>NC_067478.1:130233416-130538416 GCF_947179515.1 Apodemus sylvaticus | reverse complement strand
AGAAGTTCATGAATTCATTGTTTCTAATGGCTGAATAGTACTCCATTGTGTATATATTCCACATTTTCTGTATCCATTCCTTCATTGAAGGACATCTGGGTTCTTTCCAGTTTTTGGCTGTTATAAATAGGGCTGCTATGAACATAGTGGAGCATGTATCCTTATTACATGCTGGGGAATCCTCTAGGTATATGCCCAGGAGTGGTATAGTGGGGTCATCTGGAAGTATCATTCCCAGTTTTCTGAGGAACCGCCAGACTGACTTCCAGAGTGGTAGTACCAGCTTGCAACCCCATCAGCAGTGGAGGAGTGTTCCTCTTTCTCCACATCCTCACCAGCACCTGTATTCTCCTGACTTTTTGAACTTAGCCATTCTGACTGGTGTGAGATGAAATTTCAGGATTGTTTCAATTTGCATTTCCCTGATGACTAAGGATGTTGAACATTTCTTTAGGTGCTTCTCAGCCATTCAATATTCCTCAGGTAAAAATTCTATGTTTAGCTCTGTACCCCATTTTTTAAGGGGGATATTTGGCTCTCTAGAGTTTACCTTCTTGTGTTCTTTGTATATCTTGAATATAAGCCCTCTGTTGGATGTAGTGCTGGTAAAGATCTTTTCCCAAATTGTTGGTTGTTATTTTGTCCTTTTGACAACATCCTTTGCCTTACTGAAACTTTGTAGTTTTATGAGGTCCCATTTGTCAATTCTTGATCTTAGAGCATAAGCTATTGGTGATCTGTTGAGGAAATTTTCCCCTGTGCCCATGTCCTCAAGGGTCTTCCCCAGTTCCTTTTCTGTTAGCCATAATCATACAGGGTGTATGGTCTTATGTTGAGGTTATTGATCCACTTGGACTTGAGCTTAGTAAAAGGAGATAAAAATGGATCAATTTGTGTTCTTTGCATGCTGACCTCCAGTTGAAGCAGCACCATTTGTTGAAGAGGCTATCTTTTTTCCAGTGGATGGTTGATTTGTCTTTGATGAGTATAAATTGGCCTTTTGTGTCTTTTTTGATGACTTGGTTGAAAGTCTATTTTATCTGATATTACAATGGCAACTCTGGCTTGATTCCTGAGACGATTTGCTTGGAGAACTGTATTCCAGTCATTTACTCTTAGGTAGTGTTTTTCATTGACACTGAGATGTGTTTCCTGTATGCATCAAAATGTTGGATCTTGTTTAATAATCCAGTCTGTTAGTCTATATCTTTTTATTGGGGAATTGAGTCCATTGACGATAAGAGATATTAAGAAATAGTGATTGTTGCCTCCTGCTGTTTTTGATGTAATTTTTATGTTTGTGTGGTTATTCTTTTTTTGTTTGGTGAAAGGAGATTACTTTCTTGCTTTTTCTTATTTCTAGTTTCCCTCCCTTTGTTGGTGTTTTCCATTCATTATCCTTTGCAGGGCTGGATTTGTGGAAAGATACTGTGTATATTTATTTTTGTCATGAAAAACCTTTATTTCTCCATTTACAGTAATTGAAAGATTTGCTGGATATAGCAGTTTGGGTTGGCATTTGTTCTCTTAGGGTCTGCATGATGTCTGCCCAGGCTCTTCTGGCTTTCATAGTCTTTGGCAAGACATCCAGTGTAATTTTGATAGGTCTACCTTTATATGTTACTAGACCTTTTTCCCTTACTGCTTTTACTATTCTTTCTTTGTTTAGTACATTTGGTGTTTTAATTATTATATGACAAGATGAATTTCTTTTCTGGTAAAATCTATTTGAAGTTCTGTAGGCTTCTTATATGTTCATGGGCATCTCTTTCTTTAGGTTAGGGAAGTTTTTTTCTATAATTTTGTTGAAGACATTTACTGGCCCTTTCTGCTGGAGATCTTCACTCTCTTCTATGCCTATAATCCTTAGGTTTGGTCTTCTCATTTTGTCCTGGATTTCCTGGAAATTTTGGGTCAGGAGCTTTTTGCATTTTTATTTTCTTTGACTGTTGTATCTCAATGCTTTCTATGGTATCTTCTGCATCTGAGATTCTCTCTTCCATCTCTTGTATTCTGTTGTTGATGCTTGGATCCATGACTCCTGACTTCTTTCCTAGGTTTTCTGTGTCCCGAGTTGTATCCCTTTGTGATTTCATTATTGTTTTTACCTCCTTCTTTAGATCCTGGATGGCTTTGTTGAATTCCTTCACCTGCTTTTTTGTGTTTTCCCTTATTTCTTCAAGGGCTTCTTCTCACTGTTTACTTGTGTTCTCTTGTATTTCTTTAAGGGAGTTATTTATGTCCTTCTTGAAGCCCTCTGCTATGCCCCCCATCAGCATCATGACTTGTGATTTTAAATCCAAATATTGCTTTTCTCATGCTTTGGGGTATCCAGGACTTGCTGTTGTGGGAGAATTCTGTTCGGATGGTGCCATATTGCCTTGATTTCTGCTAGCAACGTACCCATGTTTGCCTTTTGCCCTCAGGTTATCTCTGGTGTTAGTTGGACCTGATGTCACTGCCTGGAGATTGCCTCCCCTGTGTGTGTGCCTTTAGGCCTATCTCAGCAACCTTGGGTGAGCTGCTTTCTCCTGGCACCAATTGCTATGGTGCTGCAGAGTTCTTGGGTGCAGATGGAGACATGGTGCGGTGTGACCCAAGTGATGCTCTACTCTGGTGAAATCTGCCTACCAATCTGTTGCACAGTCACAGCGGCAAAGATGATGGCCAAGACCCACTCTCTTGGAGTTGTATTTGGGTATGTTCCTCTGTGGCCCCAATCAGCTCTGGATGCAGTCTGTGCAGGCAGATCCTCTGCTCTTCAGGGCTGGACTCACCTGTGCAGGCTGCCTCTTCCTAGCTGGCTGCTGGGTGTTTTTAAATATTATATAATATTTATTCATTCATAAAATATGTCTTGAATTACATCCAATTTTAGCTGCCTCTCTGCTATGTTCTTTACTCCCTTTCTCACTACTTTTCTCTTCAAACATCATGTGGCTATTTATTTGTTTATTTATTTATTTATTTATTTATTCATTCATTAATTCGTTTATTTAACATTCATTTATTAAAACTCTCCATAGTCTCTTCACACTTTCTTTAGCTTGGCTGCCATGTGACTTAAAGTGCCAGATTCAGGGGATGCCCAGGTGTTTCCCAAACACTTAGAGGAATAGGGAAGGGGACGGGAGGGAAAGATTGTGGGAGTAAATGACCAGGAGGAACACAGTGATTGGGATGTAAAGTGAATAAGTAAAAAAGAAATAAAATAAAATTTACAAAAGGAAGAACATCAAGAAGGAAATTCCAGTGCAAGAACAATTCACATTTTCTGTAACTGGGGAATACACTGATATCTAATGGTACTTTTGT
Source organism: Apodemus sylvaticus (assembly GCF_947179515.1). Taxonomy (NCBI): domain Eukaryota; kingdom Metazoa; phylum Chordata; class Mammalia; order Rodentia; family Muridae; genus Apodemus; species Apodemus sylvaticus. Next base: position 130,535,101 of record NC_067478.1, on the reverse strand, counting down.
CTCATTAGTTGTTATTAAGATCACTCAAAGTAAATTTCACCTTGAGAGATTTTCATTCTCAATGTCTAAAATAATACCTAAGTTTCATGACCTGCACTTTGTATTGTTCCCTAAAGAGTTCTCCCTGGAGCTTTAAACCTCTAAGTCATTGCAAAAAAATCATAGACATTTAAAGAGATTAAAGAAAAATATATTGAATTAAAGAACCAATAGCTAAACTTGACAATCTATGTTAAGCCCTATATAGAGAATTCTAGGTTTATAGATGTTTCTAAGCATAATTAAATTTTAGATATCTGTAAAGATTAGCATGTTTTAAAAGTATTCATTTCTTTATAATTTTTTTGATAAATCTTATATGCTCTTATGGAATCATAAGACTTTCTGCTTTTAATTTTTACTTGAGTGTTATATTTGAGTTTAGGTACTGTGACCAGTATGTTTATGCTATCAGTAACATGGAGATATACTGTCTCTGCTTTATCCCAACTAGGATATATTTTCAAGATGACCTTAATATGAAAATATAGTAGCTTCCCATTCCAGGTCTACTGAATTATACCATTGTACTATTTATTTATTTATTTATTTATTTATTTATTTATTTAACCATTCCATTTATTTACTGTCAAATGATATCCCACTTCCTGCTTACCCTCTACAAGCCCCTCACCCACATCTGGCTTCTCCTCCATCTCCTTTGCAACTATGAGAGTGTTCCTTCATCCATGCATTCTCTACTGCTCCACTGCTCCAACATCCTCCTATGATGGGACATCAAATCTCCGCATGATCAAGGGCCTCTACTCCCATCGATATCAGAGAAGGCCATTCTATGCTACATATGTGTCTGGAAACATGGATCCCTCCATGTATACTACTTGGTTTGTGGTCTAGTCTCTGGGAGCACTTGGTGGCCCAGTCAGCTGGCATTGTTCTTCCGATGGGGTGGCCCACATCACTCCTCCAGTTCTTCTGCCATTTCCCTCACCAGGGTCCCTGAGTTTAGTCTGATGGTTGACTCCAACCATATACATCTGTGTTGCTCAGATCCTGGTCAAACCTCCCAAGAAACATGCATACCAAGCTCCACTCAGCAAGTGGCCCTTGGCAAAAGCATCAGTGTCAGGGTTTAGTGTCTGCTGACAGGATGCATTCATTCAGAATCTACTCCATTTTCCCCATCTTTTCTTTGGACAGGAACATTTCTGTGTTAAAATCTTTGAGATGGGCGAGTTGCCCCATCTCTCGACCCGCAGCCATGGCTATCTACTGGAAATGGTTTCTACAGGTTCTATACATCTGTACATCTCTCCCATTCCTTTCCAGTATCTGATACTGCCCCCTTAAATACTCCCCCCATTCTCTCTGTCCCAGGTGCCCTCTCCCTTCATCTCTTGCAATTATCTTGTTCTTTGGTCAATGCAGGACTGAAGCATCCACACCCTGTTCTTCCTTCCTCATAAGCTCCATATGGTCTATGGGTTGTATTGTGCACATTGAAAGCTCTAGGGATATCATCCACTTATCAGTGAATACATACTATGTGTGTTCCTTTGTGTCTGGGTTGGCTTAGTCAGGATGGTATTTTCTAGCTCTATTCATTTGCCTGCAAATTTCATGAAGTCGTTGTTTTTAAAAGCTGAATTGTGTAAATGTACCACATTTTCCATATCCATTCTTTGGTTGAGGGACATCTGGGTAGTTTCCAGCTTCTAGTTATTATAAATAAGGCTGCTATAAGCATAGTGGAACATATGTCCTTGTTATATGTTGGATCATCTTTTGGGTATATGCCCAGGAGTGGTATAGCAGGGTCCTTAGGTAGAACTCTTTCCAATTTTCTTAGGAGCCACCAGATTGATTTTCAAAGTGGTTTACCAGCTTGCATTCCCACCAGCAATGGATCAGTGTTCCTCCTTCTCAACATCATTGTCACCACCTGTTGTCTCCTGCAATATTGATCTTAGTTATTCTGATTACTGTGAAGTGGAATCTTTGGGAATTTTTGATTTCTTCAAGTGCTTCTCAGCCATTAGATATTCCTCAGTTGAGATCTCTATGTTTAGCTCTGTACCCTATTTTTAAGAAGTTGATATCGTTCTATGGAGTCTAAATTCTTGGGTTCATTATATGTTTTGGATATAAGCCCTCTTATTGGATATAGGATTGATAAAGATATTTTGAAATTTTGATCAATCTGCAAGTTGCTGTTTCTTTCCTTTTGACAGTGACCTTTACGTTAAAGAAGCATTTCAATTTTATGAGGTCCCATTTGTCAATTGTTGGCCTTAGAACATGAGCCAATAGTGTTCAGGAATTTTTCCCTTTTGTTCATGTGTTCAAGGCTCCTCGATTAGATTCAGCATATCTGGTTTTATGTGGAGGTACTTGATTGACTTGGACTCAAGCTTTGTACAAAGAGATAACAATGCATCAATTTGCATTCTTCTACATATAGACTGACAGTTGAACCAGCACCATTTGTTGAAAATGCTGTCTAATGCAGAGACACCAACAAGGCACCATATACCAGATGATATGAGGCCCCCAACACACATACAGCAGAGGAATTCTGGGTCTGAACTCAGTGAGAGAAGATGCACCTAACCCTAGAGAGACATGGGGCCAAAGGGAGTAAGGAGGTCTGGTAGGGTGGGGGTGAGGTTTGGGTGAAAGTGGGAGCATCCTCTTGGAGATCAGGGGTGGAGGTATGGGATATGGAAGTGTGGGAGGATGGACTGGTATTGGGATAAAATCTAGACTGTACAAAATGATTAAGGAATGAAGAAAGAAAGAAAGAAAGAAAGAAAGAAAGAAAGAAAGAAAGAAAGAAAGAAAGAAAGAAAGAAAGAAAGAAAGAAAGAAAGAAAGAAAGAAAGAAAGGAAAATGTCTTTTTCACCCCACTGGATGGTTTTAGCTTCTTTGTCAAAGATTAAATCCCTTAGGCCATTGGATTAATTTCTAGGTCTTCAACTCTGTTCCATTGATCTACCTGTCTGTTTTTCTAACAATACCACACAGTTTTTATCACTATTGCTCTGTAATACAGCTTGAAGCCAGGGATGGTGAGTCCCCCAGAAGTTCTTTAATTGTTGAGATTAGTTTTCACTATTCTGAGATTGTATTATTACAAATGAATTTGCAAATTGTTCCTCCTAACTATATGAAGAATTAATTGAGTTGGAATTTTGATAGGAATTGCATTGAGTCTGAAGACTGCTTTTGGAAAATGACAATTTTTTACTATTAATCCTGCTAATTCATGGGCATGGAAGATCTTTCAATCTTCTTTGATTTCTTTCTTCAGAGACTTGAAATTCTTGCCACTGCATCTTTCACTTGCTTGGACAGAGTCACTCCAATATATTTTATATTATTTGGGACTATTGTGAAGAGGGTTTTTAACCTTAATTTCTTTCTCAGTCCATTTTCCCTGTGAATGGAGGATGACTACTGATTTGTTAGAGTTAATTTTATATCCAGCCTTTTTTCTGAAGTTGGTTATCATATGTAGGAGTTCTCTGGCTGAATTTTTGTGGTTTTATATATATATATATTATCATATTATCTGCAATTAGTGATATCTTGAATTTCTTCTTTTCACTTTGTCTCCCTTTGATTTCCTTCCATTTTCTAATTGCTGTGGGCAGAACTTTGAATATTCAATAGGTAGGAATTGAATATTGAATAGGTAGGAAGAGAGTGGACATCCTTGTCTTTTCCGTGATTTTCATGGGATTGTTTTGAGTTTCTCTCCATTTAATTTGATGTTGGTTATTGGATTTCTGTATATTACCTTTATTATATTTAGCTATGCATATTGAATTCGTGATCTCTACAATACTTTTAACATGAAGGGACATTGTGTAATGTCAAAGGCTCTTTAAGCATCTTGTGAGATGATGATGTGGTTTTTTTCTTTGACTTTTTTATATAGTGGATTACAGGGAAGGATTTCCATATATTGACCATGCCTACATTGCTGGGATGAAGCACACTTGATCATGATGAATGATCATTTTGATGTGTTCTTGGTTTCTGTTTGTAAGAATTTTATTGAATATTTTTACATCAATACTCATAAAGCAGATTGGCCTGAAGTTCCCCTTAATTTTGGGGGCATTTTGTGGTTTAAGTATCAGTGTACCTGGAGATTTATAGAATAAATTGGATAGAGTTCCTTCTCTTTCTATTTTCTGGAATAGTTTGGGAAGTATTTCTCTTAGGTCTTCATTAAAAGTTTGATAGAATTCTGCATTAAAACCATCTGCCCTTGGGATTCTTTAGTTGGAAGGCTTCTATTGTCTACTTCTACTTCCTTAGGGGTTATGAGACTGTTTAGATTATTTGTCTGACCCTGATTTTACTTTGGCACCTGTTATATTTCTAAAAAATCATTTTATCTATGTTTTCCAGTTTTATTGAATATAGACTTTTGTAGGAGGATCTGATGAATTTTTTTATTTCTTCAGTTTTTTTTATTTTTTGTCTACATTTTCATTTCTAATTTATTAATTTGAATATTATCTCTGTGCCATTTGGTTAGTCTGTCTCAGGGTTTGTCTATCTTGTTGGTTATCCCAATGTATGAGCTCCTGGTTTTGTCGATTCTTTGTATAGCTTTCTGTATTTCTACTTGGTTGATTTCTGCTCTGAGTTTAATTGCTGATGTATACTTCGCTTGGCTGTATTTGTATCTTTTTATTCTAAAGATTCAGATGTACTGTTAAGCTGCTAGTGTATGCTCTCTTTAATTTCTTTATGGAGGCACTCAGCAATAAGATTTTTTTCTCTTAGTACTGGTTTCATTGTGTGTCATAAGTTTGGGTATGTTGTGCCTTCATTTTCATTAAATTCTAAAATGTCTTATTACTTTCTTTATTTCTTCAATGACCAAATTATCATTGAGTAGATAGTTGTTCAGCTTCCATGTGTATGTGGGCTTCCTATTGTTTTTGTTGTTACTGAAGACTAGTCATAGTCCATGGTGATCTGATAGAATATATGTGATCAATTCAATGTACTTGTATCTGTTCAGGTTTGTTTTATGTCTGATTATATGGTCCATTTTGATAAGGTACTATGTGGTACTAAAAAGTATATTATTCTGTTTAGGGTGAAATGTTCTGTATATATCTGTTAAATCCATTAGTTTCATAACTTCTGTTAGTTTCACTGTGTCTCAATGTGTACTTTAAGGGTAGATAATGTTTCATTTTATAAATGTGGGTACCCTTGCATATGGGGCATAGACATTCATAACTGAGGGTTTATGTTGGTGAAATTTTTATTTGATGAGAATGTAGTAGCCTTTGCCATCCTTTTTAAAAACTTTTGGTTGAAAGAATGTATTATTGGATATTAGAACTGTTAATTCAGCTCATTTCTTGGGATCATTTGCTTGAAAAGTTTTCTCCCAGCCTTTTACTCTGAGGTAGTTTCTGTTTTGGTCACAGAGGGGTATTTTCTGTATACAGCACATGCTGAATCCTGTTTATAAACCCAGTCTGCTAACCTATGTCTTTTTATTGAGGAATTGAGTCCATTAATGTTGAAAGATGTTAAGGAGCAGTGATTGCTGCTTCCTGTTACTTTTATTGTTAGAGATAAAATTATGCTTGTGTGTTTCTCTTCTTAAGGGATTTTGTGAGAAGATTACTATCTTGCTTTTTCTTTAGTGTATTTTTCCTTCTTGTGTTTGAATTTTTCTTCTATTAACCTCTGTAGGGCTAGATTAGTAGAAAGATATTGTTTAAATTCGGTTTTGTCTTGGAATGCCTCTGTTTCTACATCTACAGAAATTGAGAATTTTGCAGGGTACAATAGTCTGGGCTGGCATTTTTGTTGTTTTAGGGTCTATATGACATCTGCCCAAGATTTTCTGGCTTTTAGAGTTTCTGTTGAGATGTTTTGTATAATTCTCATAGGTCTGCCTTTATATGTTACTTGACATTTCTCCCTTCCCACTTTCAATATTCTTTCTTTGTTTTGTGCAGTTGGTGTTTTGATTATTACATGATGGGGGTGTATTTCTTTTCTGTTCCCATGTGTTTGGTATCCTGTAGGCTTCTTGAATGTTTATGGGCATCTCTTTCTTTAGGCTAGGGAAGTTTTCTTCTATAATTTTGTTGAAAATGGTTCCTGGCCATTTGAGTTGGGAATTTCACTCTCTTCTGCACCTATAATTCTTAGGTTTGGCCTTCTCATTGTGTCCCAGATGTCTTGAATGACTTGGGTTAGAAGTTTTTTGCTTTTTGTGTTTTCCTTGACTATTATGTCAATGTCTTCTTTATTTTATTTTATTTTTTTATTTACATTGCAAATGACTTCCCCCCCCTTCTGGGTCCCCCTGCCCCGCAAGTCCCACAAGCCCTCTTTCGTCCCCCTATTCTTCCATCCACCCCTTCCCACTTCCATGTTCTGGAATTCCCCTATACTCTTGCACTGAGTCTTTCCAGAACCAGGGACCACTCCTCCATTCTTTTTGGACATCATTTAATTTGTGGATTATGTCCTGGGTATTCAAAGTTTCTAGGCTAATATCCACTTATCAGTGAGTACATACCATGATTGATCTTTTGAGACTGGGTTACCTCACTTAGTATGATGTTCTCCAGCTCCATCCATTTGTCTAAGAATTTCATGAATTCATTGTTTCTAATGGCTGAATAGTACTCCATTGTGTACATATACCACATTTTTTGTATCCATTCCTCCTTTGAAGGACATCTAGGTTCTTTCCAGCTTCTGGCTACTACAAATAGGGCTGCTATGAACATAGTGGAGCATGTATCCTTATTGCATGCTGAAGAATCCTCTGGATATATGCCCAGGAGTGGTATAACAGGGTCCTCAGGAAGTGGCATTCAAAGTTTTCTGAGGAACCGCCAGACTGATTTCCAGAATGGTTGCACCATCTTGCAATCCCACCGGCAGTGGAGGAGTGTTCCTCTTTCTCCACATCCTCGCCAACACCTGCTGTCTCCTGAGTTTTTGACCTTAGCCATTCTGACTGGTGTGAGGTGAAATTTCAGGGTTGTTTTGATTTGCATTTCCCTAATGATTAATGATGTTGAACATTTCTTAAGGTGTTTCTTAGCTCTCTGAAGTTCTTCATGTGAAAATTCTTTGTTTAGCTCCGTACCCCACTTTTTAATGGTGTTATTTGGATCTCTGAGTTCTACTTTCTTGAGTTCTTTGTATATATTAGATATTAGCCCTCTGTCAGATTTAGGGTTGGTGAAGATTCTTTCCCAGTCTGTTGGTTGATGTTTTGTCCTTTTGACAGTATCCTTTGCCTTACAGAAACTTTGTAGTTTTATGAGGTCCCATTTGTCAATTCTTGATCTTAGAACATAAGCTATGGGTGTTCTATTCAGGAACTATTCCCCTGTGCCCATGTCCTCGAGGGTCTTCCCCAGTTTTTTTTTTCAATTAGTTTCAGTGTTTCAGGTTTTATGTGGAGGTCCTTGATCCATTTGGAGTTGACCTTGGTACAAGGAGGTAAGAATGGATCGATGTGCATTCTTCTGCATGCTGACCTACAATTGAACCAGCACCATTTGTTGAAAAGACTATCTTTTTTCCACTGGATGCTTTCAGCCCCTTTGTCGAAGACCAAGTGACCATAGGTGTGTTGGTTCATTTCTGGGTCTTCAATCCTATTCCATTGATCCGCTTGTCTGATATTGTACCAATACCATGCAGTTTTTATCACTATTGCTCTGTAGTAGAGTTTAAAGTCTGGGATATTGAATCCCCCTGAAGTTCTTTTACTGTTGAGACTAGATTGAGCTATCCTGGGTTTTTTGTTATTCCAGATGAATTTGAGAATTGCTCTTTCTAGCTCTATGAAGAACTGGGTTGGGATTTTTATGGGAATAGCATTGAATCTGTAGATTGCCTTTGGCAAATGGCCATTTTAACTATATTAATCCTGCCAATCCACGAGCATGGAAGGTTTTTCCATTTTCTGAGATCTTCTTCGATTTCCTTCTTCAGAGATCTGAAGTTCTTGTCATATAGGTCTTTCACTTGGTTGGTTAGAGTCACCCCAAGGTACTTTATGTTGTTTGTAGCTATTGTGAAGGGAGTCATTTCCCTAATTTCTTTCTCAGTCTGCTTATCCTTTGAATATATAAAGGCTACTGATTTGCTTGCATTGATTTTGTAGTGCTAAGAGGAAAACTCATAGCTTTGAGTGCCTTCAAAAAGAAATTCGAGAGAGCTTACACTAGAAGATTAACAGAACAACTGAAAACCCTGGAACAAGAAGAAGCTAATTCACCCAGGAGGAAGAGGAGACAGGAAATCATCAAACTCAGGGCTGAAACCAATCCAGTAGAAACCAAGAGAACCATACAAAGAATCAACAAGACCAAAAGCTGGTTCTTTGAAAAAATCAACAAGATAGACAAACCCTTAGCCATCCTAACCAAAGGGCACAGAGAAAGTATCCAAATTAACAAAATTAGAAATGAAAACGGAGATATCACAATAGAAACCGAGGAAATTCAAAAAATCATCAGATCCTACTACAAAAACCTGTACTCAACACAACTGGAGAATCTGGAGGAAATGGACATTTTCTTAGACAGATACCAATTACCAAAATTAAACCAAGATCAAATACACCATCTAAACAGACTCAATATCTACACAATGGAGTACTATTCAGCCATTAGAAACAATGAATTCATGAAATTCTTAGGCAAATGGATGGAGCTAGAGAACATCATACTAAATGAGGTAACCCAGACTCAAAAGGTGAATCATGGTATGCATTCACTAATAAGTGGTTATTAACCTAGAAAACTGGAATACCCAAAACATAATCCACACATCAAATGAGATACAAGAAGAAAACAGGAGTGGTCCCTGGTTCTGAAAAGACTCAGTGAAACAGTATTTGACAAAACCAGAACGGGGAACTGGGAAGGGGTGGGAGGGAGGACAGGGGAAGAGAAGGGGGCTTACGGGACTTTCGGGGAGTGGGGGGGCTAGAAAAGGGGAAATCATTTGAAATGTAAATAAATTATATCGAATAAAAAAAAAGAAATAGAAGGAGTCATAGATAGGCTTCCAACCAAAAAAAGCACAGGACCAGATGGTTTCAGTGCAGAATTCTATCAGACCTTCAAAGAAGACTTAACACCAATATTCTTCAAACTCTTCCACCAAATAGAAACAGAAGGGACACTACCCAACTCCTTCTTCAAAGCCACTATTACGCTGATACAAAAACCACACAAAGATCCACCTAAGAAAGAGAATTTCAGGCCAATTTCCCTTATGAATATCGATGTAAAAATACTAAATAAAATTTCTGCCCACCAAATCCAAGAACACATCAAAACAATCATCCACCGTGATCAAGTAGGCTTCATCCCAGGGATGCAGGGATGGTTCAATATACGGAAATCCATAAATGCTATCCACTACATAAACAAACTCAAAGAAAAAAAACCACATGATCATTTCATTAGATGCTGAAAAAGCATTTGACAAAATTCAGCATCCTTTCATGCTAAAAGTCTTGGAAAGGACAGGAAGTCAAGGCCCATATCTAAACATAGTAAAAGCAATATACAGCAAACCGGTAGCCAACATCAAACTAAATGGAGAGAAACTTGAAGCAATCCCACCAAAATCAGGGACTAGACAAGGCTGCCCCCTCTCTCCATATCTTTTCAATATAGTTCTTGAAGTCCTAGCTAGAGCAATTAGACAACAGAAGGAAGTCAAAGGGATACAAATTGGAAAGGAAGAAGTCACATTATCACTATTTGCAGATGATATGATCATATACTTAAGTGACCCTAAAAACTCTACTAGAGAACTCCTACAGCTGATAAACAACTTCAGCAAAGTGGCTGTCTACAATGTCAATGTCTTCTATGGTATCTTCTACAACCGATATTTTCTCTTATATCCCTTGTATTCTTTTGGTGATGCTTGCATCTGTGACTCCTGCTCTCTTTCCTAGGTTTTCCATCTCTACATTTGTCTCCCTTGGCATTTTCCATGGTTAGAGAACTGGGTTGTGATGCTGCTGGTTTCCTTTTCATATGTTCTTGTGATTGCCTGTCACTATCTGGTTATCACTAGTGTTAACTGGCCTCACTGCATCTGATTGGAGCTTGTCCCCTCTGGGAGCTGTGATGCTGTGATTCTGTGATCCTGTGATCCTATGATCCTGTGATCCTGGATGTGTCAGAACTCCTAGTTGTCATGGTGCAGTTGTATGTTGTCTGAGTGCGTGTGATCCAGAACAAAGGCTCTGCTATGGGCACAGGTGCAAATCAGAAAATTGTGGATCTCTGGCTGGGCACTGTACCTTGATCCTTGGATCCTGGTTGTCCTGATTATGACAGCTATTAGGGCAGAGATTGGGGATTTCATCTGTGATCCTGGATATGTCAGAATACTTGTGACCTCAACATGGGTTTAGGGATCCACAGCAGAGGTTCTGTTCATGGCACAGGTGAAAACTGGAAGGAGCATGGCTGGGTAGGGTAAATTGCACTAATCATTTATAATTTACAGTAATATACTTATTTACTTCCCCCTGTTTATTTTCTAGCATAACTATTTGCTCTTTCAATTCAAGCTCCTTCTTTTAATCCAGCTTATGAATATTTATATCAGCTATCCATTGAACCTATAAACCCTAAATATAATGATCACAAGACAGGCCAGGACTGTGGATCCTTACTCTTTAAGAAAGAAAAATCTTGGTTCAGTAAGATGACTCAGATTATAGGAGTCCCAGACCTCAAATTTCACAATGGAATTTGATCCTCCAGAACCACATAGAGGGCTAGAACTGACTCCAGCAAGATGTATTTTGATGTCCACATCTATGTTATGATATATATATATATATATATATATATATATATATATATATATATATATATATATACCTGTGCAAACTGAAACACACACAGACACACACAGACATACATAGATACACAGACACACAGACACACAGACACAGACACACAAACACACACACATACACACACACACAGAGAAACACACACACACACACAGAAACACAAATGATAACAACTATTGAACAACAAAAATTCCAAAAAAAGTAGTTTGCTGAGTATACTAGAAGAGTCTCAAGGGTGGGCAATAATAACTAGATGTTCAAAAAGCTGCATCTAAGATAATTCCAAGGCTAAAAATATAAGTAATCTTCTATTTACTTTATGTACTTAAAATTATAATGTTTCTGCTAAGAGCTTTCTAATTAAGGAAGTTGGCAGAAAAGTATCAGGGATAGACAGTATTATTACTTGATACTTATTTTAATGCTAATACTAATACTAATACTAATACTAATACTAATACTAATACTAGTTTCAATACCATCTGTGTATCTCACCAAGAATTCTTCGTGAAATTAATGTGTGTTGTTAAACACATGTCATGTTCCTAATAAATATGCAGTTTGTATAACACAGCCCTTCATCATTCACACCCAATTTTTCCACACACACTATTTTCTAAAAAAAAGTTGAAATTAAAAGATATGCACACCTTTTTTAATTCAATGAAAACCTGCAAGATTCATTTTATGGGCTGGAAGTACAGACAAAAAAATAGGGGGGTTAAATGAGCATTACTCTTTTTTTTTTTTTTTTTTTAGTTTCAAACGGGTAATCTATTCCATTGCTAACAAAGTAGCTTTTCTTAGTATACCAGGACTCTCTTTAACATTTCTTCAGACATCTCACAGAAGTAAGAGTGCTCTTGTGCCTTTTATCTGATGTTTCGGTCTTGTGAGTCTCATGCATAGTTGTCTTAATCAAGTCCCTTTCATATTTTAGAAGAGAGTTTTCTGGATTTGTTTCTATATATTCTCCCATTCCCTACCTATATCCTATCTCTGCTTGTTTGTTTTTTCTCTATCTTCTATGGCTTATGAAAAATATACATGCATGTGTACATGTAGATATCTACATGTACACATGGAGAGCCAAGGGGAAGAAAGAATAGAATCTTTCGAGTTTATTAGTTTCTGAAGTTGTCTTTCCAAAAACCAAGAACTAATTAATTATTCTGAGATTTAGTCATCCATTTTCTTCAATGTTTCACCAAGTTTTAAATTGAAAAAAGATCCAAATTTTATAGTCAGACCAAAAATAGAAACAATTTTCTAAATGTCAAATTTTAGTTGGAATAAGGATGTTAGAAATTTTGTTTATTAAGCTATCAATGAACAGCAAAGTCATTTAACTTGATGTGATGCTATTTTAAATAATCATTTAAATATATTATTAATAGATTTTCCACATATAACAAAGAATAATATGAAAATTCGACATTGGTATTGCAAGTTTTGCAATTTATTTGGGATTTTGTAACTAATATTTATTTAATTATAAAACAAACAGCTTGCTACAGAGAATGGTCATGGTTGTTCTACAAATGAAGATTTTATGTCAAAGTTGGCCTCTCACCAATACTATTTGCACCCTAATTAAATTGGGAGGACTGTTTTTCTTCTCACCATAGTTTTTTCCTCGTTATTTTGTAATATTGAATTATTTAATGAACCAAACATCCAGTGTATCTGAAGATAACTCTTCTGGAGTAGATTGTTAAAGGAACCACAGTGTACATATATTATTCCATGAGGAAATGGATAGCTATAGCATGTTTTTAGAAGTAAAATTAGTGGGTGACATGAATATAAGAAGTAAGCCTTAGATATCAGGCTTTTCAAGAGAAGACTTCATCATTGTCTACATCTGCAACATTGTCTACTCCCAAGGTAATGAAAACATTGAAGAGAAATGGCTAGAAAAAGTGTAAGAACCATGACATGAGTTTTGAGACTGTGTTTACTAGATATGATAGGAATGTTACATTCTTGGGCTCTCAAGGAAATGGTGCTTAAAAAAGACCTGAACAGTGACAATACAATAAGGAAAAGCCTGTGGGGCTTCACCCCTGATAAAGGGCGATAATCAGTCAATGATTCCTTTGAGAGACTGACTCAGATTTCCTCAGGGATGAGCCAAGTTGGGTATGCAATACCAAGTAGTCACCTCTAAAAACATATACATAGAAGAAGTGTACAGAGCCATATTGGGGCAGTCATGCACTTGGTCAGAGTTTGACTTTGGTCAAGGTTAACTTCTCCCAGATAGCCAGGATCCTGCTCCACCTAGGGCCGAGTGCTCGAAGTAAAGGTTAAGTTCATTGTTCCTCCAGGTCTAGGAATTCCTGAATTAAGCAGGTGACCCACCCAGCTGCCGGAGCAGTCAAGACGAGGACCTGCCCCTCTTCCCTATTTATCCCTCAGCTTCTGTCCCAGAAACCCACTTCGTAATAGCCGCAGGAAGCTATGGAACCCAACAAAGAAGCACTAACTCATCGTATATGGCATAGAATAATAATTTTTAAAACATACCATAATTGGAAATATAATGGAGGAATGATGGGACAGGTTGGAGGAAGGAAAGTGGGAAAGAAATTATGTAATTACACATGAAGGCAAACAAATTAATTTAATGGAGATAAGGAAGCAAAAAAAAATGATATCAACAACAAGTTCACCAGACTAAGGATTAGAGAACAGTGATATTGGCAGGAATATCAGCATGTAATAATGGATCCCATTTTTAGTATTCATGGAGCTTAAATGATGAAAGTGTAACAGCTGTAATTGCATGATGTAGTTTCTGGGGCTTAACTAAGAACTTCCACTTTTATATTTCTCCATGGGTTCTTTGAAATTTTGTCTTTCTAATCCATAAGAATGTCTTTCTTACACCTTGAAACAGTTTCCTATTTGTAAAATGATTGCTTCTAACTTTGGCTGTGTGTTCTACAACTCCGCAAGTGTAGAAACAGGTTGCATATTCACTGCACAGAGAAGGTAGGTAAATGTACTCTGATTTTTACAATGATGTTGAGGTTTGTCTTAGGACTTCTTCCTGAGAAGGCAATTAGACTAAACTAGAAAGAATACTTTATGCCACAAACCAAGGATAATTTATGAGGTCAGTAGTACATCAAATACTGAAGTGGAAACATGGAAAATACATACATGTTAAGATGTGACCAAAAATGTCAACGACAAATCAAAGACACCAATAACTTACTCTTTTTATTTTAAAATTTATTTTTTATATTTTGAGAATTCCATACATATAAACCATGTAATTTCACCATAGCTTTGCCTCCTGCTTCTTCTCTCAACCTTCTATTATACTCCCCACATCTCCTCAAATACTCACATTCTCCTCATTTTTTTCCTGTATAAAGATGTGGTTGTTTGAATGACCATGGCCGTTCCTTAAAATGGTATTATTTTTAAGACAGTTTATCTTTATTAAATCCATGTTAGATTCAAACTTAATATCCTCCTGCCTCAAATTCCTGAGTCAAGAGAAAGCCAGAAAGGGCAGCTCTATTTGCTGTTACTTTTCTGAAATTCTAAGAGCACCCATGAAATTTTTGTAAAGTAGAACAGGTATGAATGATGTAAAATTAATCTTCTGAATGTAAGAATCACATGGAATTTTAAGTTATTTTTACATCATCCAAAGAACAAAGGGCCCAAGCTTGAAATCTTGAGCCAAAGGTAGGTGACCTGCTTTTGCATAAAATGATTTCTAATGCTGGTGATGGGTCATTAATATGAAATCTCTTTCCTGGCAGGGAAACAATAGTAAAAGTTCTCTGGAACTTTTGTTTTTCTGCCAATTTTTGGATGATGAAAAATAAGATCTAAAACTCATCAGAAATAAAAACTTATAATACAAATATCAATGCTGAACTTACCTTTTCCCAACAACTAATTTCCTGTTGTGTCTTCTATTGGTATAGACAATTCATTGCAAAGAATTTGAGGACTGTAAGATTTTTTCCGTGTGTTTGTACATTCTTAAATAAGTTAAGACTATGAAGGTTTAGTTCAAAGCTTAGAGGTTAAATTTACTGGCAATTATAGAGTAACTGTAATTTTGAGCTTATATTTATATGCTCCATTTGAGAAACTCAGACATTTATTATAACACATTAGTGCAAAGTTTAAATTTATAGTTAAGAGATGTTAAGATTCAAGTTTAAGGAATCATTTTGCACTCTTCCCTTCCATTACCATAGTAGGTCTATAGAATAATTTAATAATTGATCTTATTCTCTGAGTTTAGCCTTCAATATATTGTAATTTGAAAAGCATCGATTGAAAAAATGTTTTGTGAGTCAGGCCAGGAAAACAGATAAGCTTACTCTCCCTCCATTCCTCCAAATCAAAATCCAGGAATCTTACCTGTGGCTTTTTAGCAGGTTGCAGAATATGGAACCCTAACCCGTAACACCTATCTATAAATGAGGTTGATCACACATCATTTTGTTCCTACTCATTATTTTACCCCAGCCCCCAGTTCAGTAGGCACTCCTTGGGAACCCTCAAGCTACTTTGGCATTGGAAGCAGGCAGCCTAAGTGCAAATTTTCACCACTCCGTCTTCTCCAAATACAGTTCCATAATCTCACCCACAACGCTGTAGCAGCCCAGCTCCTGTGGCCATCCACTTCATTCTGTCTCCATCTCCATCAGATCATGAAAATCTCCTCTAACCTTCCTTCCAACACAATTCTTTATCCAAGCTCCAAACTCAAGCTGGTTTTCTCTGGGAAACTGCCAGCCAAGCCTGAAAATAAAGAAGTAGGGCAGCAAAGCAGGTAGGCAAACTTTGTCTCTTCACTCTCCTTCATACTATCCTCAAAGTCTTATTGTGATCTCTATAGCAGACTACATGTCATGCTTGTGGACTCTATCTATACTCCCTCATAGCCTATCACCATTTTAAAGTATCAGCCCCCAATACCTAGAAACAAATTTTACATGGAATCACCAGTGGCCATAGCTATCAGTATCCAAGAAGAAGTTCTCACCTTGCAACACTCACAAGTTCAATACTCTTCTAAGAGTCTATGAACCATAGAGATGAAAATGTTTCACATAAATATGAATTAGTAGGATTAAAATAATAGAAATGGTTATCCCACCAAAAGTAATCTAAAGATTCAATGCAATCCCCATTTAAATTTCAACACAGTTCTTCAGAAAAATTTAAAAGACAATTTTCATTTTTATGGAAACACACACACACACATACACAAACACACACACACACACATACACAAACACACACACACACACACACATACACACACCCCAATATGGTTAAACCAATCCTGAATAACAAAGATATGCTAGCAGTATCATCATTCCTGACATCAGATTGTATTCCAGAGATATAGCAATAATGATAACATCATATTGGTACAAAGACAGACAAGTGAATATACAAAATAGAATTGAGGAACCAGACATAAACCTACATACCTAAGAATACCTAATGTTTGGTAAAGAAGCCAGAAATACGCACTGGAAAAAAAAGATAACAAGTGATGCTGGTCAAACCAGACAACTGCATGTGGAGGAATCTAAATTGATGCCTACTCATCACCCTTTACAAACTCAAGTCCAAATGGATCACAGACCTCAATATAAATCCACTTATACTGCTTGTGGTAGAAGAGAAAGTAGGGAATATCTTTCAACTTATAAGCACAGGACAAGACTTTCTAAAATGAATACCATTAGCACAGGCTCTAAGATCAAGAAGTAATAAATAAATTGGACTTCATGAAATTGAAAAGCTAGTTCATGGAAATCCTACTGTCACTCAGGGAAAAAGGTAACATGAAGAATGGGGAAAGATTTTTAACAACTTACTTTTACCTGCAGGCTGGGGTGACAAATGGTTCTCATCAGCAAAGGTAAGTCGAATAGATAACTATGGATCCATGGAACTTAAATGCAATGATTGAGTGAGTGAACATGGGGGAGAAAGAAGGATATGAAAGAGGGACTTTGGGAGAGTCAACTAAAATTAAAAGCATTTGAGGAGTAGTATGGAAATCTAATAAAGAAGAAGTTTCCTAAAAGTTTTTAATATCTCAAAAAAGGTTAATTTCTAAAATATATTATGAATTGAAGAATCTGAACATCAAGAAACAATCAACTAAAAGTGGAATGAAGATATAAACAGAGAAGTTTTTCTAAAGAAGAAACTCAAATGGCTGAGAAGTACTTAGAAACATTCAATATTCTTAGTCATTGGGAAATTGAAAATCAAAGTTACTTTGATATTTCATGTTATATTTTTCAGAATGACTAAACTCAATTTAAAAAATGACAGCTCATGTTGGCTAGAATGTGGGCTACAGGCATCATCCCACTATTGCTAGTGGGTGTACAAATTTGTCCAGTAACTACAGGAATTAGTCTACCTCAAGATCCAGCTGCATAACCTTGAGCAATGTCTTAAAGAGGGTTTTACTGCTGTTAACAGACACTATGACCAAGGCAAATCTTATAAACGACAACATTTAATTGGGACTGACTTACAGGTTCAGAGGTTCAGTCCACTATCTTCAAGGCTGAAATATGGCAACATCGAGGATGGCATGGTGCAGGAGGAGCTGAGAGTTCCACAACTTCATCTGAAGGCTGTTAGGAGAATACGAGCTCCCAGACAGCTAGGACTAGGGTCGTAAAGGCCATGCCCACAGTGACACATCTACTCTCACAGGACCACACCTTTTAACAGTGTCACTCCCTTGGCTGGGAATATACAAACCATCACAGGCATATACCCAAAAGGTCAGTTCTTCCTACAATTGAGATACTTGCTCAAGTGAGTTCATTACAGCTGTATTAATAACAGCTAGAAATTGGAAGCAACTTAAATGTCCCCTAATAGAATAACAGATAAGTAAAATGTGGTATATTTATACAATAGAGTATTACTCAGGTCTTAAAAATACGAAATAAAAATTCACAATTAAATAGATTTACAAAAAATTATCCTGAATGAGGTAATCTTTACCCAGAGATATAATCATGGTATGCATTTGTTTATATGAAGTCAAGAATAACCAAGCTATAATTCTTAGCACCATGAAGGTTACGTACAGAGTAAAGGGTTTGGTTGCGTACCCAATGGATCTCTTCAGGAAAGGGAAATAGAATAGATAACTTTTATTGATAGGTCTTAAATGGAAGAATCAAGTGGAATGAGTGAAGTAATAATGAAGAGACAGCTATAAAGTATTATTTGAGGTGTAGTATGGAAACCTAACACAGTAGAAGCTTTATGTGTGTATATGTGTTTGTGTGTGTGTGTGTGTGTGTGTGTGTGTTACTGAAATGAAATAGCCAAATAATGGGGAAGACAGATCCCCAACTGAACATCTGCTACTACCAAATAAAGCTTATAATACAGGGATTGGGTTACATCCAATTGCGTTGTGGACCAACCTGTCCCCAGAACAGATTTTTCTTCACAAATTAATGTGAGATGCCATTGCTGAGGATAATACCTACATAACTTGAATATTAGTCTCCTATCAGATGTGTGTTAGTGAAAATTATTTCCCAATCTTTAGGTGGCAAATTTGTTCAATTGTCTATGTCCTTTGCCTTATAGAAGTTTTCCAGTTTCATGAAGTCCCATTTATCAATTCTTGATCTTAGAGACTGAGCCATTGGAGTTCTGTTGATGACATTTCACCCTTTTCCAATGAGCTTGAGGCTTTTTCCCACTTTCTCTTCTATTACAATCACTGTATCTGGTTTTATATTGAGGTTCTTGATGCACTTGAACTTGAGCTTTGTACAAGGTGACAAATATGGATCTATTTTCATTTTTCTAGATACAGCCAGCCAGTTAGACCAGCACTGTTTGTTGGAGATGCTTTCTTTGTTCCACTGTATTTTTTTTTTTACTTCTGTGTCAAAAATTATATGTGCACACATGTGTCATTGCATTTCTGGGTTTTCAATTCATTTCCACTGATCAACCTGTCTGCCTCTGTACCAATACCATGCTGACTTTACTGCTCTGCAGTATAGCTTGAGGTCAGGGATGAAGATTTCCCCAGAATTTTTTTTTTATTTTTAAGAATTGTTTTTGTTATTCTGGGCTTATTGTTATTCCATATGAAATTGAGAATTTCTCTTTCCATTTCTTTGAACAATTGTGTGAGAATTTTGATGGGATTTACACTTAATCTGTAGATTTCTTTTAGTAGGATGGCCATTTTTACTATGTTAATTCTATCAATCCATGAGCATTGGAGATCTCTCCATTCTCTGAGGGCTTCTTTGATTTATTTCTTGAGACTTGAACTTTTTTCATATACATCTTTCACTTCTTTGTTAACCCAAGATATTTTATATTATTTATGACTATTTTGAAGGGTGTTGCTTCCCTAATTTCTTTCTCAGCCCATTTTTTTCCTTTGAGTAGAGGTATGCTACTGATTTGTTAGAGTTAATTTTATATCCAGCTGCTTTGCTGAAGTTGCTTATTAGCGGTAGAAGTTTTCTGGTTAAACTTTTGGAGTTATTGTTTTATCATCTGCAAATAATGATATCTTGACTTCTACATTGTTATTTTTTATTCCCTTAATGCCCCCTTTTTTTTTTTACCTTATTGCTCTAGCTAGTCTTTCCAGTACTATATTGAATAGATACAGGGAGAGTGAGCATCCTCATTCCTAATTTTGGTGGGATTACTTCAAATATCTCTCCATTCAATTTGATATTAGCTCTTGGTTTGCTGTATATTGCTTTTATTATGTTTAGTTATGGGTCTTGAATTCCTGATGTCTCCAATGCATTTAATATGAAGGGGTTCTATATTTTGTCACATGCTTTTCAGCATCTAATGTGATGATCATGTTAATTTTTCTTTGATGGTTTATATTGTGGGTTGTGTTAATAGCTTTTCTTATATTGAACTAACTGTTTCCCTGGGATGAAGGCTACTTGATTGTGTTGAATGATAGTTTTGATGTATTCTTGGATTCAGTTGGTGAGAATTTTATTGAGTATTTTAGTTTAGATATTCATAAGCAAAATTGGTTTGAAGTTCTCTCTCTTTGTTGGATCTTTTTGCGGTTTAGGTATAAGTGTAATTGCGGCTCCATAGAATGAACTGGGTAGTATTCCTTATATTTCTGTTTTATGGAAAAGTTTGACTAGTCTTAGTATTAGCTCTTCTTTGAAAGTTTAGTAGAATTCTGCACTAAAGCCTCCTGGCCCTGGGCCTTTTTGTTTGGGAAATTTTAATGACCACTATTTTTATTAGTGGATATGTGCCTGTTTAGACAGTTCATTTGCTCATGGCTTAACTTTGGTATATGACATCTGTCTAGAAAATAATCCATTTCATGTAGATTTTCCAGTTTTGTTGAATATAGGCTTTTGTAATAGGTTCTGTTTTTTTTTTTTTAATTTCCTCAGTTTCTGTTGTTATGTCTCCATTTTCATTTATGATTTTGCTAATTTGGATAGTCTCTATGACCTTTAATTAATTTGACTAGGAGTTTATCTAGCTTGTTGTTCTCAAAGAACCAGCTTTTGGTTTTGTTGATTCTTTGCATTGTTTTCTTTGTTTTGATTTCATTGATTTTGGCCCTGAGTTTGACTATTTTCTGCCTTTTATTCCTCTTGAGTGTCTTTGCTTCTTTTTGTTCTAGGGCTTTCAGTTGTGCTGTTAAGTTGTTAGAATAGGATCTCTCTAATCCCTTTGCTTAGTACTATCAATTTTACTCTTAGCAATGCTTTCATTGTGTCCTATAAATTTGGGTATGCTGTGTCTTCATTAACATTGAATTCCAGGAAGTCTTAAATTTCTTTATTTCTTCCAATTTCTCATTCAGAAGAGAGTTGTTCAGTATCCATGTGTAGGTATGTGGTTTTTCTGTTGTTTCCATTGTTGTTGAAGTCTAGCCTTAGTCTTTGGTGGTTGCATAAGGTGCATGGGATTATTTCAATCTTCTTGAATCATTTGAGGTTTGTTGCCAATTCTTTGGTTAATTTGGTAGAAGATACCATGAGATGCTGAGAAACATTATGGTCTTTTGTTTCAGGGTGAAATATTTGTATATATTGCTAAATCCATTTTGATCATAATCTTTATTTGTTTCACAGTGCCTGTTTAACTTTCATTTCAATGACCTGTTCATTAGTGAGAGTAGGGGGTGCTGAATTCTCCCTCTATTATCATGTGGGGGTTCAATGTGTGTTTTGAGCTTTAGTAAAGTTTCTGTTATGAATGTGGATGTCTTTGCATTTGGGATATTGCTTTTTAGAATTGAGACTTTCTCTTGGTAGATTTTTATTTTGATGAATGCGAAATGCTCTTCCCCATCTCACTTGATAACTTTTGGTTGAAAGTCTATTTTATTGGATATTAGGATGGCAACTTCAGTTTGTTTCTTGGGTAGATTTGCTTGGAAGACTTTTTCAAGTTGTCTGTCATTGTTATTGAGGTTTGTTTCTAGTATGCAGCAAAATGCTGGATCTGGTTTGCATATCCAGTCTTTTAGCTTACATATTTTTATTGGGGGGGATGGAATTCACTGATGTTGAGAGATATTAAAAACAGATTATTGTTAGTTCCTGATATATTTGTTGTTGTAGGTAGCATTATGTACATATCATTCTCTCCTATCTTTGTTGTGAGATGATCAATATATTGTTTTTTCCTTTGGTGTAGGGACCCTCTGTCTGAGTTTTCCTTCTAGAATCCTCTGTAGGCATGGATTGGTAGAAAGTGCTTAAATTTCCAGTGTCCTGGAATATATTGTTTCTCTGTCTATGCTGACTGAGAGTTTTGCTGGGTATAGTAGCTATGGCAGGCATATGTGTTCTCTTAGAATGTGTATGACCTCTGTCCTGCTTCTTCTGGATTTTAGGGTCTCTGTTGAGGAGTCTGGTATAATACTGATAGCTCTACCTTAATATGTTACTTGGCCTTTTTCCCTTACAGATTTTTATATTCTTTCTTTGTTCTGTTCATTTTTTGATTACTATATGATGAGAGGATTTTCTTTTCTGGTCCAATCTATTTGGTGTTATATAATCTTCTTGTATATTAATGATCATCTCTTTCTTTAGGTGTGGGAAGATTTCTTCTATGATTTTGTTTATGATGTTTCCTGGCCTTTTGCACTGGGAATCTTTCTCTTATCTAATTTCTATTATTCTTAGATTTGGTTTTTTCATTGTGTCCTGCACTTCCTGGATATTTTAGGTTAGGAGCTTCTTGCACTATGTATTTGACTGTTGTGTCAATATTTTATAAGGTATCGTCTATGCATGAGATTCTCTTTTTTATCTCTTTTATTCCGTTGGTAATGCTTACATCTTTAGCTCCTGACCTCTATCCTAGGTTCTCCATTTCCAGGGTTGGTTTTGTTTTCTTTATTGTTTCTATTACCACTTTTAGATCTTGGACACCTTTGTTCAATTCCTTCAACTGTTTGATTGTGTTTTCTGTATTTCTTTAAGGGAATTATTTGTTGCCTCTTTAAAGACTTCTACCTGTTTACCTGTGTTTTACTGTATTTATTTCAGTGTATTATTTTTTTCATTCTTACAGACCACTATTATCTTCATAAGAAAGGATTTTAGGTCAGCATCCTTGTTTTTAGATGTATTGGTGTATCTAGGACTTGCTGTGATTAGAGAACTGGATTCTAATGATGTCAAAGTATATTAGTTTCTGTTTCTTATGTTCTTGTGCTTGCCTCTCACCACCTGGTTATCGCTGGTGCTATCTGGCCTGGATCTCTCTGTCTGTAGACTGCCTTCTGTGTCCCTGGATTGCTGCAGATCTCCTAGGAGGCCTGTAACAGTCCTCCTGTGAGTCCTTCAAACTGTGGGGTCTTCTGAGGGGTAGACAAGCTGCTGATTTGTTGTCCTGCATACAGCTGATCTCCTGGCAGACTGTTGGGTTTTCAGAAGAGCAGCCAAGCTGATGCGCTGAATGTAGCTGTTCTCTTGGAGGAACTTTCAGGACTGTGGGCTCTGTTGCCCTGTGTGCAGCAGAATTCCTTGGAGGCCTTCAGAATGTTGGGTCTTCACAAGAGCAGGAAAGCTGGTGATTTGCATCAACAGTAGGTACAGAAGAGAAGGGGGTGGAGTTCAGGGTAGACAATAATGGGTCCCAAGTCCACTGGGCTCCTTGAGGTTCTCAGCTGCTGCAGTTCTCTTACCAGTTTACCTGCATGCAACAAAATTCCTGGGAGGCCTTCATACTATTGGGTCTTTAGAGGACCCCCCTTTCTTTCTTTCTCTCTCTTTTTTTAACTTTTATTTTTTATAATCCAGTTATTGGCTCTGCTCCAGTCTGCTCTTCCACAGTTTCTTATCCCTTTCTTCTTCTCCAGGTCTCAAAAAGGATGATCCCCCATACCCTGGCCCTGCCAGGCCTTTCCACTCCCTGGTGATTCAAGTCTCTCCAGGCAGAGGATCATCTTCTCCCACTAAGACCAGACCAGCCTATCTTCTGCATGTATTGGGGCCTTGGACCAGCTTTTGTATGCTACCTGGGCCAGTCAGCTTTTCAGCTACCCCAGAATGAGAGGGCCAATTTGTGATTAAACTCTATTTTTCGACAGATTTTAATGGCAAAATATTTTTCAGACCTCTTCATTATCATGCTATCCTTGTTAAATTGAATGTTCATTGTAATCTCACTGTTTCCTTTTTTACTCAGTTTATGAAGATTTTTTCAATAAATACACATGGCATTTATTTGACAGAAATGATTTAGAAGCTTCCATGTACATAGCAATGTAGTAGCTATTGTAGATAAAGGCCTATGACTTGGCCTTTATGATTTCACACTATCATAAGGCCTATGACTTGCCAGAAAACAGATAAGATATGACCATTCTTACAGGACAAATGTTACAGCTGAAAGAGGTGAGAGTATCATCCTAAGTGAGGTAATGCAATCACAAAAGAATACACATGGAATGCAATCATTGATAAGTGGATATTAATTAGCCCTGAAGCTTTGAATACTGAAGATACAATTACTATATCAAATGATTCCCATGAAGAAGGAAGAAGAGGTCCTAACTGGAAAGGCTTGATCCAGCATTGTAGGGGAGTACCAGGACAGAGAAAGGGGAGGGGGAAAGATAGAAGAATGGATGGAGAGAAGAGGACTTATGGGACATATGGGGAGGGAGGAACTGGGAAAGAGGAAAGCTTTTGGATTGTAAACAAAGAATATAGAAAATAAATATATATATAAATTTAAAAAAAGAAAGAAAGAGGTGAGACGCACCCCCATGTTAGTTACTAGGATATTTAAATTAAAAATAACGGGGATCACTTCTTAAGGTTTTGCTCTTAATAATGTTTCTTTTCCTTGAAGATGTAATTTTGTTGGATGAGGTTGTAGAACAGTTTCACAGTAGAAATAAAATATGCAGCTTTGTCTCTTATTAGCATAACCAATTAAGAAGTAGCTGATGATGGAATAAATGTTCTCTGAATATATTTGAATTTATGGAATAAAAATATCTTTTTAACCTCCATTGACTATTGAGTGAAATGAATATGTAGCTAGAAATCACATGCTGACTTTCTGGGACAAAGTGGTCTGAAAAGTTACTGTTGCATTTAAAATTATTATTGTCCATCTGTTGGAGTTGTTTAGCACTCAACCTTATAGTCACATTAAATGAAATTTCCCAACTGTCTGGTGAAACCAGTTAAGAGAGTATGCACAAGTGCAAAAGGTGACCTAGTAATGAACCTAAAGAGATCAATATCTGGGCTTCTCATTGAAAGAAGAACTGATGAGAGTATTTTATGGCAAAAGCATACTGGGGTACAACAACTTGTATAATATGAACAATTTAGATATTGTAATAAGAGAGGTAAATGGACTCTCCCAATATACCATAGCCAGAGAAATATACTCAGCATACCATATCAGAGAAAGCACACCTTTCACTGTTACTTCAATCTAGACTTATTGAAAATTCATGATACTATTAAAAAATTGGCCATGTGGAAACAATACCAGAATCTATCAAACAATTAAGGGCTAATATAAGGTATATTTATACAAAGCAATGCTATTTGACTATAAACATAATGTTAAAGAATGACAAAGTAAGGCTACATGAGAAAAGCCAAACTTAAATACTATATATTGTATCAATTCATTTTTATTCAGTACATTCTTTGTGAACAAAATCATAGACTCACTGATAGGGCACATGAGGAATTGAAGAGTAAAAGGAATAGGGTGTGAATACTTAGAGAGGATTTGGCTTTCAGGTGAGGAGAGGCTCGAGTTCTAGTATTAGATATTGGTAATGATGACATAACATTTTGAAACTTCAATTGCCTATAACTTTACACATGCAAGCAGCTAAGGCAGAAATTTTAAATTATTTTAACAAAATAGGAAAATAAACGTTTCCATTGCTTACAATTAAAGGAGCTGGTGGTGAGGATGGATGTCATAGACAGTCATTTTATTAAATATATCAGTGTGTAAGAATCTGCTATAAAAACGAAATGCTCCATGGGAACTCTAGTTTGACATGACCTGCCCAAGAGGTACCCACAGCTCTTTGATCAGATTGCCATTCGATTAATGATATACTCCATACTGGCTAAAAGGTAGTGTTGAGTTCAAAGTAGACATTTAAGAAGGTGCTCTCATTATTATCTCATTCAACTTACATTAGTTAGCCAAATCCTAAGAGAAATAAACTGAGAGGAGAGAGAGTTTATTTGTTTAGAGCTTAGAAATTCTTCTCCATGGTCTCCTGGCTGTTCTTCAAGGATGTAGGGGGCAGCATGTTACAGTAAGGTGTATGGAATGGGTGAAAGCTATCATCTCATGGTGTCAGGAAGTGGGGCAGTTGTCAAGGAAGAGATACAGGCCCCAAGACTTGCTCCCTCCGAAACTCAAATTCTTTAATTAGATCTTGTCTCCTTTAAGCACATTGTTGTGAAGCTATCAGCAGACTCATCTATTGATAAGATTAGAGCTTCAAGTGTCATTCGTTTCTAAGCCTTGCTGCATTGAGGATGAGAGATCAATACCTATACTCTAGGTATAATTCAGTTCTGAAAGACAAGAGCGATCTGAACTTGTAATATTTGTCTTTAAAAATCAATACATTTTAAATCTGGTATACCAAAGAGTCTCATTTTTTAAGCATCCACAACTCATTCTCCTAAGTGGTATCTCTTCATTTTAAAGTTAAAGCACATCTGTTTTCCTTTTATACCTTTAAACAGTGTGCCTTATCAGGTTATAACATTGTTTGCTTCAATTTAAATGCAATGATTTGACTGTGAAACCTCTTAATACTTCTGTATTCTAGTCCAGTACCAAATGAATTTAACATTTACCATAGCCTCTCAGTATCACCATGTGACAAATGTGAAGTCAATCTAGTAAGTTAATCTAACACTGCTGAAACTGGACATACAAGAGGCAATTTTCAGTGCTTGGCAATGGTGGCACATGCCTTTTATCCCAGCACTCAGGAGGCACAGGCAGGCTGATTTCTGATTTCCAGGTCAGCCTGGTTTACAGTGAGTTCCAGGACAGCCAGGGCTATACAAAGAAACCCTGTCTTGAAAAACCAAAAAAAAATCAATTTTTAATATAATAAAGGCTGCTGCATATGGCATACCTGCAGCCACTACTGACTGAATTTTTGCAATGGAAGCAGAATCTCTAAAATAAAACCAGGGGCAAGTTTTCCCATAGCAACAGCCTTCTTCAGTATAGAACAAAGAACATCAGTGGTGCAAGTGAAAGAAACACAGGGGAATATAATCATAAATGAGGTTGTCACATCATCACTCCTTTTAGATAATGGAATCTCAAATATAAAATACACAGAAAAACACCTCAACACAAAGCATTTTAGATGTGACAATGGCTGTTACTAAAGTAACAGTATAGAATATCAACAAGTAAAGAGTTATAGCTTCTTCATACACAAACCTCAGCCTCAGAAAAGAAAGTTAACCAAGCAGTCCTCTTCACAAAAGCTTCAACAATATTGTAAAATCACATGAAATTCCTAGGTAAAAACTGAAGTGAGTAAAGACTCTGAAAATGAATAGTATAAAGTGAGAAAAAAACATTATGAGAGACACTAGAGAATGGAAATGACACACCATGTTCAATTTATGTTGTGGAAAGGACCATTTACCAAAAGTAATACCTAGACTCAATGCAGTCATCAACAAAGTGATAATGTGGTTGTGTCAATTTTCTCCCAAAGAAGACACAAAAAATAAACAATAAGTAAAAACATGTACAATAAACTCATTTAGAAAAAAGGACTTCAAGAATGTACTTTTGAAAATAGATACTCTCATTAACAAGTAATACTAAAAGTAAATATCATTATATCTAAGATTAAAATTATCATCACATAAAAACAAACAAATAACAACACAAAGTTATAAAAATATCAAACCAAAAATCTCAAAGATGTACATTTCTGAACACCAGTGATACACAGAGAATAACATCTAGGCATAGTTTGGACTTTCTTGTTTCAACTCTAATGGACTACTGGACTAGTAGCAAGAATTGATGAATGAGGTTGCATGAAATTAAAAGGCTTTTCACAACAATACATCTCACTGACATGGTGAAACCACATCCTATATAATGAGAAAAAACATTAGCCAAATATATTTGACTAGACTGCTGTCAAAATACATGGAGAGATAAAAATTAAGTAGCAAAAGAGAGAATACTCCAATAAATAAATAAATTCATTAATAAACTTTAAAATCCCAGTTTTTAAACAGAGATAGAAAATGAGCAGTACCATATGAAAAAGAGTGCTTAGCATTTTAACCATCAGAAAATGCAAATTAAAACTGAAGTGAGATTTCTGCTACTCTCAGAATATCTATCATTAAGAACATTGAAAATATCCCAGTTTTTGATTGGGTTGTTTGGTTTTTGTTAGTTAGCTACTTGCGTTCTGTATATATATTGGATATTAGCCCTCTAAGAGATGTAGGGTTAGTGAAGGTTTTTTATGCTTTTTGCCTTACAGAAACTTCCAGTTACATGAGGTCCCATTTATCAATTCTTGATCATAGAGCATGAGCTATTGGAGTTCTGTTTATGAAATTTGCCCCTGGGCCAATGAGTTCGAGGCTCTTTCCCACTTTCTCTTCTATTAGATTCAGTATATCAGATTTTATGTTGAGGTTCTTGATTCACTTGGTCTTGAACTTTGTGCAAGGTGACAAATATGGATCTATTTTCATTTCTACATATCAACATCCAGTTAGACCAGCACCATTTTTTCAATGATGCTTTCTATTATCCGTTGTATATGTTTGGATTCTTTGTCAAAGATCAAGTGTTTGTAATTCTTTTCCTTTTATTTCTGGGTCTTCAATTCTATTTCACTAATCAACATGTCTGTTGCTGTACCAATACCATGCAGTTTTAATCACTATTGCTCTGTAGTAAAACTTGATATCAGGGATGATGATTACTCCAGCCATTCTTTTATTGTTAAGAATTGTTTTCAATATCCTGGGTTTTTTGCCTTTCCAAACAAATCTGAAAATTGCTCTTTCCATGTTTTTGAAGAATTTTGTTGGAATTTTGATGGTGATAGTATTGTTCTGTCTGAAAGAACTCCAGTGATTGAAATGGAGAGGAATCTCAGGAAAAGAAGGTCCAGTGACAGGCCCAAGTGGGATCCAGCTCAAGGGGAGGCCTCAACACCTGACACTCTTATAGAGGCTATGGAGTGCTCACAAAAAAAAATCGACTATTATGACTGTCCTTTGAAGAATCCAATGAGCAGCTAAAAGAGTCACATGCAGATATTTGCACCCAACCAATGGACAAACGCTGCTGACTCCTGTGATTGAGTTAGGGGATAACTGGAAGAAGCTGAAAAGGAGGCCAACCCTGTAGGAGGACCATTCTCATTTAACCTGGATCCCCAAGATTTCTCAGATACTGGAACACCAACCAGGCAGTATACACCCGCTAATATGAGGCCTCCAACACATATAATAGAGGACTACTGTGTCTGGGTTTAGTCAAAGAAGATGCACCTAACCCTCAAGAGATTGGCGGTCCCAGGGAGTTTAGAGGTCTGGATGGGTGGGGTTGTGGGATTGGGGCATCCTTGTGGAGACAGGGTTGTGGGGAGGAGGTATGGGGTATGGAACAATTGGAGGGTGTGCTAGAAGGGGATTAAAATATGGAGTTTAAAATAACAAAAAATAAATAAAAGGGAAAGCTGAAAATAAAGGGGGCATGGTACTGTCTATCATAATGTCAGGTTATTTAAGCATGCTTCAGAAAGACAAGCATGCTGTATTTTCTCTCATGTATATACTATAAATGGTAAAAAAAAAAAAAGGACATGGAATTTAAATGATTATAAGAATCGGGAAGGAGTATGAGAAACGGAGACTGGAGAAAGAATACAAGTGTAATAGGTAAGGCTGGCATGCTAAAACATTCTATGAATTTATTCAAATGTCATAATGAAACCTTTTCCTTTGGACAGTTACAGATGGCAGTTAAAGATGTGATGAAAGGTGTCCTGTGACACTCTGTCACATGCCTTACTTATGACTCAACCTGATACTTCTAAAAGGAGATGAATAAGTATATGGATAGCTGATAATCAGTCATTCAATTCTGGAATTAGATCCTCCACAAAGAATTAGACATGGTAGAATATCTCATTAAATAATTTCTCAAGGATTAATACAAATACTACTAATACTAATTATATTTATTGTACATATTTATTAGGTACAATACGATAGTCCAATTATGAAGTAAGACTGACTACCTAATGAGGAATTGAGGAATGAACAGATAAATAGCATGTTTTATATACACAATTCAGTTCTATATAGATGTAAAAGCTGATTAAATTATATTGTCTTTATGCCCCCAAATGAATGTTTACACTCTATGAGTGTCAGATCACAACAGATTAAACTAAAATGACATTGGTTGCAACTCTCTCTCTCTCTTTCTCTCTCTCTCTCTCTCTCTCTCTCTCTCTCTATGTATATATATATATATATATAACATTCTATAAACTATAGTTTAGAATATGATTAAATCAAGATTTTTATTCTATTAGTAATCATTCTTTCAAACTTACAAGTCAACACAGAGCCCAGACACTATCTGAGTGTCTTCTGCTGTATGATATTTTTTAAGTTGGGTAGTATATTTATTTACATTTCAAATGTTATCCCCTTTCCTATTTTCTCCTCTGGAAACCCTTATCCTATCCTCCCTCCCCTGCTTCTATGAGGGTGATCCTTCACACACCCACTGATTCACACCTTACTGCTCTGCCATTTCCCTACACTGGAGCATCAAGCCTTCCCAGGATCAAGGAACTCTCCTCCCATTGATGCCCGACAAGGCCATCCTCTGCTGCATATGTTGCTGGAATCATGGGTCCCTCCATGTGTACTCTTTGGTTGTTTTAGTCTCTGGGAGGTCTGGGGGGGTCTGGTAGGTTGATAGTGTTGTTCTTCCTATGGAGGTACAAACCCCTTCTGCTTCTTCCATCCTTTCCTCCATTTGGGGTCCTCATGTTCAGTCCAATGGTTGGCTGTGAGCATCACCTCTGTTTTTTTCAGGCTCTGGCAGGGCCTCTTAGGCAGCTATATCAGGATCTGGTCAGCAAGCACTTCTTGTCATCTAAAAGAGTGTCTGAGTTTGGTGTCTGATGGATCCCCAAGTGAGCCAGTCTCTGGATGGCCTTTCCTTCAATCTCTACTCTACACTTTGTCCTCATATTTCTTTAGACAGGAGCAACTCTGGATTAAAAATTTGGAGATAAGTTCTATCCACCAACTGGGGTTATTGCCTAACCTCTGGAAATGTTCTCTACAGGTTCTGCCTCCCCTTTGTTTAGCATTTCAGCCAATATCATCCCTGTTGGGTCCTGGGAGATCTTGCTTTCCTGGTACCTGGCATCTTACTATTGGGCATGCCCACTCCCACATCCCCCATTGATACACGCCTTTGTTCAAATACCTGACCCTCTGTATATCATCCCCATCTCCTACCATATTTGATCCTGCTCCACCTTTTCCCCCTCCCCTCCTTTCTTCCTCCCAATTCCCTCACA
Source organism: Apodemus sylvaticus (assembly GCF_947179515.1). NCBI lineage: Eukaryota > Metazoa > Chordata > Mammalia > Rodentia > Muridae > Apodemus > Apodemus sylvaticus. The sequence goes on along the minus strand of NC_067478.1, from coordinate 130,504,057 downwards.
CCCTCTACCTCCTGTGTGTGTTTTGTTCCCCCTTCTAAGAAGGACTAAAACATCTGCACTTTGGTCTTCCTTCTTCTTGAGGTTCATATGATCTGTGAATTGTATCTTGGGCATTCCAAGCTTTTAGGCTAATATCCACTTATAAGTGACTACATGCCATGTCTGTTCTTTTGAGACTAGATTACTTCTCTCAGGATGATATTTCTAGTTCCATGTAATTGCTTAAAATTTTCATGATCTTTGTTTGTGCCCATGTGTTTAAGCTTCTTCCCCACTTTCTCTTCTATTAGTTCCAGTGAATCTGGTTTTATATAGAGGACCTTAATCCACTTGGTCTTGAGCTTTGTACAGGGTGATAAGAAAGAATCGATTTGCATTTTTCTACATGTTGAAAGTCAGTTCAGATAATCCATCTAAACATTCCCATAACCCCTAAAGAAATAGAAGCAGTCATTCATAGTCTCCCAACACCCACCTGCCAAAAAACTCAAGACCAGACGGGTTTACTGCAAAATTTTATTAGACCTTCAAAGGGTCTAATTTTATAAGACCTAATACCAACACTTTTCAAACTATTTCACAAAATAAAAATAGAATGAACACTACACAGTTCGCTAAAAGGAGCCACAATAACGCTTATACCTAAACCACACAACACAAAGATCCAAGAAAAAAAGAGATCCTCCAACCATTTTTCCTTATGAATACTGATACAAAAATACTCAATAGAATTCTTGCAAATCAAATCCAAGACGTAAAAACCATCATTCCTCATGACCAAGTAGGCTTCATCCCAGGGACGCAGGGAAGAGTCAATGTAGAGATATCCATCAAAGTAGTCAACATGAGTCAAGGAAAAAGCCCCACAAGATCATCTCATTAGATGCTGAGAAAGCATTTGAAAAATTCAACAACCCTTCTAGGCAAAAGACTTTAAAAAATCAGGAATCTAAGGCCCATACTTAAATACTGAAAAAGCAGTATACAGGAAATCAGTAGCCGACATCAAACTAAATGCTGAGAAATTTGAAGCAATCCCACCAAAATCATGTACTAGACATGGCTGCACACTCTCTCCCTACCTATTAAATATAGTACTTGAAGTCCTAGCCAGAGCAATTAGACAATAAAAGGAGGTTGAAGGATACAAACTGGAAAGGAAGAAGACAAAGTATCACTATTTGCAGATGATATGATAGTATACTTAAGTGTTCCCAAAAGTTCTACCAGAGAACTCCTCCACCTGATAAACAACTTCAGCAAACTGGTTGGATATAAAATTAAATCAAAGAAATCAGTAGCCTTCCTCTACTCAAAGGATAAACAGGCTGACAAAGAAATTATGGAAATAACTCCCTTCACTATAGTCTCAAATAATACAAAATACTTTGGTGTGACTCTAACCAAATAAGAGAAAGATCTGTATAAAAAGAACATCAAGTCTCTAAAGAAAGAAATTGAATAAAATCTCATTAGATGGAGGAGTGTTCCTCTTTCTCCGCACCCTCTCCAACACCTGCTGTCTCCTGAATTTTTAATCTTAGCCATTCTGACTGGTGTAAGATGAAATCTTAGGGTTGTTTTGATTTGCATTTCCCTAATGACTAATGAAGTGGAGCATTTTTTAAGATGCTTCTCCGCCATCCGAAGTTCTTCAGGTGAGAATTCTTTGTTTAACTCTGTACCCCATTTTTTAATAGGGTTGTTCGGTTTTCTGGAGTCTAACTTCTTGAGTTCTTTATATATATTGGATATTAGCCCTCTATCTGATGTAGGATTGGTGAAGATCTTTTCCCAATTTGTTGGTTGCCGATCTGTCCTCTTGACGGTGTCCTTTGCCTTACAGAAACTCTGTAACCTTATGAGGTCCCATTTGTCAATTCTTGCTCTTAGAGCATGCGCTATTGGTGTTCTGTTCAGAAACTTTCTCCCTGTACCGATGTCCTCAAGGGTCTTCCCCAGTTTCTTTTCTATTAGCTTCAGAGTGTCTGGCTTGAACACTCCTCCACTGCTGGTGGGGTTGCAAATTGGTACAACCACTCTGGAAAGCAGTCTGGCGGTTCCTCCGAAAACTGGGCACCTCACTTCCAGAAGATCCTGCTATACCACTCCTGGGCATATACCCAGAGGATTCCCCACCATGTAATAAGGATACATGCTCTACTATGTTCATAGCAGCCCTATTTATAATTGCCAGATGCTGGAAAGAACCCAGGTATCCCTCAACAGAAGAGTGGATACAAAAAATGTGGTATATCTACACAATGGAGTACTATTCAGCCATTAGAAACAATGAATTCATGAAATTCTTAGGCAAATGGATGGAGCTAGAGAACATCATACTAAGTGAGGTAACCCAGACTCAAAAGGTGAATCATGGTATGCACTCACTAATAAGTGGTTATTAACCTAGAAAACTGGAATACCCAAAACATAATCCACACATCAAATGAGATACAAGAAGAAAGCAGGAGTGGTCCCTGGTTCTGGAAAGACTCAGTGAAACAGTATTTGGCAAAACCAGAACGGGGAACTGGGAAGGGGTGGGAGGGAGGACAGGGGAAGAGAAGGGGGCTTACGGGACTTTCGGGGAGTGGGGGGGGCTAGAAAAGGGGAAATCATTTGAAATGTAAATAAATTATATCAAATAAAAAAAAAAAAAAGAGCCAGAAAAAAAAAAAAAAAAAAAAAAAAAAAAATCTCATTAGATGGAAAAATTTCCCATGTTCATGGATTGGAAGGATTAATATAGTAAAAGTGCCTATCTCGCTGAATGCAATCTACAGATTCAATGTAATCCCTGTCAAAATCCAACTCAATTCTTCATAGAGATTGAAAAAGCAATTTGCGCATTCATTTGGAATAACCAAAAACCCAGGATAGGGAAAACCATTCTCAACAATAAAAGAACTTCTGGTGCAATCACTATCCCTGACCTCATGCTGTATTAAAGAGCAATCATTATATAAACTGCATGGTATCAGTGTAGAGTCAGGCTGATAGATCAGTGGAGTAGAACTAAAGACCCAAAAATGGGTCCACATACCCATGGTCACTTAATCTTTGACAAAGGAGCTAAAAATCATCCAGTGGATAAAAGAGCCCATTTTTAATAAATGGTGCTGGTTCAACTGGCAGTCAGCATGTTGTATGATTTCTTATAGCTTGATCCCACAGATAAGAGTTAGAGTTTCATTAACAACAAAGAATTGTTTGTTCACATACTTATGTACTTTATTTAAGCTGTTATTAGATGCATCATTAGAGTTACTTTTTTGTTGAGACTAGATTTGATGTTATCCAAGATTTCCTTAAACTCATACTTCTAAGGATGACATCTAGCAATCAATTTTCTGTATTTACTTTTCAAGTATTGGGGTTATAGATAATAGTCACCAGACACAGATTATATAATATGATAAATAAAATGTAGGGCTTTGCACATGATAGACACTCAACTAATTGAGGTACATCCTCACTTTTCTCTGTCATACTTTTTTAAAATAATTACACATTATTACAGATGTTACTAAGACCATACATTTTTTAAAAAAGTAGTAACATAAATTATCCCAGCTGAATTGAAAATTTATTTTCTTTTCTGTACAGATATATTTTATTTTCAAGTGTATACATCTATTTGTGTATCTTTCCAGGTCTATGTAAATGATATACCTACATAGGACAGAACAGTGAGGCAGATCTTGTATTGCTGGACATAGAGAGTTAAGAACTTCCTGGCTCAGTTCTAGAACATGGGTCTCCTGAAATAATGTGTTTGTAATCTTTTTGTTTGTTTGTTTTCTTTTTCTTTTCTTTTTTTCCTTTTCTATATTCTTTGCTTACATTCCAAATGATTTCCCCTTTCCTGGTTCCCCCCTCCCCATAAGTCCCATAAGCCCTATTCTCTCTGCCCATTCCCCAATCAACCCCCTCCCACTTCTCTGTCCTGGTAATCCCCTACATTGCTGCATCAAGTCTTTCCAGGACCAGGGACATCTCCTTTCTTCTTCTTGGGAATGAATTATGTGAATTGTGTCTTGGGTATTTAGAGCTTCTGGGTTAATATCTACTTATCAGTGACTACATTCCATGTGTGCTCTTTTGTGATTGGGTTACCTCACTTGGGATGACATTTTCCAATTCCAATCATTTGTCTAAGAATTTCATGAATTCATTGTTTTTAATTGCTGAGTAGTATTCCATTGTGTAAATATAGCACATTTTCTGTATTCATTCCTTCATCGAGGGACATCTGGGTTCTTTCCAGCTTCTGGCTATTATAAATAGGGCTGCTATGAACATAGTGGAGCATGTGTCCTTATTACATGCTATGGAATCCTCTGGGTATATGCCCAAGAGTGGTATGGCAGGGTCCTTCAGAAGTGTTGTGCCCAGTTTTCTGAGGAACCACCAGACTGATTTCCAGAGTGGTTGTAGCAGCTTGCAATCCCACCAGCAGTGGAAGAGTGTTCTTCTTTCTCCACATCCTCACCAACACCTGCTGACTCCTGAATTTTTAATCTTAGCCATTCTGACTGGTGTGAGGTGAAATCTCAGGATTGTTTTAATTTGCATTTTCCTAATTACTAATGATGTTGAACATTTCTTAAGGTGCTTCTTAGTCATTCTTTTAACTGATGAGAAATTGCTACTGCCTCTAAAATCAGTTGTCTTTAACATTATAACATATAAGCACATTTGCATTCATATTTTAGTATGATTGTGAGACCTCAAACATTGTTTCAATACCACTTAATAGAGTCATTTTCTCTGTTCATTGCTGGTTCTGTTTCTAATATTCTTTGCTTTGAGGAAAATTCAAAATCCTTAGGCAGATAAAATCCTCTCCCTTTACAGTCTGTAAAAGCTGGCACAATTACTTTCTCTGTGTGCATGACTTGAATTTATTAAAGTATACGGTTCTAAAGGATGACTTATAGCTATTCCCAAAGGCCAACTCATCTCTAAAACAACACAATAGGAAAACATTCTGTGTGCAGTGATGAACTTTATGTCCATCTTTCCACTACATCCATTTCCCCCAAGGAATGTAGACACTCCTTATAAGTCTTCAAGGACCAAGTCTCCTGCATATGTATGGGTTGAGAGAAAGCATATGTAAGAGAGTTCTTATCCCCACTCACCTCTGGGGAAAGCCTCTCCTATAGATGTGGATAGTTGGTTTCTTTTTTTATTGATATATTTTTTATTTACATTTCAAATGATTTCCACTTTTCTAGACCCCCCACTCCCTGAAAGTCCCATCAGCCCCCTTCGCTCCCCCTGTTTTCCCACCCACCCCTTCCCACTTCCCTGTTCTGGTTTTGCCCTACACTGCTTCACTGAGTCTTTCCAGAACCAGGGGCCACTCCTCCGTTCTTCTTGTACCTCATTTGATGTGTGGATTATGTTTTGGGTAATCCAGTTTTCTAGGTTAATATCCACTTCTTAGTGAGTCCATACCATGATTCATCTTTTGAGTCTGGGTTACCTCACTTAGTATGATGTTCTCTAGCTCCATCCATTTGCCTAAGAATTTCATGAATTCATTGTTTCTAATGGCTGGATAGTACTCCATTGTGTATATATACCAATTAACAGCCACAAATCCATCTTGAATTGGCCAAATTCTTGTCCCTTCAGTGAAAGTACCACCCCAATAACCAGTGGCTATATAAACCTACTGAGGTTTTTTCATCTAGTTCTCATAATGAGAAAATTAGAAACTTTGTGCTAGTTGTTTTCTGATGAGCATTCTTAGTCATTTCTGAGGTATGTTTCATACCATTATCTGAAGTAATAAATTTTTATCTCTGTTAAGATGTTCCACTTTCTGTCCACATATGTGACTGAAAAGACACAAATAGGTTATATAATTTTTCCTTTATTTAAGATATTTGCACTCAGTCTAATAATTATAATTGTAGGTTTGCACTTTGTTGCTTTCTACACCATCCTGGGAAAAGTGGAAACACACACAAATGTATATGTACACATACATAGTACACATATTTTATTATAGAGAACTTAAGGTATAAACACAGTGAAATATTCTTTCTAGAAACAAAAAGTTGATTTAATTATTTATTTAATTAATTAATTTTATCTATCTATCTATCTATCTATTTATTTATTTATTTAAAGAAAGAGAACTTTATTTAAAGAATGAGAACTTCAGGCCAGTTTCCCTTATAAATATCGATACAAAAATACTCTATAAAATTCTTGCCAACCGAACACATCAAAACAATCATCTACCAAGATCAAATGGGCTTCATCCCAGGGATGCAGGGATGGTTCAATATAAGGAAATCCATCAATGCAATCCACTATATAAACAAACTCAAAGAAAAAAAACCATATGATCATTGCAATAGAGGCTGAAAAATCATTTGACACAATTCAGCATCCTTTCATGCTAAAAGTCTTGGAAAGAACAGGAATTCAAGGCCAATACCTAAACAAAGTTAAATCAATATACAGCAAACCAGTAACCAATATCAAACTAAATGGAGAGAAACTTGAAGCAATCTCACTAAAATCAGGGACTAGACAAAGCTGCCCTCTCTCTCCATATCTTTTGAGTATAGTACTTGAAGTACTAGATAGAGCAATTAGACAACATAGAGGTCCAAGGGATACAAATTGGAAAGGAAGAAATAAAATATTCACTATTTGCAGATGACATAATAGTCTACTTAAGTGACCCAAAATACTCCACCAGAGAACTCCTACAGCTGATAAACAACTTCAACAAAGTGGCAGGTTATAAAATCAACTCAAGCAAATTAGTAGCCTTCCTATACTCAAAGGATAAGCAGGCTGGGAAAGAAGTTAGGGAAATGACACCCTTCACAATAGCCACAAACAATATAAAATATCTTGGTGTGACTCTAACCAAACAAGTGAAAGATCTATGCGACAAAATCTTCAGGTCACTGAAGAAGGAAATTGAAGAAGACCTCAGAAAATGGAAAAATCTTCCATGCTCGTGGATTGGCAAGATTAATATAGTTAAAATGGCCATCTTGCCAAAAGCAATGTACAGATTCAATGCAATCCCCATCAAAATCCCAACTCAGTTCTTCACAGAGTTAGAAAAAGCAATTCTCAAATTTATCTGGAATAACAAAAAACCCAGGATAGCTAAAACTATTCTCCACAGTAAAAGAACTTCTTGGGGAATTAGTATCCCAGACCTCAAGCAATACTACAGAGCAATAGTGTTAAAAACTGCATGGTATTGGCACAGGGACAGGCAAGTGGAACAATGGAATAGAATTGAAGACCTAGAAATGAATCCACACACCTATGATCACTTGATCTTTGACAAAGGAGCTGAAAACATCCAGTGGAAAAAGATAGCCTTTTCAACAAATGGTGCTGGTTCAACTGGAGGTCAGCATGAAGGAGAATGCGAATTGATCCATTCTTTTCTCCTTGTACTAAGCTCAACTCCAAGTGGATCAAAGACTACTACATAAAACCAGTCACACTGAAACTAATAGAAAAGAAATTGGGGAAAACACTTGAGGACATGGGCACAGGGGAAACTTTCCTGAACAGATCACCAATAGCTTATGCTCTAAGATCAAGAATTGACAAATGGGATCTCATAAAATTACAAAGTTTCTGTAAGGCAAAGGACACCATCAAAAGTGCAAATTGGCAGCCAACAAATTGGGAAAAGATCTTCACCAACCCTACATTTGACATAGGACTAATATCCAATATGTACAAAGAACTCAAGAAGTTAGACCCCAGGGAACCAAATAACCCTATTAAAAAATGGGGTACAGACCTAAACAAAGAATTTTTACCTGAAGAAATTCAGATGGCCAAGAAGCACCTTAAGAAATGCTCAACATCATTAGTCATTAGGGAAATGCAAATCAAAACAACCCTGAGATTTCACATCACACCAGTCAGAATGGCTAAGGTTAAAAACTCAGGAGACAGCAGGTGTTGGCAAGGATATGAAGAAAGAGGAACACTACTCCACTGCTGGTGGGATTGTAAGATGGTGCAACCACTATGGAAATCAGTCTGGAGGTTCCTAAGAAAACTGGACATGACACTTCCGGAGGACCATGCTATACCTCTTCTGGGCATATACCCAGAGGATTCCCCAGCATGCACTAAGGACACATGCTCCACTATGTTCATAGCAGCCTTATTTATAATAGCCAGAAGCTGGAAAGAACCCAGATATCCCTCAGTGGAGGAATGGATACAGAAAATGTGGTATATGTACAAAATGGAGTACTATTTAGCCATTAAAAACAATGAATTCATGATTTTTTTAGGCAAATGGATGGAACTAGAAAATATCATCCTTAGCGAGGTAACGCAATCACAAAAATATACACATGGAATGCAATAATTGATAAGTGGATATAATTAGCCCTGAAGTTCTGAATAGTGAAGATACAATTAGCATATCAAATGATTCCCATGAAGAAGGAAGTAGAGGGCCTTAATCCTGGAAATGCTTGATCCAGCATTGTAGGGGAGTACTAGGACAGAGAAAAGGGAGGGGGGAAGATAGGAGAACAGATGGAGAGAAGAGGACTTATGGGACATATGGGGATGGGGAAACTGGGAAAGGGGAAAGCTTTTAGATTGTAAACAAAGAATATATAAAATAAAAAAATATATATAAAAAAACCAAAAAGTTGATTTAATTAATTAATTAATTATATTTATTTATTTACTTACTTATTTATTCATTCATTTATTTATTATTGCCTCAGTAATAGTTTCAGGCCTTGGGACCTCCCAATGAACTGGATCCCATGTTGGTCCCATCACTGGACCTTCTTTTCTCAGGCTCCTTTCCATTTCCATCCCTGTAATTTTTTCAGAAAGGAAAAATTATGGGTCAGAGTTATGACTATGGTCTGGCACCCTCATTTGAAGCCCCATCTTCATGCTGGAGGTAAGCTCTATAAGTTCCCTCTCCCTATTGTCAGGCATTTCATCTAAGATTCCTCCCTTTTAGTCCTATAAGTCTCTTACCTCCCAGATCTCTGGTGCCTTCTGGAGGGTCCCATCCCCAAAGTCTAATCTCACTAGGTAGAATGTTTCTATTCTTTCTGCTGGTACCCAGGGCTTCAGTCTGTTTCTCTCCCCTACCCAATGTCAGATCAGGTTCCCCGCTTCGCCCTTCCCACTCTTGTGCCCCATCCACTTTCTGTCTCAGGTCCCTCCCTCTTTTTCCACTTGTGATTGTTTTCCTCTCCCTTTCAAGTGAGAATAAGGTGTCCTCACTTGGGCACTTCACTTTGTTGATCTTTTTGAGTTCTGCAGATTGTACCTTGAATATTCTGTACTTTTGGGGGAGGCTAATATTCACTTATTAGTGAGTACATTCCATGCATGTACTTTTGGGTCTGAGTTACCTCTCTCAGGATGATATTTTCTTGTTTCATCCATTTGCCTACGAAACTCAGGATGTCCTCGTTCTTAATAGCTGCTTATTCCATTCTGTAAATGAACCACATTTTCTATATCCATTCTACTGTTGTGAGACATCTAGGTTATTTCCCTCACTATCACAAGTAAGGTTGTTATGAACATAGGGGAATAACTGCCCCTGTGGCATGGTGGGGTATCTTTTGGGTATATTCCCAAGAGTGGTATAGCCAGGTCTTCAGGAAGAGCTATTTCTAGTTTTCTGAGGAACCTCTAGATTGATTTCCAGAGTAGTTGTACCAGTTTGCAATCCCACCAGCAATTCAATAAGTGTTCCTCTTTCTGCATATCCTCTCCAACATGTGTTGTCACCTGAAGTTTTGATCTCAGCCATTCTGATTGGTGTGAGGTGGATCTCAGGGTCATTTTGATTTGTGTTTCTCTGATTACTAAGGACTTTGAACATTTTTTTAGGTGTTTCTCAGCCATTTGAGGCTCCTCTGTTGGGAATTGTCTGCTTAGTTCTGTGTCCCTTTTTTTTTTTTTTTTTTTTTTGGTTTGGTTTTTTTTTGGTAGTTAGCTTCTTGAGTTATTTATATATTTTGAATATTAGCTCTCTATCAGATATGGAGTTGGTGAAGATGTTTTCCTATTCTATAGGTTGCCAATTTGTCTTATTGACTATGTCCTTTGCCTTGCAGAAGCTTTCCAGTTTCATGAGATCCCATTTATCAATTCTTGATCTTAGAGCATGAGCCATTTCACCCAGTAACAATGAGTTCAAGGTTCTTTCCCACTTTCTCTTCTGTTAGATTCAATGTATCTGGTTTTATGTTAAGGTCCTTTATACACTTGGTCTTGATCTTTGTGCAAGGTGACAAATATGCATTTATTTTAATTTTTCTACATACAAACAGCCAGTTAGTCCAGCACTATTTTTTGAAGATGCTTTCTTTTTCCCATTGTATATTTTTATTTTCTTTGTCAAAGATTAAGAATCTGTAGATGTGTTGTTTTATTTCTGGGTCTGCAATTCTATTCCATCAATCAATGTGTCTGTTTCTGTACTAATACCATGCTGTTTTTTTTGTTTTGTTTTGTTTAGCTTTTTATCACTATTGCTTTGCAGTAAAGCTTGAGGTCAGAAATGGTAATTCCCCATGCTGTTCTTTGACTAAGAATTGTTTTCCTATTCTGAGTTTTTTGCATTATCAGATGAATTTGAGAATTGCTCTTTTTATATCTATGAAGATTTGTCTGAAAGACCCAACAAGAAGCTTAAAGAATCAGATGTAGATATCTGTACCCAAGCAATGAACAGAAGCAGGTGACCCCTGCTGTTGAATTAGGGAAGACTGAATGAAGCTGAGGGCTATAATGTAAGAAGACCAGGGGACTCAATTAATCTGCACCCCCCCCTCTATCTCGCAAGCACTAGACCACCAAATAGGCAGCATACAATAGAGGATTACCTGGTCTATGTTCATTCAAAGATTATGCACCTAACCCTCAAGAGAGTGGAGGCCCCAGGATATTTAGAGGTCAGGTGGGGTGGGAGGTAGGGACATCCATGTGGAGACACAGGGAGGGGAGAAAATATAGGATGTGGGACAGGAAGAGGGTGGAAAGGGAGTGGTGCAATAGAAAACAAAATATGGAGTGCATAAAAATATTTAATTAATAAAAATTTTTAAAAAATGCATTTTCTTTATTCTATTTTTTTTTTAACATTTTAACATGTAGCTTTAGGGAAACAATTTTTAGAAATTATAGTATAAGTTTCTAGTAAAAAGTTGACATATACAATATATTCTTGTTAAAAATTAAAAGTCTCAACAGTGAACATAATTGACACTGTACTTTTAGACCTGGATTTGTCCCATCATCTTTAAAATGTTAAGTCTATAGTTACACAAGAAAGGTTTTTTTTCTGAGGGACACTTTAAGTTTACACAGCAAAGGCTCTTTTAAGAGACAGGATTACTAAACCATAGACAAACTTTCTTTTTTTTTAATGTTCTTTTTTTATTGATATATTTTTATTTACATTTCAAATGATTTCCCCTTTTCTGGGTCCCCACTCCCTGCAAGTCCCATAAGCCCTCTTCCATCCCCCTGTTCTTCCAACCAGCCCTTCCCATTTCCCTGTTCTGGAATTCTCTTATACTCTTGCACTGAGTCTTTCCAGAACAAGGGGCCACTCCTCCATTCTTTTTGGACATCATTAATTTGTGGATTATGTCCTGGGTATTCAAAGTTTCTAAGCTAATATCCACTTATCAGTGAGTGCATACCATGATTGATCTTTTGAGACTGGGTTACCTCACTTAGTATGACACTCTCCAGTTTCATCCATTTGTCTAAGAATTTCATGAATTCATTGTTTCTAATTTCTGAATAGTACTCCATTGTGCAAATATACCAAATATACCACATTTTTTTATCCATTCCTCCATTGAAGGACACCTAGGTTCTTTCCAGCTTCTGGCTACTACAAATAGGGCTGCTATGAACATAGTGGAGCATGTGTCCTTATTGCATGCTGAAGAATCTTCTGGATATATGCCCAGGACTGGTATAACAGGGTCCTCAGGAAGTGACATGCCCAGTTTTTTGAGGAACCTCTTGCAATCCCACCAGCAGTGGAGGAGTGTTCCTCTTTCTCCACATCCTCGCCAACACCTGCTGTCTCCTGAGTTTTTGACCTTAGCCATTCTGACTGGTGTGAGGTGAAATCTCAGGGTTGTTTTGATTTGAATTTCCCTAATGATTAATGATGTTGAACATTTCTTAAGGTGTTTCTCAGCTCTCTGAAGTTCTTCATGTGAAAATTCTTTGTTTTGCTCCGTACCCCATTTTTTAATGGGGTTATTTGTTTCTCTGGTTTCTACTTTCTTGAGTTCTTTGTATATATTAGATATTAGCCCTCTGTCAGATTTAGGGTTGGTGAAGATCCTTTCCCAGTCTTTGGTTGACATTTTCTCCTTTTGACGGTGTCCTTTGCCTTACAGAAAATTTGTAGTTTTATGAGGTCCCATTTGTCAATTCTTGATCTTAGAGCATAAGCTATTGGTGTTCTATTCAGGAACTTTTCCTCTGTGGCCATGTCCTCCAGGATCTTCCCCAGTTTTTTTTTTTTTCAATTAGTTTCAGTGTGTCAGGTTTTATGTGGAGGTCCTTCATCCATTTGGAGTTGAGCTTGGTACAAAGAGATAAGAATGGATCAATGCACATTCTTCTACATGCTGACCTCCAATTGAACCAGCACCATTTGTTGAAAAGACTATCTTTTTTCCACTGGATGCTTTCAGCTCCTTTGTCAAAGACCAAGTGACCATAGGTGTGTTGGTTCATTTCTGGGTCTTCAATCCTATTCCATTGATCTGCTTGCCTGATATTGTAGCAATATCATGCAGTTTTTATCACTATTGCTCTGTAGTAGAGTTTAAAGTCTGGGATACTGAATCCCCCTGAAGTTCTTTTACTGTTGAGAATAGTTTTAGCTATCTTGGGTTTTTTGTTATTCCAGATGAATTTGAGAATTGCTCTTTCTAGCTCTATGAAGAACTGGGTTGTGATTTTTATGGGGATAGCATTGAATCTGTAGATTGCCTTTGGCAAGATGGTCATTTTAACTATATTAATCCTGCCAATCCACGAGCAGGGAAGATTTTTCCATTTTCTGAGATCTTCTTTGATTTCCTTCTTCAGAGATCTGAAGTTCTTGTCATATAGGTCTTTCACTTGTTTGGTTAGAGTCACCCCAAGATACTTTATGCTGTTTGTAGCTATTGTGAAGGGAGTCATTTCCCTAATTTCTTTCCCAGTCTGCTTATCCTTTGCATATATAAAGGCTACTGATTTGCTTGCGTTGATTTTGTAGCCAGCCACTTTGCTGAAGCTGTTTATCAGCTGTAGGAGTTCTCTAGTAGAGTTTTTAGGGTCACTTAAGTATATTATCATATCATCTGAAAATAGTGATAGTTTGACTTCTTCCTTTCCAATTTGTATCCCTTTGACTTCCTTCTGTTGTCTAATTGCTCTAGCTAGGACTTCAAGAACTATATTGAAAAGATATGGAGAGATGGGGCAGCCTTGTCTAGTCCCTGATTTTAGTTGGATTGCTTCAAGTTTCTCTACATTTAGTTTGATGTTGGCTACTGGTTTGCTGTATATTGCTTTTATTATGTTTAGATATGGGCCTTGAATTCCTGTCATTTCCAAGACTTTTAGAATGAAAGGATGCTGAATTCATAGACAAACTTTCTAACCAAGAATTTTCCTGTATAAAAGAGCTTTAGGGATAAAAATGGAGAAGAGACTGAAGAAAGGGCAATCCAATAACCTGCTCAACTTGGAATCCACCGCATAGGAAGACACCAATTCTTGACAGTATTACTGATGGTATTATGTGCTTACAAAGTAACACCTAGCATGGCTCTTCTCTGAGTGTCCCAACTGGCAGCTGCCTGAGACAGACACTTCCACCCATGCGTATCCATGTGGTTGAAAATTAGTAGGTAGATTGAAGAAGCTGTAGGGTGTGACCCCATAGGAAGGACAGCAGTCTAACCTGGGCAGTTGGAAACTCCCAGAGATTTAGCCACCAACAAGGCACCATACACTGGCTGGTCTGAGGCTTCTGATGTACACACAGCAGAGGACTGCCTGGTCGGCCCTCTATGTGAAAAGTTGAACTTAATTCTTTTTTTTTAATTTTCTATATTCTTTGTTTACATTCCAAATGATTTCCCCTTTCTATGTTTCCCCCTCCACATAAGTCCCATAAGCTCTCTTCCCTCCGCCCATTCCCCAATCAACCACCTCCCACTTCTTAAGCATCATGATGTGACTCTGACTAAACAAGTGAAAGATCTATATAACAAGAACTTCAGGTCTCTGAAGAAGGAAATCTAAGAAGACTTCAGAAAATGGAAAAATCTTCCATGCTCATGGATTGGCAGGATTAATATAGTAAAAATGGCCGTCTTGCAAAAAGCAATATACAGAATCAATGTAATCCCCATCAAAATCCAAATTCAGTTCTTCATAGAGTTAGAAAGAGCAATTCTCAAAATCATAACAAAAAAACCTAGGATAGATAAAACTATTCTCAAAAGTAAAAGAAATTCTGAGGGAATCAGTATCCCAGGTCTCAAGCAGTACTGCAGAGCAATTCTGTTAAAAACTGCATGGTAACCTGGGTGGCCGTGGCCTTGATCCACTTGGATTTGAGCTTAGTACAATGTAGGCCTGGAGTATAAAAGTTCCTTGAGAGAGTTATAATTCTGTTTACTGTGACTGATGTACACTTTGGAAAATGTTTGCATTTTGCCTTGCTCATCCTAAGCAAGTCTTTTGCCACTGGATTACCCTTTTAGCACCTGTACTAACATCTCTAATGATTAGTTTTTCATTTGAAGGAAATTATGCTCTGATTTGAGAAAAGTTGTAAAAGAGTATATTCATATTTACCTGAGAGAACTAATTTGAAATATAGTTTTAAGAACTAGAGTTTCTGTCCAGAGTTTAATTTCTATATCTCTTTTAATGTTTTACTTTAATATCTTCAAAAATATCTAAAGTATTTTGCAGAATATCTAAACAGGACTATCTCTTTTGTTGATAGACAATATAATTTTCACAAAATAAGTCACTTTTATCTGATTATAAAAAATTATATAGTTTTTCTCAAATTTGGAAGGACATTTTGAAGTTTAGCAGAAGAAAAGGATTCAATCAAGATTTCTGGAGAATGAAGTAATGTACTTTGCACAATGTTTTATAACCTGCCAAAGTTCAGTCAGGTGGCACTTTTTTTCTTAACCTAGAACCATAATAGAATAACGTTTTAAGTGTAAAGAGAAAGTCTTCAAAATAAATTAAACAGTGCTTAGGGCTGCCACCTCAGCCTTTTTCAGTTGCTCTCTCCTTTATTTTTGTTTTGGTTATGTAACCTGAATGTGTAAACTGGAGAAAAGAAGAGAGACCATGCTTAACTCTGCTGATTTAATATTCCAAGGTTAGGAAATGTGTGGCAAAGTTGCTTGTCGTAATATGAGGGATTATCACGCATTAAACCAGATATGAAGGAAAGATACACTCCTGGACAGTGTAAAGAAAAATATATTTGAAAAATATATTCTTACAAACCTAATATTCATGTCACTTTTTAATAAAACTTAGATTGTTCTCCTATAGGAACTTCTCACCTGCATTGCTCTAAAGATGGCAAAGAGCTCTGACATCTTTGGAGACAACAGCTCCATCACTTTATCATCTCAAATGACTAAATATCCAAATTTAGAGATAGTGTTTAACCTACTTCATGAGTTCTCCTTGAATTCATTCTAAACTCAATTGTTCTTAGACTCTCTATGGTATTATACAGAAAATAATTTTTAAAATTTATTTTATTGATTTACATTCCAGCTGTTGCCCTCCTCCCAGTCACTATCCCACAGTTCCTTATACCAATCCTTCTCCTCCTTGCCTCTAAGAGGGTACTTGCCTTCTCCCCTCCCATCAGGCATCTTCTTTTCCCTGGGACCTCAAGTCTCTGGAGGATTCAATGTATCTACTCCCACTGAGGCCAGACCAGGCAGTCCTCAGCTATACATATATGTCAGGGACCACAGACCAGCCAGTGTATGCTGCCTAGCTGGTGACTAAGTCTTTGAGAGCTTCCAGGGATCTGGCTTAGGTGAGACTGCTGGCCTTCCTATGGAGTCACCCTCCCTTCTGCTTCTTCAGTGCTTCCCCTTATTTAACCATGCAAGTTCCATTCTTCAGTCCAATAGTTGGGTGTTTTAAGTAACACTCTTAAATAAAATTGCTATCCCTTGCCTACAGCACTTTCACTTGAAGTGGATATTGTCGCTACCAAATCCGTCCAGCTGTATAAGGGAGACGACAGGGGAGACTCTTCTCAATGCAGTTTATTCAGGAATGTTACTTCAGGAAGCCCCCGATCCTAGCCCGTTGCCCCAGTCATATATCCCACCCTGCACCGATCAGCGACCTCCATATGGAGGCTCATGATAGGATCGAGATGATGGCCTGGGAGTGGCCTGATATGACGTCAAAGAGTGCATGCACAGTTCTCCAGTGCATACGTGGCTCTTAAAGGGGAACGTGGAAGAGCATTGCTGAGTTATGTGACTTGGCAACCAGCCCAGGAGCCATTTTAGACTGTCCGCTGTGCCAGCTTCCCACATTTCCTCCTTCTTTATTTTACAAAAATGGCAGAGAGAATGCCTGACTTAGGTTGTCCCATGCAACACTGTTCTCTACCTGTCATCAAGATACAAACAGCATTGGTTTGCTCTCTGTCTTAGGGTGGTAACACGTCTACGAGATCTTACCCATCATTGACTACTTCTCTAGCATGCCGAGCCACACTTGAGGGGATTGACCCACCTCGATAGCCGCGAAGGCTTGCACCATTAGCACTTGTTACCTCGACAGTCTCATCCTCATTTTACACAGACACCTCAACATGAGGAAGCTAATCAGAGTCAGGCATATGGCTAGGGACCCAAGGCCTGCCCACTCCTTCAGATGGGACATGGCTTCGGTCCTGAAAGGCAGCTATATCTCCATCAAAAGGTAAGGCAGGAAGCATCAGTGGGAGCAGTCCCACCAACAATATCCATGGCTTCATCTTCCTTGTGCTGTGAAATAGGTCGCATGGCGATTACCTGCGTCAATCTTTCAGGGATCCACAGTGGTTTTTCTTGATCCTGTGGAAAAACACAAGCAGACCCTCTCGCCCAGATTAACACAGGGTCAGGGCCATGCCATTTGCCCGTCAAAATATTCTTCCACATCACTTGTCCCTTTTCAGTGGTATCAGGATAAGCAGTTGAGCTCAGTGATGCTCAGCAGTGGAGCGCCCTTGTATATCCAATTGGAAAAAAATTCAAAGTCAGAAGAGCAAGAGAGACATGTTCTTTAGGGGTTCTGCCTTGGCCAATTCCCCCTTTTTGTTTAAGAAGACATTCTTTGAATGTGCGATTGGCATGTTCAATGATACCCTGACCCTGAGGATTATAGGGCAAGCCATGTACTAAGGAAATTCCCATAACTTGGCAGAAGGCAACAAAGGATGAAGAAGTATATGCTGGACTGTTAGTGCCGCTTTAGATGGCCAGGTTGGCCACATTTAAAGCAACTCTCTTGCTTACCTCCAGATTGTTTGTGGGATGCTTGCATGACAGCAGCAGCTGATCCAGCATTAGTTAGGGCACCTCCTAACTCTCTGCATATTTTCATCCATACCTCTAGGCCTTTGTCCTTATACAGGTTAATTGCTTGTCTACATTCTTTAGTACATTGTTCAAAAACCAATTGTTTCACTAATGGCATGGCCTGATCAGCTTCCCCAAAAATTCTGCTTGACACTTCAACCATTTGTGCCACAAAATCAGCAAAAGGCTCAGTTGGTTCTTGAATGACTTTAGTTAGATTTCCTGCTACTTTCCCTCTGTTCAGAAGGGATCTCCAAGCTCTTGTGGCAATTTGACTAATTTGGTCATACACTTGAAGGGGGTATCCAGTCTGAGCATTGGCAAAGTGGCCCTGTCCTAGAAGCATGTCCTGTCCCCAAGCAGGCTGGCCATTGTCTGCATTTATTGGTGCTTGCTCAGCCGAATGTTCAATGAAGATCGCATTCCAGTCCAGATATTGCATGCCATGTGTGTTCTTTTGTGATTGGGTTACCTCACTCATGATGATAGTTTCTAGCTCCATCCATCTGCCTAAGAATTTCAAGAATTCATTGTTTTTAATAGCTGAATAGTGCTCTATTGTGTAAATGTAACATATTTTCTGTATCCATTCCTCTTTTGAGGGACATCTGGGTTCTATCTTGCTTCTGGATATTACAATAATGCTGCTATGAGCATAGTGGAGCATGTATCCTTACTACATGTTGAAGTATCTTCTGGGTATATGCCCAGGAATGGTATAGCTGGGTCCTCAGGTAGTGCTATGTCCAGTTTTCTGAGGAAACTCCAAACTGATTTCCAAACTGATTTGCAGGTTTTACCACCTTGCAAACACATCAGTAATGAAGGAGTATTCCTCTTTCTTTACATCCTTTCCAGTATTTGCTGTCCCCTGAGTTTTGGATCTTGGCCTTTCTTACTAGTGTGAAGTGGAATCTCAGGGTTGTTTTGATTTGCATTTCCCTGATGAATAGGATGTTGAACATTTGTTTAGGTGTTTCTCAGTAAACCAGAATTCCTCAATTGAGAATTCATTGTTTAACTCTGTATCCCGTTTTTGATAGGGTTATTTGGTTATCTGGAGTTTAACTTCTTGAGTTCTTTGTATATATTGAATATTAGCCCTCTATCAGATGTAGGATTGGTAAAGATTTTTTCTCAATCTGTTGGTTGCAATTTTGTCCTATTACACAGTCCTTTGCCTTACATAAGATTTGCAATTATATGAGGTCCCATTTGTCAATTCTTGATCTTAGAGCATAAACTATTGGTGTATTCTTCAGGAAATCTTCCCCTGTGCCTATGTGCTCTGGGTTCTTCCCCAATTTCTCTTCTGTTAGATTCAGTGTAACTAGTTTTCCATGCAGGTCCTTGATCCCCTTGGACTTGACCATTGCACAGGGAGATAAGAATAGATCAATTTGCATCCTTCTACATGTTGACTGCCAATTGAAGAGCACCATTTGTTGAAAATGCTCTTTTTTTCCATTGAATATTTTTAGTTCCTCTGTCAAAGATCAAGTGACCACAGGTCTGAGGGTTCATTTCTGGGTCTTCAATTTTATTCCATTGATCTACCTGCCTGTCCGTATACTAATACCATGTTGTTTTTATCACTATTGCTCTGTAATATAGCTTGAGGTCAGTGATGGTGATTCTGCCAGAAGTTTTGTATTGTTGAGAATGTTTTTTTCTATTCCTGTTTTTTTTTCCCAGATAAATTTGGAAATTTCTCTTTCTAGCTCTATGAAGAATTGAGTAGGAATTTTGATGTGGATTGCATTGGATCTGTATATTGCTTTAAGCATGATGGCTACTTTACTATATTTTCCCTGCCTATCCTTGAGCATGGGAGATCTTTCCATCTTCTGAGACCTTCAGTTTCTTTTTTCAGAGACTTGAAATTCTGGATCTTCAATCCTATTCCATTGATCTGCCTGCCTGTCACTGTACCAATGCCGTGCAGTTTTTAACACTATTGCTCTGTAGTATTGCTTGAGGCCCAGGATACTGATTCTCCCAGAATTTTTTGGCTGTTGAGAATAATTTTAGCTATCCTGGGTGTTTTGATATTACAGATGAATTTGAGAATTGCTCTTTCTAACTCTATGAAGAACTAAGTTGGGATTTTGATGGGGATTTCTTTGAACCTGCATATTGCTTTTGACAAGATGGCCAGTTTAACTATATTAATCCTGCCAATTCACAAGCATGGCAGATTTTTGCATTTTCTGAGGTCTTCTTCCATTTCCTTCTTCAGAGACTTGAAATTCCTGTCATAGAGATCTCTCACTTGTTTAGTCAGAGTCACACCAAGTTGCTTTATATTGTTTATGGCTATTGTTAATGGTGTCATTTCCCAAATTTCTTTCTCAGCCTGCTTATCCTTTGAGTATAGGAAGACTATTGATTCACTTGAGTTGATTTTATAACCAGCCACTTTGCTGAAGTTGTTTATCAGCTGTAGGAGTTCTCTGGTTGAATTTTTTGGGTCACTTAAGTATACTATAATATCATCTACAAATAGTGATAGTTTGACTTCTTCCTTTCCAATTTGTATCCCTTTGACATCCTTATGTTGTCTAATTGCTCTGGCTAGTACCTCAAGTACAATATTCAAAGGATTTGGAGAGAGGGGGCAGCCTTGTCTAGTCTCTGATTTTAGTGGGATTGCTTCAGGTTTCTCTCCATTTAGTTTAATTTTGGCTACCAGTTTGCTGTATAATGCTTTTACTATGTTTAGGTATGGGCCTTGAATTCCTGTTTCATTGTCCATTCCCTCCAGATTCTCCCATTGTGTTGAATATAGGCTTTTGTAGTAGGATCTCATGATTTTTTTTAATTTTCTCAGTTTCTGTTGTTATATCCCACTTTTTATTTCTAATTTTGTTAATTTGGATACTGTTTCTGTGTCCTTTGGTTTGTCTGGCTAAGAGTTTATCTACCTTGTTGATTTTCTCAAAGAACCAGCTTCTGGTTTTGTTGATTCTCTTTGTATGGTTCTCTTTGTTTCCACTTGATTGATTTCAGCCCTGACTTTGATGATTTCCTATTGTTTTCTGGGTGAATTAGCCCCTTTTTGTTCCAGAGCTTTCACATGTGCCCTTAAGCTGCTAGTGTATGCTCTCTCCATTTTCTTTTTGGAGGCACTCAGGGCTATGAGTTTTCCTTTTAGCACTGCTTTCATTGTGTCCCAAAGATTTGGGTATGTTGAGTCTTCATTTTCATTAAATTCTAAAAAGTCTTTGATTTCTTTCTTTATTTCTTCCTTGATCAATGTATCATTGAGTATTGTTTAGCTTCCATGTGTATGTGGGCTTTCTGTTGTTTTTGTTGCTATTGAAGACAACTCTTACTTCATAGTGATCTGATAGGAGGCATGGGATTAGATCAATCTTCTTATATTTGTTGATGTCTCTTTTGTGACCAATTACATGGTCAATTTTCGAGAAAGTACCATGAGGTGCTGAGAAAAAGGTATATTCTTTTGCTTTAGGATGAAAAGTTCTATATATATCTGTTAAATCCAATTGGTCCAAAGCTTCAACTAGTTTCACTGTGTCCCTGTTTAGTTTCTGTTTAACTAGTCTGTCCATTGAGGAGAATGGAGTGTTGAAGTCACATACAATTATTGTGTTAGCTGCAATGTGTGCTTTGAGCTTTAGTAAAGTTTCTTTTATGAATGAGGGTTCCCTTGCATTTGGAGCATAGATGTTTAGAATTGAGAGTTTGTAGAGGCCAGCTCACATATCTTAACCGTGGGTTTTCTGGAAGGAGAGATGGGTAAGGAACAGGCTGCAAGAGAAATTACATGGAGAGACACAAAAACACATGGCTTCTAATTTAAGTCTCCATCTTTAATGATCCCTCTCTCCCAAGAAACAAAGGCAGACCAAGTCCCTCCCCTGAAGGCTGAAAACTGGTTCTTCTTGTTCTTCAGGAGGTGGGTGGTCAGGTTGCTGGCTGCTTTTCTTGAGAGCAGTGGACAGGGGGAAGTCACAATTCCTTCCTTCTATTCTTAAGAGCAGTGGGCAGGGGGAGGTCACAAGAGTTCTTCTTGGTGGATTTTTCCTTTGACCCACAAGAAGTGCCCTTCCGTGTCTCTTTTGATGACTTTAAGTTGAAAGTCAATTTTATCTGATACTAGAACGGCTATTCTGGCTCATTTCCTGAGAACATTTGCTTGTAAAATTGTCTTCTAAATGTTACTCTAAGGTAGTGTTTGTCTTTGACACTGAGGTATGTTTCCTGTATGCAGCAACATGTAGGGTCCTGGTTCCTTATCCAGTCTGTTAGTCTATGTCTTTTTATTGTGGAATTGAATCCATTGATATTAAGAGATATTAAAGAATAGTGATTATTACTGCCTATCACTTTTGATGTTATTTTTATACTTGAGTGGTTATCTTCTTTTGTGTTTGATGAAAGAAGGTTACTATCTTGCTTTGTCCAGGGTGTAGTTTCCCACCTTGTATTGGAGTTTTTCTCCTCTTATTCTTTGTAGGGCTGGGTTTATTGAAAGATATTGTGTAAATTTGGTTTTGTCATGGAATATCATGGTTTTTCTATTTATGGTGATTGAGAGTTTTGCTGGGTATAGTAGTCTTGGCTGACATTTGTGTTCTCTTAGAGTCTGCATGAGATCCACCCAGGATCTTCTAGCTTTCATGGTCTCTGTTGAGAAGTCTGGTGAAATTCAGATAGGTCTTCCTTTGTATGTTACTTGACCTTTTTCTCTTACTGCCTTTAATATTCTTTCTTTGTTTAGTACATTTTTGGTTTTGGTTATTATGTGATGGGAGGTATTTGTGCTCTGGTCCAGTCTGTTTGGAGTTCTGTAGCTTTCTTGTATATTCATGGGCCTCTCTTTCACTTTTGGTTAGGGAAGTTTTCTTCCATAATTTTGTTGAAAATATTTGCTGGCCCTTTCATTTGTAAATCTTCACTCTCATCTATACCTATAATCCTTAGGTTTGGTCTTCACATTGTGTCCTAGATTTCCTGGATGTTTTGGGCAAATGCTTTTTACATTTTGCATTTTTTTTGACTGTTGTGTCAATGGTTTCTATGGTATCTTCGGCATCTGAGATTCTTTCTTCCATCTCTTGTATTCTGTTTTTAATATTTGCATCTATGGTCCCTGATTTCTTCCCAAGGTTTTCTATCTCCAAAGTTGTCTCCCTTTGTGATTTCCTAATTGTTTCTTCTTCTATTTTTATATCCAGGATGGTTTAGCTCAGTTCCTTCATTTATTTGTTTGTGTTTTCCTATAATTCTTTAAGAGATTTTTGTGTTTCCTCTTTCATAAATTCTGCCTGTTGACTCAATTTCTCCGGCATTTCTTTAAGTGACTTTTGCATTTCCTCTTTATTGGCTTCTATCTGTTGACCCACATTCTCCTGAATTCCTTTAAGTAATTTTTTGTATTGCTATTGTAAGGGCTTATAACGTATTCATGTTACCATGTATTTCTTTAAGAAATTCATTTATGTCCTTTTTGTGTTCTTCTAGCAGCATCATGAACAGTGATTTTAAATTCAAATCTTGTATTTCTGGTGTCTTGGGGTATCCAAGACTTGCTGCTGTTGAAGAATTGGGTTCAGATGCTGCCATATTGCCTAGATTTTTGTTAGTAACATTCTTAAATTTGCCTTTTCCCATCTTGTTATCTTTGGAGTTAGTTGGTCTTGTCACTGGCTGGTGTTTGAACCTACTGTGAGCTTGTAAGGCTATTTCTGCACCTCTGGATGACTGGGTTTCCCCTGTCACAGGTTGCTGATGTTCTGTCCTCCTCTTGGGTGCCCTTGCAGCCCTAGTGTGACCTGCACCAATTTGTCTCTGTGAACCAGGTGTTGTCTGTCTGTTCCTTCGGGGAGTGATGATGGTGGAGGCTGTGGGGTCCTTTTCCAAGTGCTGATCTCTCTGCAGGGCAAAAGATCCCCCTACCAGGTTGGTGCACAAACAGCCCACCAAGCTGCCCAGGCCCTGAGTTCAGGTAAAAGCATGACAAGCTTAGGCCCAAGTTATGTTAGCCTCAGGCTATGTCTGCTAACTGGTTCTGTGAGGTAGCCAAGATGGTAAGGTGTGCCCCTGAAAGTGCTGGGCAGTCTGCAGGTCAAATGACCCCCAACCAGATTGTAGCACAGTCTACCGAGCTGCCGAGGTCCTGGGTGCAGGCAAAAGCCTGAAAGGTTTAGACCCAAGGAATGTTAACTTCGGACTATGTCTGCATAGCTGGCTCTGTCCATTAGATCACTCTGGTGTCTGGTAGCCAAGATGGCAAGGTGTGCCCCTGCATGTGCTGGGCAGTCTGCAGGGCAAATGATCCCCTGATCAGGTTGGCACACAAATGGCTCACCAAGCTGCCCAGGGACTGGTTGCAGGCAAAAGCCTGACAGGCTTAGACCCAGGGGATGTTAGCCTTGGACTATGTCTGCATACCTGGTGCTGTCAGATCTCTCTGGTGTCTGGGAGCCAAGATGGCAGAGTGCCTCTAGTAACTGGCTGGCAGGAGGCAGAGGTCTAATGGGGATTCAGTGTGGTAAAAAGAGCTGCAACTCTGCCTCATGCAGCCTGGCTGGCTGGTGGTGGCCATTGGTAGTAGTCGCAGGACATGCCTGGTCCCCTTCACCTTGGCTCTGCTGGAAGCAGCCCTCTTTGCTGAATGTGCTGCTGCTAGTGCTGCTGTCTCTCACCACAACCGCTGAGTCCCAACAAGGAGGTTGTCTTCCTGCTTTAATCCTTTCCCTTTCATTCTCCCAAGAGTTTCCATTTCCTCCAATAGGACAACCCATCTAATGTAGCATAAAGACTAGAGAGCCTGAGTTTTAAAACAATTTGTGACATAATTTATTTCTTTAAAATTCTAAGCCTTAGTTTGCTTGTATTTACTATATGAACATATTGTTCTATCATATACCACTATGTAGAAACTACTGACATTCAATGAGAGCAATATCTTGTTTCTTTTTCCCCATCACCTGCATCAGGATTTTACTTTGCCTGTTTTTCTAAAACACTGATTTAAAAAGATAGAACTTTTGCTTTTAGTTATTTTATACATTTCTTTAATAAACAAAAAATCTTGAAGGGTAAACACTCTGCTTACAGATGCTTATAGTTTCAAAAACTTTATCCCACTGAGGAATGATTGTTTACATATCCCGCAAATCTTTGCCATAAAAGTCAAACTTTGAGATGTAATTATGTCACTTGGTTGATCCCTGCCTTTATAAGCAGAATGAAAATCTGAGTTTCTCTGCAATATAAAGATACATTTAGAAGAGAGTTAT
Source organism: Apodemus sylvaticus (assembly GCF_947179515.1). Classification (NCBI taxonomy): domain Eukaryota; kingdom Metazoa; phylum Chordata; class Mammalia; order Rodentia; family Muridae; genus Apodemus; species Apodemus sylvaticus. Next base: position 130,479,120 of record NC_067478.1, on the reverse strand, counting down.
ATATAAAGGGAGGGTTTCAGTGGAATCTTGTTTTGGCAACCTGATCTTATATCTCCATACTCTTAACTATAAGGAAAAACTATGGTTAAAATGTTCCATCTCTGATGCTCTTTCATAGCAGACTAAAATCTGATAGTAACAGCAAGCAAATAGAAAATGCTCAGAACTTCACTGATTAAGTAGCTTAACCTTATTCTCCTTGCTGAATTATCTTCTGACTAAAATTAGAAGCAACCTATCAACTCTATTTCTAGAGTGAGCTTATGTTCTCTATGAGCCTAAAAAGACAGTACTTCCAATGGGATTTTAGAGTTGATGTGATTTACATAAGGACCAGTTGTAAATAATGGAGGCAACTTAACTATGCTACTTCAGGAGCATGTACATAAAATGAGTGTGACAGCTGAAAGTAATGGTTCATACTACCTGAATTATGCAGGATTTACAGTGGTAAATGTAGAAGCATTAGCCTTCAGTCTATAGCTTACCATTTTCCAGTTTGATATTAATAGAATAATAGCATGTTTTTCTGCAGGGAAATCCAATATGCTTGGCTAGCATGCTTCTTAAAAAGACACTTAACGTTAAATTTTAGCTGAGCTAAATAACTTTCTCATCAGTGAAGCACTTAATATCTAATACAAGAGACAAAATGGCAGAAATTACGTGAAATTGTTCTTGGATATTTATACCTAGGAAGGCTTTGTTAGATAAAGCTTAAGAGCTAAAAATATATATAGTGAATAACTGCCTATAAACAAAAGACCCCCCAAAAGTCTGTATTTCTTAGCATCATAATAACACTCATATGGAGAAATTCTCATGAGACACTTCTTGCAGATAACTTTTAGTAACAAGAAACAGATCAAAGAAAACAGGTTTTTGAGGTTATTTTGTTGTTTTTTGTTTTATTGGGGGGTTGTTGTGTATTCTTAATTTGTTTTTTTTTGTTTTGTTTTGGATTTTTGGTAGTTTTGTTGTTCTGCTCACTTTAGATATGCTGAAAGTGCGAGGCGCAAGTCCCGGGCGGCGGCGGCGGCGGCGGCGGTAGCAGTGGCTGCTCCAGCTGAAGGGCCATCAGCGGTGGAACCAAGGCGACACAGGGTCCAGTTAGGCCCTGCGCCCACGACCACTGACCTTCGCTGACCAGCCGGGCGGCAAGCAACTGCGGTTCTGCGGAGCCTTTCGCTGCACGGAAGCCACTTCAGAACTCGGCTGCCCGCCAGTCAGGAGAGACTCACCGCCATCTTGATCCCGGGCTCCAGAGATCGGTCAGACCGAGGTACACAAACATAATCCTAGGCCCAACACCGCAGGGGTCGGAGCCAGACGGGCGTTGGCCTGCACCCAGGCCCTGGGCTGTTCGAGTGGCCATCGGGGCGCCAACCCAGCCAGGAGTTTTTTTTTGCCCCGGCCGGTGCACGCGCCGCCATTTTGCCTACAGGAGCCAGAGTGCTCGGGAGGGCAGAGACTGCTAACAAGCGTAGCCTGAGGCTAACAAAACGGGGGTCTAGGCCCCAAAAGGCACAGGACTGACCCCAAGAACTGGGCGGCTTGGTGGGCCATCTGTGTGTCAACCAGCCCAGGAGGTTATTAGCACAACAGACTCTCCCGGTGCTTTCGCGGAGCGCGGACGCGCACGCCCGCCATCCGGGTCACCTGGCGGACCCAAATAACAGACATAGCCCTAGGGGAACTTTGCCCGGACCTTGGCCTCCCAAGCGTTTGCCTGGACTCAGGGCCCAGGCGACAAGGCTAACCTAGTGTGCGCCAGCCCGGTTGGGGAAATCGGCTGCCCAGCGGAGTGAGCGGAGCACAGGGGAGGTCACAGCAACATTCACCTTCGGAGCTCCCTGGGGGTGCACACGGGTTCCACCTGGTCCACAGACACAATCTGGGGCAAGGCCTCAGGCAGAAGCCCCCAGCCCAACTCTCTCCGCTTCAGATCAGCCTGGGTGGCCGCCACATCTCCAGGTCCCTCAAGAGGCTAGTGGGGGCTTCCGGGCGGCCAGCTGGGAGAAGTCGGTGTGCTCCAATAAATCCTGCGGGCCCCAGCGGGAGCCTTCAGGTGCCTGCTTCGGGATCTGAACAGCCTGGACAACAGCACCCTGTCTATAGGCAGTGCAGAGTGTAAGCTGTGCACCAGAGGCCAACGGGGAAGGGGCAGCTTGCACTGGTGAGTCCAGCACTGACAAGACCAAGTAACACCAGTGAGAGCTAGATGGCAAAAGGCAAACGCAGAAACGTCACTAACAGAAATCAAGGCAATATGGCAACATCTGAACCAAATTCTCCTCTACCAGCAAGTCCTGGATACCCCATCACACCAGTAAAACAAGATTTGGATTTAAAATCACTGGTCATGATGCTGGTACAGGAACACATGAAGGCCATTGAGGAGAAAATGGATCAAAAGTTAGAAGCCCTTGCAAGGGAAACACAAAAATCATTGAAAGAAATCCAGGAGAATACAAAAGCCAACAAGGAGGAAATGCAAAAAACACTTAAAGAAATACAGGAGAACTTTGCTCAACAGGCTGAGGTCATGAAAGACGAAACACAAAAATCTCTTAAAGAAATACAGGAGAACTTTGGTCAACAGGCTGAGCTCATGAAAGAGGAAACACAAAAATCTCTTAAAGAATTACAGGAAAACACAAACATGCAAGGGAAGGAGCTAAGCAAAACCATCCAGGATCTAAAATCAGAAGTAGAAACAACTAAGAAAACTCAAAGGGAGACAACTTTGGAGATAGAAAGCCTTGGGAAGAAATCAGGGGACAGAGATGCAAATATCAACAACAGAATACAAGAGATAGAAGAAAGAATCTCAGATGCTGAAGATTCCATAGAAACCATGGACTCAACAGTTAAAGAAAATGCAAAGTGCAAAAAGCTTGTAACCCAAAATATCCAGGAAATCCAGGACACAATGAGAAGACCAAACCTAAGGATTATAGGCATAGATGAGAGTGAAGATTTACAACTTAAAGGGCCAGCAAATATCTTCAATAAAATTATGGAAGAAAACTTCCCTAACCTAAAGAGAGAGATGCCCATGAATATACAAGAAGCCTACAGAACTCCAAACAGACTGGACCAGAACAGAAATACTTCCCGTCACATAATAATCAAAACACCAAATGTTCTAAACAAAGAAAGAATACTAAAGGCAGTAAGAGAAAAAGGCCAAGTAACATATAAAGGAAGACCTATCAGAATCACAGCAGACTTTTCACCTGAGACTATGAAGGCTAGAAGGTCCTGGGCAGATCTCATGCAGACTCTAAGAGAACACAAATGCCAACCAAAACTACTATATCCAGCAAAACTCTCAATCACCATAGATGGAGAAACTAAGATATTTCACGACAAAACCAAGTTCACCCAATATCTATCCACAAACCCAGCCCTAAAAAGGATAATAGGAGGACAACACCAATACAAGGAGGGAAACTCCACCCTGAAAAAAGCAAGATAGTAACCTTTCATCAAACCCAAAAGAAGTTAAGCAATCAAATTTAAAAAATAACGTCAAAAATGATAGGAAGTAACAATCACTATTCCTTAATATCTCTTAACATCAATGGACTCAATGCCCCAATAAAAAGACACAGACTAACTGACTGGATACGTAAACAGGACCCTACATTTTGCTGCTTACAGGAAACACACCTCAGGGTCAAAGACAAACACTACCTTAGAGTAAAAGGCTGGAAGACAATTTTACAAGCAAATGGTCTCAGGAAACAAGCTGGAGTAGCCATTTTAATATCAGATAAAATTGACTTTCAACCCAAAGTCATCAAAAGAGACTCTGAGGGACACTTCTTGCTGGTCAAAGGAAAAATACAACAAGAAGAACTCTCAATCCTGAACATCTATGCTCCAAATGCAAGGGCACCCTCTTTCATAAAAGAAACTCTATTAAAACTCAAAGCACACATTACACCTAACACAATAATTGTGGGTGACTTCAACACTGCACTTTCCTCAATGGACCGATCAGGAAAACAGAAACTAAACAAGGACACAATGAAACTAATTGAAGCTTTGGACCAATTAGACTTAACTGATATATATAGAACATTCTATCCTAAAACAAAAGAATATACCTTTTTTTCAGCACCTCATGGTACCTTCTCCAAAATCGACCATATAATTGGTCACAAGACAGACCTCAACAAATATAAAAAGATAGAACTAATCCCATGCCTCCTATCTGATCACTATGGAATAAAAGTGGTCTTCAATAGCAACAGAAACAACAGAAAACCCACATACACGTGGAAATTGAACAATATTCTACTCAATGACACCTTGGTCAAGGAAGAAATAAAGAAAGAAATTAAAGACTTTTTAGAACACAATGAAAATGAAAACACAACATACCCAAATCTATGGGACACAATGAAAGCAGTGCTAAGAGGAAAACTCATAGCCCTGAGTGCCTCCAAAAAGAAAATGGAGAGAGCATACATTACCAACTTAATGACACACCTGAAAGCCCTAGAACAAAAAGAAGCTATTTCACCCAGGAGGAGTAGAAGGCAGGAAATCATCAAACTCAGGGCCGAAATCAATCAAGTAGAAACAAAGAGAACCATACAAAAAATCAACAAAACTAGGAGCTGGTTCTTTGAGAAAATCAACAAGATAGATAAACCCTTAGCCAGACTGACCAAAGGGCACAGAGAAAGTATCCAAATTAACAAACTTAGAAATGAAAAGGGAGACATAACAACGGAAACTGAGGAAATCCAAAAAATCATCAGATCCTACTACAAGAGCCTGTACTCAACACAACTGGAGAATCTGGAGGAAATGGACAATTTCCTTGACAGATACCAAATACCAAAATTAAATCAGGACCAACTAGACCATCTAAACAGTCCCATAAAGCCTAAAGAAATAGAAGGAGTCATAGAAAGTCTTCCAACCAAAAAAAGCACAGGACCAGATGGTTTCAGTGCAGAATTCTACCAGACCTTCAAAGAAGAGTTAACACCAATACTCTTCAAACTATTCCACAAAATAGAAACAGAAGGAACACTACCCAATTCCTTCTACGAAGCCACAATTACGCTGATACCAAAGCCACACAAAGATCCAACAAAGAAAGAGAACTTCAGACCAATTTCCCTTATGAACATCGATGCAAAAATACTCAACAAAATTCTTGCCAACCGAATCCAAGAACACATCAAAACGATCATCCACCATGATCAAGTAGGCTTTATCCCGGGAATGCAGGGTTGGTTCAATATACGGAAATCCATCAATACAATCCACTACATAAACAAACTCAAAGAACAAAACCACATGGTCATTTCATTGGATGCTGAAAAAGCATTTGACAAAATTCAGCATCCTTTCATGCTTAAAGTCTTGGAGAGAACAGGAATTCAAGGCCCATACCTAAACATAGTAAAAGCAATATACAGCAAACCGGTAGCCAGCATCAAACTAAACGGAGAGAAACTTGAAGCAATCCCACTGAAATCAGGGACCAGACAAGGCTGCCCCCTTTCTCCTTATCTTTTCAATATTGTACTTGAGGTACTAGCTCGGGCAATTCGACAACATAAGGAGGTCAAAGGGATACAAATTGGAAAGGAGGAAGTCAAACTATCATTATTTGCAGACGACATGATCGTCTACCTAAGTGACCCAAAGAACTCCACTAGAGAGCTCCTACAGCTGATAAACAACTTCAGCAAAGTGGCAGGTTACAAAATCAACTCAAGCAAATCAGTGGCCTTCCTATACTCAAAGGATAAGCAGGCTGAGAAAGAAATTAGGGAAATGACCCCCTTCACAATAGCCACAAACAGTATAAAGTATCTTGGGGTGACTCTTACCAAACATGCGAAAGATCTGTATGGCAAGAACTTCAAGACTCTGAAGAAGGAAATGGAAGAAGACCTCAAAAAATGGGAAAACCTCCCATGCTCATGGATCGGTAGAATCAATATAGTTAAAATGGCCATTTTGCCTAAAGCACTATACAGATTCAATGCAATACCCATCAAAATCCCAACTCAATTCTTCACAGAGTTAGAAAGAGCAATTATCAAATTCATCTGGAACAACAAAAAACCCAGGATAGCTAAAAATATTCTCAGCAACAAAAGAAAATCTGGGGGAATCAGTATCCCTGACCTCAAGCAATACTACAGAGCAATAGTGTTAAAAACTGCATGGTATTGGTACAGTGACAGGCAGGAGGATCAATGGAACAGGATTGAAGATCCAGAAATGAACCCACACACCTATGGCCACTTGATCCTCGACAAAGAGGCTGAAAACATCCAATGGAAAAAAGATAGCCTTTTCAACAAATGGTGCTGGTTCAACTGGAGGTCAGCATGCAGAAGAATGCGAATTGATCCATCCTTGTCTCCTTGTACTAAGCTCAAATCCAAATGGATCAAGGACCTCCACATAAAGCCAGACACTCTGAAGCTAATAGAAAAGAAACTGGGGAAGACCCTTGAGGACATCGGTACAGGGAGAAAGTTTCTGAACAGAACACCAATAGCGTATGCTCTAAGAGCAAGAATTGACAAATGGGACCTCATAAGGTTACAGAGTTTCTGTAAGGCAAAGGACACCATCAAGAGGACAGATCGGCAACCAACAAATTGGGAAAAGATCTTCACCAATCCTACATCAGATAGAGGGCTAATATCCAATATATATAAAGAACTCAAGAAGTTAGACTCCAGAAAACCGAACAACCCTATTAAAAAATGGGGTACAGAGTTAAACAAAGAATTCTCACCTGAAGAACTTCGGATGGCGGAGAAGCATCTTAAAAAATGCTCCACTTCATTAGTCATTAGGGAAATGCAAATCAAAACAACCCTAAGATTTCATCTTACACCAGTCAGAATGGCTAAGATTAAAAATTCAGGAGACAGCAGGTGTTGGAGAGGGTGCGGAGAAAGAGGAACACTCCTCCACTGCTGGTGGGGTTGCAAATTGGTACAACCACTCTGGAAAGCAGTCTGGCGGTTCCTCCGAAAACTGGGCACCTCACTTCCAGAAGATCCTGCTATACCACTCCTGGGCATATACCCAGAGGATTCCCCACCATGTAATAAGGATACATGCTCTACTATGTTCATAGCAGCCCTATTTATAATTGCCAGATGCTGGAAAGAACCCAGGTATCCCTCAACAGAAGAGTGGATACAAAAAATGTGGTATATCTACACAATGGAGTACTATTCAGCCATTAGAAACAATGAATTCATGAAATTCTTAGGCAAATGGATGGAGCTAGAGAACATCATACTAAGTGAGGTAACCCAGACTCAAAAGGTGAATCATGGTATGCACTCACTAATAAGTGGTTATTAACCTAGAAAACTGGAATACCCAAAACATAATCCACACATCAAATGAGATACAAGAAGAAAGCAGGAGTGGTCCCTGGTTCTGGAAAGACTCAGTGAAACAGTATTTGGCAAAACCAGAACGGGGAACTGGGAAGGGGTGGGAGGGAGGACAGGGGAAGAGAAGGGGGCTTACGGGACTTTCGGGGAGTGGGGGGGGGGCTAGAAAAGGGGAAATCATTTGAAATGTAAATAAATTATATCAAATAAAAAAAAAAAGGCAAAAAAACAACAAAAAAAAAAAAAAAAAAAAAAAAAAAAAGATATGCTGAAAGTGAATTTGCAGCACTCAAAACTTCTGAAAACACATAGGAAAGCTAAATAAATGGCTTCATTCAAAACCTGATTTCATTAAAAATGCATTTTATTACTTTTGCTACCTATCATCATTTAAGTCAGGAGACACATAGTGAAGGATAAGAGTAGTGAAATAGAAGAGGGTATTAAATACTCTCTAAGGTCACCATGGAAACCTCAGACTCAACATGTTAGATTTAGGTTTTCTCTATCCACAGCCTATGTATCTATTCTTATTTTATGTTATACTCACTTCTGAATTACCACCATGTGGTGGTTTGGATGAGAATGGTCCTCATTGCCTCACATATCTGAATGATTGTTCCATAGTTTATGGAACTCTTTGGGAAACATTAAGAGGCTTGGCATTCTTGGAGAGGGTGTTTAGTGGAAGTAGGCATGGAGGTTTCAAATGCCCACACTATTCTCAGCTGCCTCTTCTCCCATCCCCCCTCTCTCTTCTTTAGCTCTTGCTTTCCATGTTTGTCTAGTGTTTTGGGAAGGATATAATATCTTTGTTGGAGTAGTAGCTGAGAGTCATTCCTATTTGCCTGCCTGCTGCCATGATGGCCAAAGACTAATACTCTGAAAATTTAATCCCCTAATACTCTTTCTTCTGTAATTTACCTTGGTCATGACATCTCTTCTATACATTTTCTCTATATGCATGGCATGTATGAAAACTCATAAGAAGTGCTTCTATTTTAGATAGAATGTGACATTGTCTTTGGAATAAGGAAAATTCATTATATTCAAACAAAAATATTATGTATCACACCAATATTACATACAACATTGTTATTGAATGTACAGTGGCATACACCTTTTTCTTCAATGATAAACCAGAAAAAAAGGAGATTCTTTCTCTGTGTTGTTTGACTTACTGACTGCTTCTCTAAGAACTTCAATCTATAAAAGGAATGAAAAACAAGCAAGCAAGAATATTTCTATGTGAGAATCTAGATATGTGTGTGGGGAGTATGTGTGAATACACACATATGCTCTGGTTTTAATTTCTCTGATTCTACTAGGTGCTTGTACACTGATTAGCAACTTTCTCCAAGATTAAGTCTAAAGTTTGAAGGAAAGTTCACTGATATGCAGCATATTCTAAGAGAAAGCAATACACTTGGCCACTGCATAGCTTGTAAGGAGCTCAACAAGTTTTAGTGACTTAAGCTCATGGAGTAAAACCTATAAGACTTTAGAAAAAGTCTAAAAGAAGGCCAGATGTTCTAAGTCTCTTTTCACTGAGGTGTATGGACTGAACTGAGAGATTCTAAGAACCAACTGAGCTTCCTGGAAGAAGCAGAGAATCTGTGCTTCCTGGATGAGCCGCAGACTAACTGGAAAACCAAGGAAGGACATTTTCTACCATGAAGAGTATTTGGCATGCTGCACAGCATACCTCAAATTCTTTGCTTTATTGGTGGGGGCTGAGGTTGGTAATGTAGCTGCCTTTGAATTATTTCTCTATTTCAAATTTTTCCTCTAATAAGACATTTATATATTTCTGTAAGTAACTGCAATGATACACACTGGTTTATAAAAACAAAAGAAAGCAAAATATTAATGCAAAAACAAGTGTCTAGGCTTTGGTAAAACAGGACAAAGGAGTTTCAACCTATAATTCCATTCAAACAAAGGTTATAAAACCTTTGGATAAACTAGTAAAGTAGGTACTTTGGCTGGGTTACTTTATGAAAAAAATGTTGAAAAGAGAATGAGCTTATGGTTATAAAAAGATAGAAGGAGAGTATGACATAGATCATCCTTTCACCTGTAGGGAATAGCATTTCTTGAGATTAATTTAGACACCTAGAGGTCCTTGGCAACACTAAGACAGACAAAAAGTGATAGAAAGAAGAAAGAGAAAGAAACACAAAAGGATGTGTACACAATGAAAAGAGGCATAAATAGACCCGTGAAGGTAGTGAGGAACTGCCTGATGGAAGTAGGTACTGAGACCACCTGGGATCATTGTGGGGTCCTGGCCTAGGTTGCTCTGTCCTGATATGTGACCCTAAGGTAGAATGGATTTTTTTTTACCAAAAGCCAGGTGAATGTATTTGGTCTGGGTTGCTCCCTGGGACCATGTTGACATTTGAGGACTCTGTAGAACTGGCCCTACCCCTCACCTGGGCATTGTGGAAGAGTTGGTCCTGCCCTTTTCTAACTGCAACACATTGTGACTGGGCCTTGCCCCTCACCTAGGCAGAACAGTAAAGTTGACTCTGGGAGTTGGAAGTGAGACTGAGCTGACCTTGAGGACATGAGCATGGAAGAGCTGGCCTTAGCACATGTGCTGTATGGTCTGGAGTAGGAGGAAGAAATGCTCCTGGCTACTACATCTCTTTCTGTCTACAGAATCTAGGAGAGCTAGCCCTAAAATTTTGAGAGCAGGAGCACTGCTCTAGTTAGCTGGGCCAGGAATGGAGTACTTACCCTAGTGGTGTGAATGTGGGAAAGCTGGTCACTACCAAACTCAGCTACCAAGCAGGTCCAGATCCAGGGCTTTGAGTTAGCCCATCCGAACATCTGCCTTGTCTATAATCTGCTGGAGCACATGAAAGAGCCCATCCTTTACATCCAAAGCTGCAGGATCTCTACAACACCAGGCAGCAGCAGGATAATCAGAATTCCTTGTGAGGATCCAATATTGATAATGTAACAGAAGATAGAGGCCTCAAACCAGACCAAGGACTCATTGCAATGAACATTTTCAATAAAGAACTGTGAACAAAAGGGTATCCTTGGAGACGCACTATGAAACACTATAGCTTCCTTAATGAAGTCTTTTCTTCATTTTTCTTTTGTGAGGGGAGGTTACAAGGGCAGAAGTTGGGTGCAAAGAGACAGGGAGATGAATAGAATTGGGGTACATTTTGTGAAATCCATAACAAATCAATAATAATTTAAATAAAAAAGATAGATACATTATTATTCATTTTCTCTCATCTATCTTGCTGTTATTTCTTTGCAACAATGCAATTCAGTTTGGACTCGTCTACATTGTAGTCATTCTACTGCAGACTTTTAAATTCTGAACTTACAACCACTAACCCAGTACTTAGATCCAGCAAAAGTTTAATATACAGAGGCAATCACTTTCCCATACGGTATCAATGAACAAGCCATATTTGAAGTAAAAAATGCTGTAACAGTTATGTCAGTATCTTCTACAACGGAATACTTAAATATAAACCAAGTAAATCATGTTCACAGCCTATAAGAAATTTAAGAAATTATTCATTGATGAAATCAAATAATGAAATGTATGGATACAAGTAAGATTTTAAAATACAAATTAAAACACATGAAAACACTTAATATGTTCATGAATTAAGATATCTCACCACTTTCAGTAAGTCACTTATTCTGACTTCAATAGATTTAATATAACCTGACTCAACATCTCAGAAAATTTCTCTTTAATTTAATATCAATTAATTGATTTTAACATTTTATTGAGAGGCATGAAGAATAACTAATATAATATTGAAGGGGAAATTTTAAAGCAGTGTTATATTGACAAAAAACTAAACAGGTTGATTGATGATTGGGGAAGTAAACATAGCTTGAAAGAGTAGGTAGAGACTGATAGGACATGATATCTCCTTTCCCATTTGCTCCCCTTGCCTCTTCATGCATGGGATCAGAAAAATGAACAGCCATTTGGATGGTGTCACTGCATTTATTTTATTTCTCTATCCCATGCTTCTTAGCCTGTCTAGAAATGTCAATATACTACCCTGGGCTAGGGAGGTAGAATGGAACACATTTGAAAAGTCATTGCCACTTAAATGGGGATGGGGGTTAGGGGTGGGGTGCTTACTACCTTTGTTTGGATTTGGTATTTTGTTTGGATATTGCAAAGATGTGGAACTACTTTAAAATCCCTGAATTACCATACTCATCTTGCTAGGTACAACACAGCAGACTGTGAAACTGATAGCCTGCTTCCTGATCAGAGCTTGGGCAGCTGGGCTAGGTGGGTGCCGGTGGTAGTTGGACTGTGCACATCCCCAAGGTACTGCCAGGCAAGAATTGGCCTTTGGTGGCCACGGGACCTTGCACTGGGAGTAGGAAAGGGCAGTCCTTGAGGGTCTCAGTCTTGAACATCCCAGACGCCCCTGGATGTCTGGAAGAGCTGAGAACCGAGTTGGGGTGCCCTGGGCCTGCGCTCAGGCCTGGAGCTGAAGGGAAAGGAGCAGGGGAGAGCTCTGGCTGGGTCCCACACAGAGGTGAGTGTCCTTGGTTAGCTATGGCAACTTGCTAGTTGGGTGGCTTGGGTTGATGGCAGCCATGGCTGGAAACATTTCGAGGCCTTCGAGAGGGAGACTAGAAGCCTGCACAGCTCTTTAGGGGAAGACCTGCCCCATTGTTCCAGCATTGCCGGTCCAGATGTGAAGACGCAGTCAATGGTTTTTGAAAGTTTATTGCAGAGAAGTAGAGAGAGAGAAAGTATAGAAGTAGAAGCAGGCAATGGCCATGTGGAGAGAGAGGGGAAGGGAATGGGGAGACAGCAGGAACAAGGAGACAAGAGAAAGAATAAGAGAGTAAGAGAAGAGAGCAAGAGAGGAGAGCAAGAGAGAGGGGAGAGTGCAAACACTCCCTTTTATAGTGGGCAGGGCCTACCTGGCTGTTGCCAGGCAACCATAGGGAGAAAGAATAGCTGGATGTAGCCAAGGGACTGTGTGGGTGAAGTCCAGGCAGAATACTAGCGGCTTGGGCCATTGTCCTACGTGACTGAGGACCACAGTAATATGGAGTTGAGGGCCTCATGTTAGAAGCCTAGTGTCTGGGAGCATGGCCAAAGGGTGCATCAATTGCAGAATATCTAGTGGGTCTTGAGAAGTTAAGCCTCACTCAACCAGAACACAGACTGCCTTTCATAGTCCTACAGCAGACTGCTAAACCAGTTAGAAGTAAGCAGTAGTTACTTAGTAGTATAGATATACAATGAAAATGTAAGGGCGGTTATATACTATGGAAAGAACAATGAGTTATCTGTGTGGCACTGTCCCATCTCTGACTTACCTTGATAAATTATATATGCATATAATGTGGATTATATATGGCATGAATAGGTTACTTAAAGAAGATTGTTTTCTATATATGTAACTAGTACTTAAATATGTGGCTTTCTTCTGCTTACTTATTATAGTAATATTACCTGTTTGTCTAAGGAGACAAAATGCCAATATGGAAATGATTTTTTTGTTTTTCACAGAAAACAATTTCTTGCTATCTTTAACAGGAAACTCTCCCAGAAAGTAGAGGGGCAGGACTGAAGACTCTGACTACTATGCACAGCAGAGATGAACAGAACAAAAACAGATCCAAAAAGGAACCAATGCCATAGTTTTGAGAAAAATGCATTTTGCAGACCCTCATCTTAGAAGCTCTTGGATGCAGGAGAGAGCTTCATATTTAAAGAATAGCTGCCAACTTCCACCAAATAGTTCTGCACACAAATTCTGTTGGCTTTGAGAACATGAGAAGCAAAAGAATGAGAATGAATATAAACATCAACGGCTTCACCCAAAGCAAAGAAAAGAAGAGCATGGTGAGAGAATGGGGAGGCACACTGCACTCAGAGAAGAATGAGGCCATGTATTCATGGTGCAGATTCATAACAGTATATAAAAAGGGGTGGATAGGCAAAGAATCAATATAACAACCATATTTAAAGAGAAATATAATCACAAAATGTTGCAACTTGTCACAATTCATAATTTGTATGGAGATTTAGGGAAACTTTGTAACCTGAATTCCTTACAGTGATTATAAAGGGCAGTACAACAACCAAATATATGGTGAATGATGACAAAGGTGATATAAGAGCGACTACAGAGAGGTATAATTAACACTAATGACTTTGCAAACCCAAATAGAAAACTACTACTCTAGAAACATCCTATGATATAAATACATATATATAACTAATATACTTTAAAAAATGAGTTTTAATTACTTTACCCTACAATAGGCAATAATGTCCTTTCTAGACACCATGCACTATCAAGTAAAAAATCTAGTGCTTAGTGTGAAAACACCCACGATATTGGTATACTGTACCCCATACCTTGTACCCATTTCCTGGCTTCATTCCTAGACTCCTGCTTGCACCAGTAATGCCAGGTATGCCCTACCCCAAGCCCTTACAGGCAACTCCCCTGAAACCAGACCAAACAGCAGCAAACTGCATCCCATACTGTGCCCCCATTTCCCACCACACAACTCCATTCTCAGGGGTCTGCAAGCAGTATAAAACAAAACAAGAACCTGGCCCATGACCTTGCCTTCCATATTACCCTAAAACCCACCCATATGCTTAAAACTCCACAACCTGATTTTGTTTTCCAGTTCACAAACCAATTGTTGTTGTGGAGTTCTGTTGACACCAGCAAATGCAGGCAATACTGTTCCTATAAACCCCAAAAGCAATGTTAGCACCCAAAACCTCAGAGACCTCACAAGACACCAAACTCCTGGGAAGACATCCTACTAGACCTTAAGACTTTCCAGTCAGTAGAATCATAGGGTACTCAGGCAGTATAAAATGAAGAAAACAGAAATTAAGTGAAAAAATAAATCCCCAAATCATCTATCCAACTGAGACAAACTCAAAAAACTCAAAAAGCATCTAAACCTTTAAAAACTGAAAAATTTATGCCTAAAGCCAAGTATAAAAATACAATTAACAACAGCATAGCAATATGTCACTACTAGAGACCACCTATCCTACTACATCCAAACCTGGATATTCTAAGATACTTGAAGCATTAAAAGTTAACATTAAATCCAATCTCATGGTGTTGATAGTGGCCTTTAAAGAGGAAATGAATTAATCCCTTAAAATGTAAGAAAATACAATAAAACATGTGACAAAAATGATAAAACTGTTAAAGACCTAGAGTTAGAATTTAGGGAAGAGAACAGGAACTATAGATGCACGCATTACCAACAGAATATAAGAGATGGAGAGATAATCTCAGGCATAGAAGATACAATAAAAATTCAGTATTTTGGTCAAAGAAGATATTAAGTCTAAAAAATACCTGACACAAAATATCCAGGACATCTGGAGCACTATGAAAAAACCAAACTAATAATAGAAATAAGATTCCCTGCTCAAAGACCCAGAAAATATTTTCAACAAAAAATTCAACAAGAAACTTCCAACCTAAAGAAAGAGGTGTCTATAAACAACAACAAAAAAAGAAGCTTACAGGGGCAGTGGCGGCAGTGGCAACAGCAGCACGGTTTCATCCAGAGGAAGGGCCATCAGCAGTGGAACCAAGGTGACAGGGTCCAGGCATGCCCTGTGCCCACTACCACTGACCATCGCTGGCCAGCCGGGCTGCAAGCAGCGGCGGATTTACAGCACCTTCCACCACACAGATGCCATATCAGAAATCTGCCTCCTGCTAGTCAGTTACGAGAGACTCACCTCCATCTTGGTTCTCGGCTAAGATTAAAAATTCAGGAGACAACAGGTGTTGGCAAGGATGTGGAGAAAGAGGAACACTCCTCCACTGCTGGTGGGGTTGCAAATTGGTACAACCACTCTGGAAAGCAGTCTGGCAGTTTCTCAGAAAACTGGGTGCGACACTTCCAGAAGATTCTGCTATACCACTCCTGGGCATATACCCAGAGGATTCTCCAGTGTGTAATAAGGATACATGCTCCACTATGTTCATAGCAGCCCTATTTATAATTGCCAGAAGCTGGAAAGAACCCAGGTATCCCTCAACAGAAGAATGGATGCAAAAAATGTGGTATATATACCCAATGGAGTAATATTCAGCCATTAGAAACAATGAATTCATGAAATTCTTAGGCAAATTGAAGTAGCTGGAGAACATCATACTAAGTGAGGTAACCCAGTCTCAAAAGATCAGTCATGCTATGCACTCACTAATAAGTGGATATTAGCCTAGAAAACTGGAATACCCAAAACATAATCCACACATCAAATGAGGTACAGGAAGAATGGAGGAGTGGCCCCTTGTCTGGAAACACTCAGTGTAGCAATATAGGGCAAAACCAAAACAGGGAAGTAGGAAGTGGTGGGTGGGAGAACAGGGGGAGGGAATGGGGCTTATGGGACTTTCAGGAGTGGGGTGCCAGAAAAGGGGAAATCATTTCAAATGTAAATAAAAAAATATTTAGAATAAAAAAAAAAGATGCTTACAGACCAACAATTACATTGAACCATGAAAGAATCCCTATTTTTTCTCATAAAAACTGAAACACTAAATACATACCACAAAGAGGGAATATTCAAAGCTGCAAGGGAAAATGCCAAATAACAAATAATGGCAGACCTATGAGATTACACCTGACCTCTCAACAAAGACTCTAAATGCCAGAAGGGCCTAGGAAGATTTCATGTAGTCTCTAATAGGTTACAATTGTCAGCTCAGACAATACACAGCAAAAATTTCCCTTTGGAAAACAAGATACGTCATGATGAAACCAAATTAAAACAGCACATATCCACAAATTTAGCCCAATAAAAGATATTAGAAGGAAATATCCTAGACAAGGAGGTAAACTATACTCAAGAAAAAACATGAAATAAATGAAATGACATTTTCTAGTTCCATCAGTTTGCCTGCATAATTTACAATGGCTTTGTTTTTAGTTCCTGAGCTGCATTGCATTGTGTAAATGAGCCATATTTTTTTTTTATCCATTCTTCAGTTGAAGGATATGTAGGTTGTTTCCATGTTGTGGCTATAATGAATAAAGCTGATATGGACATTGTGGAGCAAGGGCCCTTTAACATGGTGGAGCATCTTTTGGGTATATGATCAGGAGTGGTAAAGCTAGGTTTACCACTAGGTTTAAGTTAGAACTATTCCCAGTTTTCTGAGAAACTGCAAAATTAAGCTCCAAGGTGGTTGTACAAGTTTGCATTCACACCAGTAATGGAAGGGTGTTCTCATTTCTTGAAAGTCTTGGTAGCATGTGCCCTTTGTGTTTTTGATCTTAGCCATTCTGATGAGTATAAAATGGAATCTCAGAGTCATTTTGTATGGCATTTATATGATGGCTAAGGATGTTGAACATCTCTTTAATTATTTCTTGGCCATTAGAGATTTCTCTATTGAGAAATATCTGGTTAGCTCTGTACTCCATTTTTAATTTGGTTATTTAGATTGTTGGTATCTAACTTTTTGAGTTCCTTATATATTTTAGATTTTATCCCTCTGTTTGATATAGGTTTGTGAATATCCCAATATGTAGGCTGTTGTTTTGTTTTTTGACAGAGTCCTTTGCATTACAGAAGCCTTTCAGTTTCATGAGGTCCTATTTTTTTTAGTTGTTGATCTTAGTGTCTAAGCTATGGGTGTTCCATACAGGTGGTTGTCTCCTATACCAGTAAGTACGGGGCTATTCTTTATTTTCTGTTCTATTAGACTCAGTGTATCTGGTTGAATGTTAAGGTATTTGATCCACTCGGACCTGAGTTTTATGAAGGGTAGTTAATATGGATCTACTTACATTCTTCTATATGGAGGTCTCAATTTAGACCATCACCATATATTAAAGATGCTCTCCTTTTTTCATAGTATGTTTTTGGCTTCTTTGTCAAAAATCAAGTTTCCGTAGATGTGATGGTTTATTTCTAGTCTTTAATTCAATTCCACTGATCAATCTCTCTGTTCATATACCAGTACCATTATAAATATTGGTCTGTAGTACCACTTGAAGTCAGGGATAGTGATACTTCTACAATTTTTTGTTGTACAATATTGTTTTAGCTATTGTGGGTTTGTGTTTTTTCATGTGAAATTGAAAATTTGTCTTTTAAGATCAGTAATGAGTTGTGTTGCAATTTAGATGGGGATTGCATGGAATCTGTAGATTGATCTTGGAGAAATAGCTATTTTAACTATTGTCATCCTATCAATCCATGAACATTGGAGATCTTTCCAATTTTGATATCTTGGATATTTCTTCAGAGACTTGAGGTTCTTGTCATTTAGGTCTTTCAATTGTTTGTGTAGAGTTACGCTAAGATATTTTATATTAGTGGTGATTTTGAAGCATGTTATCTCTCTAACTTCTTTCTCATCCCACTTATCATTTGTATAAAAAGTGCTACTGATTTCTGTGAATTTATTTTATATCTGTCTATAAAAATTCTCTTCTGGACATATATATTATAATCACATCATCTGCAAATGGCAATTCTTTGACTAGTTCCTTTCCAATTTGTATCTCATTTATCTCCTTTAGGAGTTAAATTGCTCTAGCTAGGAAGTCAAGTCCTATATTGAAGAGATAGGAAGATATTGCACAGCCTTGTTTTGGCCATAATTTCAGTGGAATTGCTTTAAGTTTCTCTCCATTTAATTTGATGCTGGCTATTGGCTTGCTGTATCCTGACTTTATTGTTTTATGTATGTGTCTTATATACACAATCTCTCCCTGACTTTTAACATGAAGTGGTATTGGATTTTTTCAAAGGCTTTTACAGCATCTAATGCAATGATCATATAGTTTTCTTCTCTTTCACTTTGTTCATATTGTAGATTATTGATATATATTTTTCTATTGAACCATTTCTGTATCTCTGGGATGAAGCCTCCTTGATTATGGTGGATGATGTTTTTGATATATTCTTGGATGCATTTTTGAGTATATCATTATGTATTCTTTGAAGTTCATAGGGGAAAATGGTCTGAAATATTCTTTCTTTGTTTAGTCTTTGAGTGGTTTAGGAATCAGGGTGACTATGGCCTCATGGAATAAGTATGACGATATTTGTTCTTTATCTATTGTGTGGAATAGTTTAAGAATTTTTGGTAATAGCTCTTCTTTGAAAGTGTGGTAGAAATCTATGCTAAAACCACTTGTCCTGGGCCTTTTTTGTTGGGTGACTTTAATGATGGTTTCTTTAAGAGTTATAGCACTATTTAGTTCACCTGATCTTTATTTAACTTTGGTAATAGGTATATGTCAAAAAAAATTCATTTAGAATTTTCAATTTTGTGGAGAACAGGCTTTTCAAGTAAGATCTATATATTTTTTTTTATTTTCCTCACTGTCCATTGCAATGTCTCCTTTTGAATTTCTAATTATGTTATTTCTGGTACTATATTTCTGCCTTTTAGCTAGTTTGGCTCAAGGTTTATCTAGCTTGTTGATTTTCCCAAGGGACTAGCTTTCTCTTTTGATGTTGACTTTTTGTATTCTTCTCTTTCTTTTCTTTTCTTTTCTTTTCTTTTCTTTTCTTTTCTCTTCTCTTCTCTTCTCTTCTCTTCTCTTCTCTTCTCTTCTCTTCTTTTCTTTTCTTTTTTTTTTTTTTTTGAGACAAGGTTTCTCTGTATAGGCCTGACTGTCTTGGAACTCACTCTGTAGTCCAGGCTGGTTTTGAACACAGAAATCTGCCTGCCTCTGTCTCCCAAGTGCTGGGATTAAAGGCATGTGCCACCACTGCCCGGCTCTTCTCTTTAATTCTAAGTAAATTATTTCAGAGCTGAATTTGGTTATTTCCTGCAGTCTATTACTTTTGGGTGTGTTTGTTTCTTTTGTTTTTATTTGTTTACATTTCAAATGTTGCCTACGTTCCCAGTTTCCCCTCTGAAAGCCATCTATGCTATTCTCCTCCTTTCTACTTCTATGAGGAATGCTCCCTCATACATCCACCCACTGCCACCTCACCAGAATAGCATCCACCTAGGCTGGGGCATCAAGCCTCCACAGGACCAAGGACCTCACCTTCCCTTGGTGTCAGATAAGATAATCCTCTGATACATGTGCAGGTAGAACTATGGGGTCCCTATATATAAGTATATATATAAACTTTGGTTAGTGATTTAGTCCCCAGGAACTCTGGGGAGGTCCGATTAGTTGATTATTCTTTCTTTGTTTTATGCATTTGGTGTTTTGACTATTATGTGACAGGCAGAATTTCTTTTCTGGCCAAATCTACTTACAGTTCTTTAGGCTTCTTGTATGTTTATGTGTATCTCTTTCTTTAGGTTAGGGAAGTTCTAGAATTTTGTTAAAGATATTTACTGGCCCTTTAAGTTGGGAAACTTTGCTCTCCTCTATACCTATTAACCTTAAGTTTGCTCTTCCCGTTGTGTCCTGGATTTCCTGAATGTCTTGGATTAGGAGCTTTTTGCATTTTGCATTTTCTTTGACTGTTGTGTCAATGTTTTCTTTGGTATCTTCTTCACCTGAGATTTTCTGGTGTGTTGGGGTATTCAGGGTTCACTGTTGTGGGATAGTTGGGTTCTGATGGTGCCAAGTAAATTTTGTTTCTGTTGCTTATGTTCTTGCTCTTGCCTCTTGTGATCTGCTTATCTCTGGTGTTAGCTGGTTTTCCTGTCTCTGACTGGCTTATCCTTCCTGCAAGCCTGAGTACTCTTGGAAGAATAGACCACTCCCAGCAGTATTTGAGTATAGAGATCTGTGGCACAGGGTCAGGTCTTGGGTGCAGACAGAAACTGGAAGGATCCTGTCCTCATCTTTTCCTTGGTTCATGTGTCCTGATGGCTCTGGGTGTGTCTCTCTTGGGCCAGGAATTTGAACAGAAGTGGCAATCTTACATATGCTCACAGGCTTGTCTGCAATCTGGGGAGGCTGTCTCTCTCTGGACAGTATTTGGGTTTGGAGCTCTGTTGCACAGGATCAGCTCTGGCTGCAGAGAGAAAACTGGAAGACTCCTGTGCCAGGCCACTCCTAGGTTCCTGTATCATGACAATTCTGGGTGGGTCCTTTTGAGAAGCAGTTGTGGTCTTCCCTGTGCTCACAGGCTTGTTCATACGCCTAGAAGGCTAGCTCTCTCTTGGTAGTATTTGGGTGCAGAGCACTGTGGCTCAGATCGATTACCTGATATTGTTCTTCCTATAATGTTGCAGTAGGAATGGGAAATCAGCTCCCTCAGTCCTCAAAAAATGTTAAGATAAATTATTTGGCTATGACACTGCTTTAAGTTTGCCACAAGAGGATTTAAGGCTCTGATGTTCTCAAGGTAAATGCAAAATAAATATTGAGAGACATAACTTGGAGAAAGCTACCATAAGTATTTGTCAACTGTTTATGATATATGTTCAGTTCCATTCCTTGACAAAGAGAACATTAATGTAAAATCTCTCAAATAAAGTTCTAACATATCCAATAATGATTTGATGTAATAATAAAATGTTACAAGATAAAATCATAGAAATAATTTTAAAAGGAATGTTTTAAGAGCATGATGAAATATTTGTTCCTTATTATAAACAGCAATCAAATTGATTATTATTAATTGTTAATATATTACATGACAAGCCTTTTTTGACAAAATTAAAAATTGTTATCTATTTAGTTTGATGCTGGCTACTGGTTTGCTGTATATTGCTTTTACTATGTTTAGGTATGGGCCTTGAATTCCTGTTCCCTCCAAGACTTTAAGCATGAAGGGATGCTGAATTTTGTCAAATGCTTTTTCAGCATCCAATGAAATGACCATGTGGTTTTGTTCTTTGAGTTTGTTTATGTAGTGGATTGTATTGATGGATTTCCGTATATTGAACCAACCCTGCATTCCCGGGATAAAGCCTACTTGATCATGGTGGATGATCGTTTTGTTGTGTTCTTGGATTCGGTTGGCAAGAATTTTATTGAGTATTTTTGCATCGATGTTCATAAGGGAAATTGGTCTGAAGTTCTCTTTCTTTGTTGGATCTTTTTGTGGCTTTGATATCAGCGTAATTGTGGCTTCATAGAAGGAATTGGGTAGTGTTCCTTCTGTTTCTATTTTGTGGAATAGTTTGAAGAGTATTGGTGTTAACTCTTCTTTGACGGTCTGGTAGAATTCTGCACTGAAGCCATCTGGTCCTGTGCTTTTTTTGGTTGGAAGACTTTCTATGACTCCTTCTATTTCTTTAGGCATTATGGGACTGTTTAGATGGTCTAGTTGGTCCTGATTTAATTTTGGTATTTGGTATCTGTCAAGGAAATTGTCCATTTCCTACAGATTCTCCAATTGTGTTGAGTACAGGCTCTTGTAGTAGGATCTGATGATTTTTTGGATTTCCTCAGTTTCTGTTGTTATATCTCCCTTTTCATTTCTAAGTTTGTTAATTTGGATACTTTCTCTGTGCCCTTTGGTCAGTCTGGCTAAGGGTTTATCTATCTTGTTGATTTTCTCAAAGAACCAGCTCCTGGTTTTGTTGATTCTTTGTATGGTTCTCTTTGTTTCTACTTGATTGATTTCAGCCCTGAGTTTGATGATTTGCAGACAACATGATAGACTACCTAAGTGACCCATAAAACTCTACTAGAGAGCTCCTACAGCTGATAAACAGCTTCAGCAAAGTGGCAGGTTATAAAATCAACTCAAGCAAATCAGTGGCCTTCCTATACTCAAAGGATAAGCAGGCTGAGAAAGAAATTAGGGAAATGACCCCCTTCACAATAGCCACAAACAGTATAAAGTATCTTGGGGTGACTCTTACCAAACATGTGAAAGATCTGTATGACAAGAACTTCAAGACTCTGAAGAAGGAAATGGAAGAAGACCTCAAAAAATGGGAAAACCTCCCATGCTCATGAATCAGTAGAATCGATATAGTTAAAATGGCCATTTTGCCTAAAGCACTATACAGATTCAATGCAATACCCATCAAAATCCCAACTCAATTCTTCACAGAGTTAGAAAGAGCAATTATCAAATTCATCTGGAACAACAAAAAACCCAGGATAGCTAAAACTATTCTCAGCAACAAAAGAAAATCTGGGGTGATCAGTATCCCTGACCTCAAGCAATACTACAGAGCAATAGTGTTAAAAACTGCATGGTATTGGTACAGTGACAGGCAGGAGGATCAATGGAACAAGATTGAAGATGCAGAAATGAACCCACACACCTATGGACACTTGATCCTCGACAAAGAGGCTGAAAACATCCAATGGAAAAAAGATAGTCTTTTCAACAAATGGTGCTGGTTCAACTGGAGGTCAGCATGCAGAAGAATGCGAATTGATCCATCCTTGTCTCCTTGTACTAAGCTCAAATCCAAATGGATCAAGGACCTCCACATAAAGCCAGACACTCTGAAGCTAATAGAAAAGAAACTGGGGAAGACCCTTGAGGACATCGGTACAGGGAGAAAGTTTCTGAACAGAACACCAATAGCGTATGCTCTAAGAGCAAGAATTGACAAATGGGACCTCATAAAATTACAAAGTTTCTGTAAGGCAAAGGACACCATCAAGAGGACAAATCGGCAACCAACAAATTGGGAAAAGATCTTCACCAATCCTTCATCAGATAGAGGGCTAATATCCAATGTATATAAAGAACTCAAGAAGTTAGACTCTAGAAAACCAAACAACCCTATTAAAAAATGGGGTACAAAGTTAAACAAAGAATTCACACCTGAAGAACTTCAGATGGCAGAGAAGCATCTTAAAAAATGTTCAACTTCATTCGTCATTAGGGAAATGCAAATCAAAACAACCCTAAGATTTCATCTTACACCAGTCAGAATGGCTAAGATTAAAAATTCAGGAGACAGCAGGTGTTGGAGGGGGTGTGGAGAAAGAGGAACACTCCTCCACTGCTGGTGGGGTTGCAAATTGGTACAACCACTCTGGAAATCAGTCTGGCGGTTCCTCCGAAAACTGGGCACCTCACTTCCAGAAGATCCTGCTATACCACTCCTGGGCATATACCCAGAAGACTCCCCACCATGTAATAAGGATACATGTTCTACTATGTTCATAGCAGCCCTATTTATAATTGCCAGATGCTGGAAAGAACCCAGGTATCCCTCAACAGAAGAGTGGATGCAAAAAATGTGGTATATCTACACAATGGAGTACTATTCAGCCATTAGAAACAATGAATTCACGAAATTCTTAGGCAAATGGATGGAGCTAGAGAATATCATACTAAGTGAGGTAACCCAGACTCAAAAGGTGAATCATGGTATGCACTCACTAATAAGTGGATATTAACCTAGAAAATTGGAATACCCAAAACATAATCCACACATCAAATGAGGTACAAGAAGAAAGGAGGAGTGGCCCCTGGTTCTGGAAAGACTCAGTGAAACAGTATTCAGCAAAACCAGAATGGGGAAGTGGGAAGGGGTGGGTGGGAGGACAGGGGAAGAGAAGGGGGCTTACGGCACTTTCAGGGAGTGGGGGGGCTAGAAAAGGGGAAATCATTTGAAATGTAAATAAATTATATCGAATAAAAAAAAGAAAAGAAAGAAAGAAAAAAAAGAACTCAAGAAGTTAGACTCCAGAAAACCAAACAACCCTATTAAAAAACGGGGTACAGAGTTAAACAAAGATTTCTCACCTGAAGAACTTCGGATGGCGGAGAAGCATCTTAAAAAATGCTCAACTTCATTAGTCATTAGGGAAATGCAAATCAAAACAACCCTAAGATTTCATCTTACACCAGTCAGAATGGCTAAGATTAAAAATTCAGGAGACAGCAGGTGTTGGAGAGGGTGTGGAGAAAGAGGAACACTCCTCCACTGCTGGTGGGGTTGCAAATTGCTACAACCACTCTGGAAAGCAGTCTGGCGGTTCCTCCGAAAACTGGGCACATCACTTCCAGAAGATCCTGCTATACCACTCCTAGGCATATACCCAGAAGACTCCCCACCATGTAATAAGGATACATGTTCTATGTTCATAGCAGCCCTATTTATAATTGCCAGATGCTGGAAAGAACCCAGGTATCCCTCAACAGAAGAGTGGATGCAAAAAATGTGGTATATCTACACAATGGAGTACTATTCAGCCATTAGAAACAATGAATTCATGAAATTCTTAGGCAAATGGATGGAGCTAGAGAATATCATACTCAGTGAGGTATCCCAGACTCAAAAGGTGAATCATGGTATGCACTCACTAATAAGTGGATATTAACCTAGAAAACTGGAATACCCAAAACATAATCCACACATCAAATGAGGTACAAGAAGAAAGGAGGAGTGGCCCCTGGTTCTGGAAAGACTCAGTGAAACAGTATTTGGCAAAACCAGAACGGGGAAGTGGGAAGGGGTGGGTGGGAGGACAGGGGAAGAGAAGGGGGCTTAAGGGACTTTCGGGGAGTGGGGGGGGGCTAGAATAGGGAAATCATTTGAAATGTAAATAAATTATATCGAATAAAAAAAAGAAAAGAAAGAAAGAAAAAAAAAGAACTCAAGAAGTTAGACTCCAGAAAACCAAACAACCCTATTAAAAAACGGGGTACAGAGTTAAACAAAGATTTCTCACCTGAAGAACTTCGGATGGCGGAGAAGCATCTTAAAAAATGCTCAACTTCATTAGTCATTAGGGAAATGCAAATCAAAACAACCCTAAGATTTCATCTTACACCAGTCAGAATGGCTAAGATTAAAAATTCAGGAGACAGCAGGTGTTGGAGAGGGTGTGGAGAAAGAGGAACACTCCTCCACTGCTGGTGGGGTTGCAAATTGCTACAACCACTCTGGAAAGCAGTCTGGCGGTTCCTCCGAAAACTGGGCACATCACTTCCAGAAGATCCTGCTATACCACTCCTAGGCATATACCCAGAAGACTCCCCACCATGTAATAAGGATACATGTTCTATGTTCATAGCAGCCCTATTTATAATTGCCAGATGCTGGAAAGAACCCAGGTATCCCTCAACAGAAGAGTAGATGCAAAAAATGTGGTATATCTACACAATGGAGTACTATTCAGCGATTAGAAACAATGAATTCATGAAATTCTTAGGCAAATGGATGGAGCTAGAGAATATCATACTCAGTGAGGTATCCCAGACTCAAAAGGTGAATCATGGTATGCACTCACTAATAAGTGGATATTAACCTAGAAAACTGGAATACCCAAAACATAATCCACACATCAAATGAGGTACAAGAAGAAAGGAGGAGTGGCCCCTGGTTCTGGAAAGACTCAGTGAAACAGTATTCAGCAAAACCAGAACGGGGAAGTGGGAAGGGGTGGGTGGGAGGACAGGGGAAGAGAAGGGGGCTTAAGGGACTTTCGGGGAGTGGGGGGGGCTAGAATAGGGAAATCATTTGAAATGTAAATAAATTATATCGAATAAAAAAAAGAATTAAAAAAATTGTTATCTAAAAGATAAATTGTTAAAAATTTGCCTCCATAC
This sequence comes from Apodemus sylvaticus, assembly GCF_947179515.1. Classification (NCBI taxonomy): domain Eukaryota; kingdom Metazoa; phylum Chordata; class Mammalia; order Rodentia; family Muridae; genus Apodemus; species Apodemus sylvaticus. Next base: position 130,453,293 of record NC_067478.1, on the reverse strand, counting down.
ATGTTTTTATATTTTTATAGATTTATACATACATCTTGTAAGAATGCATCTACTATGGGAGTAAAGCTCATATAATTAAATCACATGCTTATTCTTTTGAGTTCCCCCTTGCTTCAGCACAGATAATTGAATTGGGTGCTGTAGCTATTCTTTTTAAAATGTTAAAAATCAAACTTTTGATTTATATATTACTAATTTACATATATAGCTCATGGCTTACAATTGCTTGAAATTGTTTCTTTTTAATGCTACTAATTCTTAACTTTTACAATTATTTATACAAATACAATTCAAAAAATTAATCAAAAATATACATATGACTATTGACAGCTTTTCAAGTTTTCTAGTTATAATAGTTTTAACATAAGAAACAAAAATAAAATAAAATTAGTCATTACATATGTTATTTTTATACTGAATGTTCCCAATCATATTAAGACAAATATTATAACTGATTATTATAGTCAGTCATTTAAGATTTTTTATTAACAATTTATTATTAGTCATATTACTGAGATTCCTTATAACCCTCAAGGACAAAATATTATGGAACAGGCCCATAAAACGTTACAACAATATTTTTATAAATAAAAGAGGGGAGAATCACATCTCTATATACCACAAAAAATTTAAAATTTTAATGCCAGGGAACTCTCTGAGTGTAGAGAAGAGGGCATGTTTGTGGTTTTTCTTCAGGATGCCAAAGGAACATGCTAGCTGCCAAAGTATGCTAATGCTGTGACAAAGAATGATGCTGATTATAATCATTGAAAATGGCCACAGTCTTCAACACCTTTGGATGCCTCCTACTAATGCTGACACCATGGACATCCATAGACTCAACACCCACTTTGCATGGTGATTTTATTTAGCTGAAAATTAAATTAAAAACAGATTAAATGGGAGATATTGGCTACTGCTGATTGCCCCCCTTCAGGGTGTCAAAAGGCCATATATTTAAATTTTACAAATTTCAAGTGTAGACCAGATAGAATGTGGCCTGCCATTTGTTTTCTTTAAGACATCTACAAGATTTACTTTGGTTGTTTGGGGCCTTTGGGAGAGCCTCTGGACTTCTCCTCATGGGATTACATCCAAGTAAAACACAATGTTACATCCCCAGCTAGTTTTCTAACAGATGATGAATCCTGCAAAGCCTCTAATCCCTCTACAAAGGGATGGTGCACAACTTCACAAATTATGTTCACCACCCATGCAAAATCTCCCAATCTACATTGGCAAATAGGCTATGAATGGGGTCTTCACCTCTATGTACTTGGCTTTGATGCAGGTATCATTTTCTCCATTAAGCTCATTAAAGAGCCTTTATATCATGCCCAGTCAGTCCCAATGGGACCTAATTCTGTGTTGGTAGCTCATCCTGTTCCTCCTAAAGGAATTGATTAGGACACTACCCGTGCTTCTTCTCTTAAAGGCACCTCCCTACCTTCTGTAATTCCCCTCCAGCCACCAGCTAAGTCATCAGCCACTACACTGCCTGTACAGCCAGCTCCCACTAAAAATCTTGTACTTTCTTTAGTTAATCAGACTTTTCTCCCCTTAAATGAAACTTCCCCTGAACTTGTTGAAGATTGCTGGCTGTGCAACCATTCCCAACCACCCTTTTATGAAGGAATTGCTGTTCTTGGTGATCCCCCCCATGCTGATGATCCACGGAGCTGCCGTTAGCAAAAGGGAGTTTGGCCAGGTCTTTCATTAACCAAAATATCTGGAGTGGGACTTTGTGTGATCTCTAGTGGAACAAATGTCCCCTCAGTTTATGCTAACTTGTGTAATGAAATCTATTTCCCCTCTCCTGGCAATTACTTTATTATCCACACCCCCCCCCCAGAGGGAACCTGGTGGGCATGCCTTGATGGCCTTACACCTTGCCTCTCCACCTCAGTTTTTCAATCAAAAGAATTGGGAGAGCCCTGAGTTTTGCATTCTTATTAAGATGACTCCTCATTAATTTATTATTGCTCTGAAGAATTTTTTCACTTGTGGGATCAATCCACATCCACTGGAGACTCCACTTCTTTGAGCTGCCCTTGCAGAGAACCTATCTCTGCTGTTACTCTCTCTGTCCTACTTGGCCTTGGAGTTGTGGGAGCTGGGACAGGTATTTCTTCCCTTGTTCTTTCCATCTCTATGTACACAGAGCCAAGTGCCATCATCGATCAAGACGTCCAACGCCTTCAGCAAGGGATAATTGATCCCTCCTACTCCATTGACTCCCTAGCTGAGATTGTCCTCCAAAATAGGTGAGGATTTGATCTCCTGTTCCTCCGACAGGGTGGACTTCATTAGGTTTTAAATGAAGAGTGCTGTTTTTATACTAGTAAGATAGGAGTTGTAAAAGATAGCATGAAAATAGACAAGGACTAGAAAAACATAAGAAAAAAAGAGAACAGAAAGAAAGTTGGAATGAAAACGGGTTTTCCACCTCTCCATGGCTCACTACACTTTTATCCAGTATCCTAGGACCCTTTGTATGTCTGTTATTGCTATTTTCTTTTGGAACATGGGCTTTTAAATGTCTCACTGCCCTAATTAAGAAGTTGGTAGATGACTTGGCAGCCAAGCCTATTCAGGTACATCACCATCATTTTGCTATGGAGGATTGAGAGATGGCTACCTAAACCCCCAGAGCAAAACAGCCCAAACAGCACATTCTAGTGCCTTAACAGAGAGAGCATCTTTGTCACAGCCATTCCAGCTGGGACTCAAGAAGGAGCCCCACAAGCTGAAGGCATCAATAACAGATAACCTGCTAGGCAGTTAGCCAATGATGGGCAAGTACCCAGGGCCACTCCTAGCTAAGGCAGGAGTTTCTGGAGGCTGGTGGATACATCCAAACAGGAACAGGATGATAGATGACCAGGTGGATTCCTAAGACAGGCGCTGTCCCATTATCTTGATGCCTTATCTGCTATACATCAATGGCTGTCTGACCTCTGCTCTCTACTATACAGAGAAGGGAGAGATGCCAGGAGCCATCCTCACTTTGATCTCAATGCCAAGAACTCTCAATACCAGGAGACATCCCCACCTGGCTCTCAATGCCAGGAGACCTCGATACCAGGAGCCATTCTCACATAGATCTCCATGCCAGGAACTATTCCTATGTAAATCTCAAAACCCCTTTCTTTTGAAGTTCATCTGTGGATAGGTTACTAGTAACTCCTTTCCACTTCACCTCCTCATCATACCCGTTTATCATGCCAAAATTCCAGCAACAATAACTAGCCTTACCCAGAAATTATGAGAAACTGTTTCTTAGAAATGATGTCAGTCCCCTGAGATTGTTCCTGCTTTACCCCTCCCAAACTTTGTAAGCTTCCCTTTATATTGACTTGTGTAAAAATTAATATTTGACAGCTTGTTTGGGATTAGACTTCTTGTTGCTCTCTCTTTGTGTCTTTTTTCCCCATAGCCTTTCTTTTAGGTAGCTCCAGGAACCCTGTTGACTGTCCTGTGTGTCGGGACAAACTTTGCAACATGTGAACATATATCCTGAAAGATGTATAAGTACTGAAGACAATAAAGAGTAACTGCCTTTTTTTCCTCCTTCTCTCTCTCCTGCCTTCTCTGACTTTTTACCTTTTCACACTTAGAAGAATTTTTCCTTTTCTCCACTTAGGCTCTTTCCATTTTCCCCTCTTAGATAGCTTTCATAGTAAACTCTTTATAACTTAGTAATAAACTTGTTAACCACTTCTTTAAGTGTCCCATCTTTCTCCCTGCGACTAGACAGTATAAATGCAATTTACCTAATCTCTAGCATTTTGAGGAAGAGGTGCTAAATGCCAGAAACTGCAGTTTCTGGCCTCAGAGGATTACAGAAGAAAGGTCAGCTACATTAGCATAGTAACTTAGATAAATAAACTTTTTATTATGCAGCAACTCTAAATTTTCTGTAAGACAAAGTCTTACCCCAAAATTTCATAAGACAGAATCTTACCCCACCCCGCCGATGCTCTTCCCACCTCCACTTCCTCAAGAAGAACCAAGAAGAAAGAACACCTTTGCTGGTGCTGACTCTCAGCAGGTTCCACATGCTTAGTCAGATGGTTAGCTGTAATGATCCTCATCTGTATTATTGGGTCTCTGGCATAACCCCTCAGGGGACCACTATGCCAGGCTCCTGTCAGCATGTGCTTCTTGGCACCAGCAGTAGGGTCTGGGTTTAGTGCATGCAGATGGGATGGATGCCTAGATTCCATAGTCTCTGGATGCCCTTCTGTCAATCTCTGCCCCACTCTGGGTCCTTATAGTTTCTTTAGATAGGAGGAATTCTGCACTAAAATTTTTGAGAGTGTAGTTGGTTATATCCCTCAAGTGGGGGCTGTGCCTATTTAATGAATATGGACTCTACAGTTCTATCTGCCCTGTCTTGGGTGTTTTAGCTATTGCTGTCCCTGTTAGGTCCAGAGAACCTCTTGTTATCCTGGCATCTGAAACTATCTAGTGTCTATCCCCAGAGACTCATCCCCGCTGACAAATACCTCTTGTCAATAAAACATATCTGAATATCAGATAAGAAACCACTTAAGGGAAGGAGGGCTTAATTTGGCTTACAGATTGAAAGGCTAGGTCATGATAGTGGTGGGTGTTGTAATAGAAGAATGTTGTGGCTGTTCACATTGCCACAACACCCATGAATAGACAAAAATTGGGACCTGCATATAGAGAAAACATTATAGTTTGGCTCCAATGATCCATTTAATCCAATGAAGCTCCACCTTCTAAAGATTCCACAGGCTTTCAAAGTGACATCACCAGCAATTAAGCAAGTGCTCAAACACATGGCTTCATTGGGATCAGTTCTCACTCAAAGCACACTACCATTTTCTAGAAAATGGGTGAAGTTTTCTTTAATGAAGTCAAATTTGGCCTTGCAAAAGTGCTATTCTTTGATAAACAACAGAACACAACAATAAAGTACAATGTTATTATCTTAAGTTACATATGATTGCTTATGATTGTTTTTCTCCAAGGTAGACTTGTGTTAATTTTCATTCATTTCTGGGTGGATGATTATTTATTAAATCCTTGGCATTATTTAAAACATATTTAATATTTTACATAATAGTTTTATATAAAACATTACTTGAAGGTTCAGTTCTTGTTGGCTAGCAGGGATATTATGGAAAAGAGGATTATGAATTCAGAAATTATTTATAAAAGCTTATTATGTGCGTTACAGCAAGGTTTGAAGAGACTTTTTTTCACTGTAGCATTATCACTCTGACCACTGAAAAGTAAATTCAAGTGATGATTTATACTCGATTATATCTTATAATCATATAATAGCTACTCCATATAGGTTTGATTTAGAAAAACATTATAGAGCATAGTTTTGACATTTATGGAGCTAAATTTGACAGTTTTGCTAAGTATAATGTATCAAAAAATGAGGGTGTCTTCATTGAAGTTCTTTGGGAATAATGAGCTCTGTAAGTGCCTGGGTTGTCCATGACAACTTTCCCTTTATATCTCTGTATTTATATCTTGTTGTTTTTAAACAGTATGTGATGTCACAATATGTGCTCCTTTAAAGATTATTTGATTTTTAATTTAACAACAGTACTATCAACAAGGTGAGATTAAATATGTTTATAAAGGCATACTTCAGTGTGCTGACTTCAATGATTCATCTTGGGCTATTACATCAGACGGTGAATCTGAATAGCTTTTATTCTATAAAGCAGGCCTTACTCAATTTTCTACTTATTTAGAATTCCCATCTTTACTTTTGCATAATAGACTGAAAACATTACATTTATTTGCATAATTATTCTGAGCTACAAAATAATAGCCAGTTGCAACTGATTTTTGTTGCTACCTAGATGCTAGGTAAAACAATATATCATAGTATTATGAAATCATAAAAATAAAAATATTATAATTTCACAACTGTTTTACTTTTTATTTTTTGAGAAGATGCTAAAGGAAATATAGAAAATAGAATAATTTACTATAAGTGTGAGTGGTAGTGCATGAAGATGCTCTAAATTCTGGAAAAACAATGTTTTACCTCATTAAACCTAGAGTATGCCAAATACAGATATTACCTTTCACGTTTTTTGTTACAGTTGAGAGCTAGAACAGCCTTCTAGCTGCACAAAAATAGTTATTAATGTTTTTACAAGGATGTGTGGTCATCAGCACTAACTCCATAATAGTTTTACACTCCATCTTAAAGAAACCTCAGGGACATTAGTAGTTATAACTTCACTCAATAAACTTCCAGCTCTGGGCCTCCACTACCCTTCTTTCTCTCTCATCCGACTTACTTGTCCATTTAGTATAGCTGCAATTACATTTGTGTCCTTTTACTTGTGACTAATTTTCCCTAATGGTTTCAGGATTCTTCTGTGTTATAGCACGGATCAGTACATGACGTTTTTTAATCCATGAATGATAGCACACTGCAGTAATACACTCATTGGTCATAAGTAGCCCATATTATTAGTATTTTGTTGTGTTTATATTTTGGCAAATATACATAAAGCCACCTTGACATTTATGCATATTGAACTGAAAGATCAAATATTTTGGGTTCAGACTCCATCTTAGAGAACTTTACAAAAAGTTGAACTTGAATTAAATAACAAACTGGCACCAACACCAATTTCCAGGTTACCCCCAACAAGACCCATGTCTAGCAACAGTTTCCGGATTATTCCCCAACAAATCTACAACTCCAGGTTTAAAGACTGCCCCTGACACTTCACTTCCTTACAGCCACCAATCAGGAGGAAATAAAAAGTTAAATTTATGGTTTGAATCCCAACATTAGCAAATTATGTTAAAAGCCCAAATTTCCCCTAAATTGTACCAGATCAAATATCCCCATTTTTGCTTCTATAAATGCTTGCCTGAAATTGGAATCTGGGCTTCCTCCCATTCTTGTGCATCAAACACAGTGATGTAGTCCAAAGTATTGCTTAAATAAAGAAACCCTAATGTGATTACATCTAAATCTGTTCCTTGATTGTCTCTTTGGGATTAACATTTCACTGGCACAACAAAACTATTGTGCAATTCAATCACTTAGTAACTTTAAGTAAAGCTTTTTGTGTAATTTTCAAATTCTATTATAGTTATATATTTTCATGGTAAAAATAGAAGAAATTCCCTATTTTCCCCACTTTTTTTGCAAATAATTCTCATTATTTTACATTTGAACAATTTTTACATTTGGTACATTTCAAATATAATTTGAAATGTATTTCAGCCAATGTTGGTTTTCAGTTCTGACGACAAATGAGGTTGATCCTCTTTTCCTGTCCTGCTAATGAGGAACATCTCTCCATGTGCAAATGATGCTGAGACTCTCCTTTAAGTATCTTGTAAGTTTGGAAGCACCCAAATTCATTGTTTTGCATGCTCAGATCTGATTACGTCATGGCATTTCTTGAAAATACTGCTCCTTTCCCCTTTTAAACTGTTAAAAAAGTATTCTTGAAAAGCCAATTGACTGTATGTGCTTGAGTGTAGTTTTGGACTTCTACCTCTATTTATATTCTGACATTTTATGACAATATTGAAAAGTATTGGTTATTTTAAGTCAAGTGTAAATTTGGAAATCAAGATATGAAATCTATAAAATTTGACATTTAAAAAAAAATAGTTTTTATATTTTTTATGTTCATTATTTTCTTATATAAATTTTAGAATAAGTTTTAGTCTTCTACCAAAAATTATAGATTCTTTAAAAGACATACTTATATTGGAAGATAAAATTAAGTTCAAATATTTACTATTTAAGCATATTTATTGCATAATTATTAAACATATTATTTCTAAGTTTGTGTTTAATATTTTTATTATTGTGTACAGTACATTGATTATAAAATTCTTTGTGACATTTGTATATGCAATTCTTTTTATTAAGTTTAAATTGTATTTTAACTTTTATTACTGTTGTTGAGTAAAATTATTATTTTCATATTCATGTTTCATTTTATCTAGGTTATTTGATGTTTATACATAAAGTGGCTCAGAGTACTACTTTGTAATATTTTGGGTCTCAAAGGTCAGCATTTGGTCTTTATCTTGCCTTCCTCCTTCCCAGATCCTTCCCTCCATCCTTGCATTATCCTCCACATAATTATCCTCTGTTCTGCCTATATATGAATTCTGCTTATGTTTACACCTTATTACACCTTGAGTTGTTTTTTAAAGTAAGTTGATTACTGTTTGTGCATTACCCTTTTGCTTAATGACCTATGTCCTCACCTTGAATTCACTGTACATGTTGTTCCATGTGCTTAGAACTCTAAACCTTACATTTCTGATGCTACTTTTTCAGTGAGTTTTTGATTTAAGACTCATATATTTCATTTAATCAGTAATGATTAAAATCTTTATTTTATCTATATATAAGAAAATAGAAACCAAACAAGATCAATATATGAAAACAAGGTTACATAACTAAAATAATTTTTTGAAAAACTAAAGAATTATTTTGCTTTGTTTTAAAGTTTAACAGCTTACATGTGTCTACTGATTTTGTATATATAACTTTTTACCATTATCCATTTTCTTACATTGTATGCCTCCAAATGAAATATGTAATTCATAGTCTCCATTCAGATATTTAAAAGCAAGGGATAATATTGTTTCATATTTTAGCTTCTGGTATAGCCATCCTTCTTTTAGAATTCTTTTGAAACTAAACTTGAAGCTATATCACTGCCACACACTTTTCTCATTACCTGAAATGACATCATCAAAGGTGTGAATCTATTTTCATTCTTTTCTTCTCAAATCAGACTCAACCTCTGTGAAGAAGGGATTATTCTACACCCAAATGTAGAACATTGCTCTTTGATTTTCATATTCTACAATGTAACTCCCTTAATCAAAGTAGTGCAATACAGTTGATTAGTTAAAAGCACCACACTGGGATTTGACTTCAAAGTCAAAATAGGTCACATGATCTGTGTGACCTTGAGCCAGTGTTCCAAATACTTTTGCTTTAGTGATTTCTACAAAATACCAGTAATGTAAGATGATCTCCTTAGATTATAATTGGTATAAGAATTTTTAAAACAATTAAAATTATTCTTGGCAATTTCAAAATGATAAGTCCTTATTTATTTTTATTGTATAACTGTGGCTCAGTAAATTTATGAGTAAGCGTTCAATAAACCTGTGTACGTGTAAACCTATAAACATTTTTATCAGTCAGATTATTTAATTTATTTTGTTAGATATATTCTTTATTTATATTTTAAATATTGTCCCCTTTCCTGCCCCCTTCAGAAAGTTTGATAACCCATTCCCCCTCCCCCTATTCCCCAATCAACTCTCTCCCACTTCCTGTCCTGGTATTCCCCTACACTGCAGCATAGAGCCTTTCCCAGACCAAGGTCCTCTCCTCTTTTTGATGTCACCTGGGAGGCCCTGCTAGTTCTCGACAAATAAAGAGGGGGCCACTCTCAGCCACCCCATTGAACTGAGTACAGGGTCCACAATGGAGGAGCTAGAGAAAGGACCCAAGGAGCTGAAGGGGTTTGTAGTACCATAGGAGGTACAACATGATCCACCCAGTACTCTCAGAGTCCTGAGGGACAAAACCATCAACCAAAGAGTACATATGGAGCTGCCAATAGCTCCAGATGCATAGGCAGCAGAGTATGGCCTTATTTAATTTATTTTTAAAGAGGATAAATGAGATGTCCTTTTCTTTTAGAAATCATGAATATTTTCTTATTGCATGTGTAGAAAACACATAAAATTTAAATGAAAAATATTAAGAACTGTTTCAGTTATATAAAATTAGGTATATGGGAGATTTCATAATTGAATAAAAGTTTATGTTATAAAAATGAGAATTATTCTGTTTGTACCCTAAAATTATAGATAAGTTTAGAAAACAGTTATGGAGGAAATCTTAAATATAGCATCTGCTTACACATATGTATCTATACAATTTTGAATGAGTATGCAAATTTAAGTATTTAAGTGTACATACTTATATGCTATATACCTACAATTTTATGGTTTATTTAACAGAATTGAGCAAATTTGTGTGCTCAACTCAATCACCACCATTTCTTTCTGGATTGGTAGGACCATGCATCAAGTCTATGCAATCCTCTACATTTTATTAAATCCACCAATATTTAGTGTGGTGGACTTAATGTGCTATGGTAATGTGAGCAAATTGAACTTACTAATCTTAGAATGGAGTAATGGTTACATATAGTCATGGATGGATATAAAAGTTCATGACAACTAGTGGTTAGTCTTATTCTGTTTTTCTTCTGTTCCCAGCTTATCATCTGGATTATTGACCATGATGATCAATAGGATTTCAGGGCCTCCACAGCTTCTGGGACTTGAATCCAGATAGCTAGTACCTACCTAAAAGGAGGGGGAAATATTTCTTTCCTACTTTTCATTTTTCCACTGACTGTCCTAGTTTAATGGACTTTTCTTATGTTTCATCTAAACTTCATTTTAATCAGTTGTACCAAATTTCCTGGAAAAGAAGATAGGTCCTCTCTTATCCTACATACCATCTTTCTATCATAACCATTAATTTCCCTAATACAGGTGATGTTGAACCCAGATGATTTATCCATTTTAAATCTTTCTTTTTTTTTTTTTTTTTTTTTTACAACTCTACTGTCTCTGAAGTATCCTCAGTTACTTTAAAAAGAATTGAGGTCTGAATATGTTGAGGCCCATGAGGTATGTATGATTTTCTATAATATACTGATTTTATGGGGATGAAGATAGCATACAGATAAAGGGAAGAAGAAAGAAAATCAACAATTTCATCAAATAATAGAATTTTATAAAAAAAAATCATTGCAGTGCTCCCTTTATTATTTCTGATAAACTCAAAATGCACTTCAAAGATTTCATACATTATCTCCTCTAATTTTTTTGGGGGGGGTTAAGTTTCTAATTTCAGTTTCCAAGCATGAATACATTATACTTTTTAGTTAATAATGTGCTCATCTTGGCCTTAACTAGAATTCAGAGTTGGCTTCACAATATAAGTCTCTGTTCCTTAGGAAGAAAAGTATTTTTCCTTTAAGGAGCCACTTGCAAGGACTAAATTTTGCAATTTTTCTCATAAAATCAGGTCTACCTTGCCTTTTTTAAAAGTTCACTTGACCTTTTAGTAAACTCTGAGATCATGTTCCACTTAGTTATTTGCTTAAAACATCCATTATTTCTTGAATGAAGTTCTCTTTGTATTCACCTCTAATTTCTGCTTTTTTGTTTTCTTCTGTTCTGTTTTGTTTTAATAGTTATCAAAACTTGTTTTAAGGTATTTACAATGGTGCCGAATGGGGGATCTAGAGAAAAAAATCCAAGGAACTGAAAGGGTTTACAGTGCCATAGGAGGAACAACAATATGAACCACCCAATTCTCCCAGATGTCCCAGAGAAAAAACATCAACCAGATAGTACACATGGTGTTACCCCTGGCTCCAGATGCATAGGCAGCAGAGGATGGCCTTTTTGGACATCAAAGAGAGGAGAAGCACCTGGTCCTGGAAAGCACAATGCAGCAGTGTAGGTGAATACATGGACAGGGAAGCAGGAGGGGGTTGATTAGGGAACAGGGGGAAGGGAGGTGGATTGTGGGATTTTCTGGAGATGGGGGTGGGGAAAGAAGAAAAGGGGAAATCATTTGAAATATAAATAAAGAATATATCTAATAAAAAGCAGTATAAAACATTATTGGTAAAAGTGTTTCTCTTGGAATATAATAAATATTTCCACTTTAATACATATATATGTCTCTATATGTATAATTCCAACTAAAATATTAGTTTAACATATTTCATTCAATTTGAAATATTTAAAATAAAAACTAGACTTTTATTAAAATACAAAGAACTTATAGACATAAAATATGAGTTTTCAGACAAATGGATGGAACAAGAAAATATTCTGAGTTAGGTAACTCAAACCCAAAAGTACATGCATGGTATGTAGTCACTAATAAGTGGATATTAGTCAAAAAATACAGAATACCCAGGATACAATCCACAGAACTAAAGAAATTTAACAAGCTGAAGAGCCCAAGTGATGATGCTTCAATCCTTCTTTGGACAAAGAAGAAAGCTATCATGGGATGCAGAGGAAGGGAGGGACCTTGGTGAGAGGGGAGGGGGAGGGGGAGGAGAAAACTTGAACATGATCAGATATTGGGTGGAAGAATAGGAGTGAAGCCGGGAAGGCCAGCAGAATGAATGGAAACAGGCGACTACAGGTAGTGGGAGGAGGGGGTATGCTCTACAATGTACCAGAGGCCTGAGAGGTGAGAAACTCTTAGGACTCAAAAGGTGGAACCTTAGATGAAGTGTCCAACAATGGGGAGAGGCAACATGTAGAGTCAACCTCCAGTTGAAAAGTCAGGGCATCAAGTAAAAAGAAAAGGGTTGCCATGCCAGAGTAAAAAACTCTGACCCAGAAATTTTCCTGTGAAAAAATGGAGAAGAGCCTGAGTGAAAGAAGGTCTGGTGACTGGCCCAACTTGGGATCTAATTCACGAGGAAGTTCCAAGATCTGTCACTATTAATGATGGTACAGTGTGCTTACAGACAGGAGCCTATCATGGCTGCCCTCCGAGAGGCCCAACAAAGAGCTGACCTAGATCAATGCAGTTACTTACATCCAACCAATAGACTGAAGTCACAGACCCCTCTAGTTGAATTAGGGAAATGCTGAAAGAAGTTGTGAAAAGGGCAACCCTATGGGTAGCCCAGTAGTCTCAACTATCCTGGACCGCCGAGATCTCTCAGACATTCAGCTATTAACCATACACTATGCTGCCATCTGGCCATCTGCTCTGAGGCCCCTGACACATATACAGCAGAGGACTGCCTGGACTGGCCTCAGTGAGAGAAGCAGCACCTAACACTTGAGAGACTTGAGGCCCCAGGGAGTGGGAAGGCCCGGAGGGGTGGGGTAGGGTGGGGTAGTGAGGACATCCTCTTGGTAATGTGAGCTCAGGGAGAAGGAATGGGATGAGGAACTATCAAATGGTGGGCAAGAAGGGGAATAAAGATTCGACTGTAAGAAATGATTAAAGATAGTTTTTTTTTAAATAAATCTTTTTTTTTGTCTGTGTCAGTATTTAGTATTTTAAAATAAATGTTCTTTCTATATTTAAACTTGAAAATACATAGGAACCTAAAATTAAAACTAAGAACTTAGTAAATTTTATGATATTCATTACTCAAATTATTTATGACTATTTATTTTCTGTGTTTGGGGAAGTAGTATCTTATATCCTGTTTTATCTATGAAAGGTACAGTTAATTAGTACACAGGTTGTATTATGACTGTGGTAGACTGAATGGAATAGCCCCACTGACTCATTTGTTTAAATGCTTGGAACTGTTTGATAAGGATTAGAAGGTGTGTCCTTGTTGGAAACATTTCACTGGCAATGTACTTCAAGGCTTCAAAAGTCAAGACTTTGCTTACTTTGCTTACTCTCTTTCCTCCTGCTTCCTGCAGATCAGTGTATAATCCTCTGCTGCTGCTCCAGCACCATGCCTTCCTGTTTCCCACCAGGATAATAATGGACTAACTTCTAAAAATGTTAACAAGGCCCTAATTAAATGTTTTATTTCATAAAAGTTGCCTTGGTTATGATGTCTCTTCATCTGTTGTATCCGAGCCACTGCAGAACGCCCAGGAAAACTCTAAGAACAGCTAGATCTGATGCTGAAAGACAAGGGAGGTGCATCTCTCCCAAGATAAAAAGGCAGGCCAAGTCCCTCCCCTGAAGCCTGGAAACTGGTTCTGCTTGTTCTGCAGGAGGTGGGGCAGTCAGGTTGCTGGCTGCGATTCATTGAGAACAATGGGCTGGGGGAGGTCACATTAAATAAAAACTGTTTTTGCTAGGGTTTCCTATTCAAAATATAAGGAAGAAAGTGTGAGAAACTAAAATTTATTATCCCACAATTTTAGAAGTTAGAGATCCAACAGTAAAGTGCTAAAAGGTGTATTATTTTGTGGACTTCAGTGTGGTATTGTTGTGGTTTGCTTTCCTAACATCCACTGCCTTGATCTCATGTGACCAGCTTTCTCACTTAAGGTGATTGTTTCTCTGTGTTGCATTTCAAGGGTCTCTCCTTTTTATATAAATTACAGTTTTAAGCAAGCATTGCTCAAATTAGAACCCAAATTAACTCCACTTACTTCCTCTCTTGATGAGCTATATCTCTTGATTTCATCATGTTTTGAAGAGGAAAGATTTTGAAATGAGAGTTAAGAGGGCTTGGCTTGGCCTATAGCATTCCCGACTGTGAATGAGTACCCTGCAATACCATTTTCTCCTCCTGAAGGCCATCCTCTGGTCTTTCTTATGTGGCATGTCCATCTCTGAGCCAGTAACCATGCTGATTTGATCTCACTTCCCTGAAAGCTTTGCTTTCCTTTATACTGCCTGCTAGAGAAAGCTTTTGCTTGTTGGCTTGTTTTAGAGACTCATATTATTAGATTTAACCTATATAACAGTCCTCCTAATTTAAAGAGAATAGTGTCATATGAATAACCTTGAGAAGCGTTTTACTGTGTCCTTATTGTTTTTATAATTAAGATATTTTAGGAGCATTTTTAGAATGTATGCTTACCACAATAAAAATTTAAGACAACTAACTTTGTTGTAATTCTCCAATTTTTAAATAATGAACTATTTTTTCCTTCCATCTCAGGGAATATTTCCTATATTAAAGATGCTTCTCACAATACTAGATTAATTAAAATGAGGCTTACACATTCTTGATTCACATTATAACTTAAATATACAATGCTATATAAATGATCTTCATGACAAATGCTGTTAAGGACAATATTTCAAACTAGTAATGACTAGTAAACTGTTTGCTGCTTGCATAACAGGTGCACGCCAAAATAACTCAATACACAAAAGGAAACTTTCCTACGTATATCATTCTTTTGATTTAAAACTTTGAATATGAAAACAGACTAAAATGAAGACATCTTTTCCTGATAACTATAATTAGTAAATGTGAATAAAATATTATAATTAGGGTGGCCTCAAATTCATGGTAAATAGGAAATTCTTCTTCCATAGTGCACATTTGTACCATAATACCCTGCAGTTACATTTCATTAAAGAAAATAACTAATGTGCAATTTCTCTTCTAGTACCAAGACTGTCTCATATTCTGTTGCTTTAGAGAAATGAAACCATTCTCTATATGATTAATTTGAATATATATAACAAGTTGAAATAAAAGTCCACAACATTTTATAGCATGTTAAACACTTGACAGCAATGGTATTATCCTACAGTTATCATTTGCAACTTTTATAATTTAAACCACAGTTTCAATATATTTCTAAAGTGATGAAAATAAGCCTACTAGATATCATAAAACATTTTGTGAGTATGAAGAAATATTTTAAATGTGATATTAAGAACATAAATAATGAAATAAAATATTAATATGTTAGACAAGGTATGCATCTAAATATTTTGAAGAGTAAAATAAATCAAACTAGAAGGCTTTTGAAACAATTAGAACTGATAATGTTTTATTATTGAGAATATACTCATAAATCGATGAAAACAAAGAAAATTCTAATTTAAAGAATCACTTAATACATGTACATTTAACTCTAACAGGTTTTATTAATGAAAACCAAAGATATATGTTTACAGGTGTTCTTTGAACAAAGTAGTAGGATTTTATAATTAAGACTTCATTTAAGCTTGCTTTATCTCCAGACCAGATCACATACAAGCACAGATGTTTCATTATTTTAGGACCAGCTTATTGACAAAAACTGAATACCCTTCTGCCTAAAACTTCAACAATGCTCTTAGGCAGATTATTCAAAAACATTTTCAGAGGCTTAAACTTAGAAGAATAAATTTCCCTTCGAAGGAAAACTAAGAAGGACAACATTCTTCCAGACGGTCAACATCCCTGCAAGTCTTGGGCACAGAAGCAGTGTGTGCTGCTTGGTAGCAGAGTCAGGAGAAGAAAAAGGCAGGGTTAAGAGAACAGAAATACTCCTTCAGTCCATTTTAAGCTGAGCTATTTAAGGGTAGTCATGTACTTGAAGCCTTTGATTTACTTTGATTTGTCACCATTTTCACTTCAGAGCTATCTCACACACCATGGAAAGCAGAGAGTTGTAATGAAGGGAAAATATAGATCACATATTTTTTTTGTAAAATAGAATTCACAAGACACATTTCTTACAATATGAGTTACTCAAGTTGTGTAAGTAACTCCACTTATTGTAATTCCATGTTCCTTTTATTTGTTAATGAAGTTTGCAGCTCAAGTGGCTTAAAACAATTTTTTTTAATAGTCCTAGATGCTGAAAGATCATGTCCAGGATTTGGTATAGAATTTTTTCTTGACTTGCTTTTTTCATCCCTTTATCAATTATTTTTCTGTGTGTCCATGTTTGTATTCTAATCTCAAAAGGATATCAGTCATATTGTACTTAGATATACCCAGTTGACCTCACTCTGTCTCTTTTCTTTAACATAACATTTTTATTGATTCTCTGGGAATTTCACAATCATGTACCTGAATGACATTCATGGTCTAGTCTCTCCATGTCTGACACACACACACACACACACACACACACACACATGCGCGCGCGCACGCACACGCGCACACACACACACATACACACACACACACACACACACACACACACACACACACAATCATGACCTCTCCTCCCACAAAAAATGTAAAATAAACTCCACTACAGAACTCCTACAGCTGATAAACATCTTCAGCAAAGTGGCAGGTTATAAAATCAATGCAAGCAAATCAGTAGCCTTCCTATACTTAAAGGATAAGCAGGCTGAGAAAGAAATTAGGGAAATGACACCCTTCACAATAGCCACAAAGAGTATAAAGTACCTTGGGGTGACTCTTACCAAACATGTGAAAGATTTGTATGACAAGAACTTCAAAACTCTGAAGAAGGAAATGAAAGAAGACCTCAAAAAATGGAAAAAGCTCCCATGCTCATGGATCGGCAGGATTAATATAGTTAAAATGGCCATTTTTCCAAAAGCAAAATACAGATTCAGCACAATACCCATCAAAATCACAACTCAGTTTTTCACAGAGTTAGAAAGAGCAATTCTCAAATTCATCTGGAATAACAAAAAACAAAAAAACAAAAAAACAAAAAAAACAAAAAACCCAGGATAGCTAAAACTATTCTCAACAACAAAAGAAATTCTGGGGTAATCAGTATCCCTGACCTCAAGCAATACTACAGAGCAATAGTGTTAAAAACTGCATGGTATTGGTACAGTGACAGGCAGGCGGATCAATGGAACAGGATTGAAGATCCAGAAATGAACCCACACACCTATGGCCACTTGAACCTCAACAAAGGGGCTGAAAATATCCAATGGAAAAAAGATAGCCTTTGCAACAAATGGTGCTGGTTCAACTGGAGGTCAGCATGTAGAAGAATGTGAATTGATCCATCCTTGTCTTCTAAATGGATCAAGGACCTCCACATAAAGCCAGACACTCTGAAGCTAACAGAAAAGTAACTTGGGAAGACCCTTGAGGACATCGGTACAGGGGGAAAGTTTCTGAACAGATCACCAATAGCGTATGCTCTAAGATCAAGAATTGACAAATGGGAAATCATAAAATTACAAAGTTTCCGTAAGGCAAAGGACACCATCAAAAGAGTAAATCAGCAACCAACAAATTGGGAAAAGATCTTCACCAACCCTACATCAGATAGAGGGCTAATATCCAATACATATAAAGAACTCAAGAAGTTAGACTCCGGAAAACCAAATAACCCTATTAAAAAATGGAGTACAGAGTTAAACAAAGAATTTTCACCTGAAGAACTTCAGATGGCAGAGAAGCATCTTAAAAAGTGCTCAACTTTATTAGTCATTAGGGAAATGAAAATCAAAACAACCCTGAGATTTCACCTTACACCAGTCAGAATGGCTAAGTTTAAAAATTCAGGAGACAGCAGGTGTTGGCTAGGATGTGGAGAAAGAGGAACACTCCTCCACTGCTGGTGGGGTTGCAAATTGGTACAACCACTCTGGAAATCAGTCTGGTGGTTCCTCAGAAAACTGGGCATCTCACTTCCAGAAGATCCTGCTATACCACTCCTGGGCATATACCCAGAGGATTCCCCACTATGTAATAAGGATACATGATCCACTATGTTCATAGCAGCCCTATTTATAATAGCCAGACGCTGGAAATAACCCAGGTATTTCTCAACAGAAGAGTGAATGCAAAAAATGTGGTATATATACACAATGTAGTGCTACTCAGCCATTAGAAACAATGAATTCATGATATTCTTAGGCAAATGGATGGAGCTGGAGAACATCATACTAAGTGAGATAACCTAGACTCAAAAGATCAATCGTGCTATGTACTCACTAATAAGTTGATATTAACCTAGGAAACTGGAATACCCAAAATATAATCCACACATCAAATTAGGTACAAGAAGAACTGAGGAGTGGCCCCTTGTTCTGGAAAGACTCAGTGAAGCAGTATAGGGCAAAACCAGAAAACGGAAGTGGGAAGGGGTAGGTGGGAGAACAGGGGGATGGAGGGGTTTATGGGACTTTTGGGGAGTGGGGGGCTAGAAAAGGGGAAATCATTTCATATATAAATAAAAAATATATCAAATAAAAAAAGAAAAAAATCAAAATTAAAAAAATATATAAAAATAAAAAGAAACAAGTCCAATTTGGAGCATAGTTAAATACTCAGAGGTATGACCCTTAAATAGAACTGAGTCTTTCCCTTCACACACATCTTTTTAAAGTCCATTATTTAGTCAGAATGTAGAGCACATACCACCTGACACTCATGTTCTATAGTACTGTCTATATTGGCTAACTGACAGTTCCTATTAAACACTCTGGGAATGAAGGGAATAGAATGACCATTCCATTCTTCTGTCTAGCCAGGGACAAGCAGCAGTCATGAGAGGAGACAAAGTTGCCTTTGTTTTTAGCACTGCATCTGCCAACTATTCACATTTAAACAATACTACCTTATGTTTTGCTCATCATTTTCAAACCAAATTTATTTTACTTCTTTCTGATTTTAGAATATTAAATGCCAAATTATCTATTTCACTTGTGGCAATTACTTTCCCTTTTTATGAGCACTTTTTTAGTATCAGATTATTTTTTTCTTTTTTGTATATTAGATGTATACTTCATTTACATTTCAAATAATTTCCCCTTTCCTGGTTCCCCTCTCCCCGAAAATCCCATAAGCCCTCTGCCTTCTCCCTGTTACCCAATCAACCCCTTCTGCTTCCCTCTCCTGATATTCCCCTACACTGCTGTATCTAGCCTTTTCAGGACCAGGAGCATTTCCTTCCTTATTCTTGGACAACATTTGATATTTGAATTGTTTCTTGGGTATTCCAAGATTCTGGGCTAATATCCACTTATCAGTGAGTGTATACTATGTGTGTCCTTTGGTGATTGGATTACTTCACTTAGGATGAAATTTTCCAGTTTCACACCTTTGCCTGAGAATTTCATGAATTCACTGTTTTTAATAGCAGAGTAGTATTCCAAAGTATAAATATGCCACATTTTCTGTAACCATTCCTCTGTTGAGGGACATCTGGGTTCTTTCCAGCTTCTGGCTACTATAAATAGGGCTGTTATGAACATAGTGGAGCATTTGTCCTTGTTAGATGCTAGGGAATCCTCTGGGTATATGCCCAGGAGTGTTATCATGGGGTCCTCTAGTAGATCATGCCCACTTTTCTGAGGAACCACCAGACTGATTTCCAGCATAGTTGTGCCAGCTTGTAACCTCACCAGCAGTGGAGGAGTGTTCCTCTTTCCCCACATGCATGCCAGTACCTGCTGTCTCCTGAGGTTTTTATCTTAGTCATTCTGACTAGTGTGAGGTGAAATCTCAGGGTTGTTTTGATTTGCATTTCTCTGATGACTAAGGTTGTTGAACATTTCTTTAGGTGCTTCTTAGACATTCCATATTCCTCAGGTGGAATTCTTTGTTTAGCTTTGTACCCCATTTTTAATAGGGTTATTTGGCTCTCTGAAGTCTAACTTATTGAGTTCTTTTTTATATATTGAATATTAGCCCTTTGTCCAATGTAGGGCTGGTAAAGATCTTTGCCCAATTTGTTGGTTCCTATTTTGTCCCATTGACAGTTTCCTTTGCCTTACAGAAACTTTGTAATTTTATAAGTTCCCAATTGCCAGTTCATGATCTTAGAGCATAAGCTATTGGTGTTCTGTTAAGGAAATTTTCCCCTGTGCTCATGTGTTCAAGGCTCTTCCCTAGTTTCTTTTCTGTTAGTTTCAGTGTGTCTGGTTTTATGTGAGGGACTTGATCCACTTGGACTTGAGCTTAGTAGAAGGACGTAAGAATGGATTGGTTTGCTTTATTCTGCATGCTAGCATCCAGTTGAAGCAGCAACATTTGTTAAAAAGGCTATCTTTTTTCCACTGGATGGTTTTAGCTCCTTTGTGAAATATGAAGCGACCATAGGTGTGTGGGTTCATTTTTGGGTCTTCAATTCTATTACATTGATCTGCCTGTCTGTCACTGTACTCATAACATGCAGGGGATTTTTTTTTTTTTGAGACAGGATTTCTCTGTATAGCCTTGGCTGTCCTGCAACTCACTTTGTAGACCAGGCTGGCCTTGAACTCAGAAATCTGCCTGCCTCTGCCTCCCAATTGCTGGGATTAAAAGCGTACACCACCCCCACCCGGTTTACCATGCAATTTTTTGCAGTATTGCTCTGTAGTACTGCTTGAGGTCCAGGATATTGATTCACACATGGAGGCTGAACAGTACTCTACTCAATGATACCTTGTCCAAAGAAGAAATAAAGAAAGAAATCAAAGACTTTTCAGAACTTAATAAAAAATAAGGTACACCATACCCAAATCTATGGGACACAATGAAAGCAGTCCTAAGACAAAAACTCATAGCCCTGAGTGGCTCCAAAAAGAAACGGGAGAGACCATACACTAACAGCTTAAAGGCACACCTGAAAACTCTGGAACAAAAAGAAGCTAATTCACCCAGGAGGAGGAGAAGACAGGAAATCATCAAACTCAAGGCTGAAATCAATCAAGTGGAAACAAAGAGAACCATACAAAGAAACAACAAAACAAGGAGCTGGTTCTTTGAGAAAATCAAAAAGATAGATAAACCCTTAGCCAGACAATCCAAAAGGTACAGATACATTATCCAAATTAACAAAATTAGAAATGAAAAGGGGGATATAAGAACAGAAACTAAGGAAATTTAAAAAAATTATCAGATCCTACTACAAAAGCCTATACTCAACACAACTGGAAAATCTTGAGGAAATGAACAATTTTTTAGGCAGATACCAAATTCCAAAATTAAATCAGGATCAAATAGATCATCTAAACAGTCTCATAATGCCTAAAGAAATGGAAGGGGTCATATAGAGTTTTCCAAACGAAAAAAAAAGCACAGGACCAGATGGTTTCAGTGCAGAATTTTATCAGACCTTCAAAGAAGACCTAACACCAATACTCTTCAAACTATTCTACACCATACAAAGAGAAGAAACACTACCCAATTCCTTCTAAGAAGCCACAATTACACTGATACTAAAACCACATAAAGATCCAACAAAGAAAGAGAATTTCAGACCACTTTCCCTTATGGACATCGATGCAAAATACTCAATAAAATTCATGCCATCCAAATCAAAGAACACATCATAACGATCATTCACCATGATCAAGTAGGCTTCATCCCAGGGATAAAGGGATGGTTCAAATACATCAATGCAATCCACTGCATAAACAAACTCAAAAAAAAAAAATCCACATGGTCATTTCATTGGATGCTGAAAAACATTTGACAAAATTCAGTATCCTTTCATGGAAAAAGTCTTGGAAAGAACAGGAATTCAAGGCCCATACATAAACATAGTAAAAGCAGTATACAGCAAACCGGTAGCCAACTTCAAACTAAATGGAGAGAAACTTGAAGCAAACTCACTAAAATCAGAGACTAGACAAGGCTGCCTCATCTCTCCTTATCTTTTCAATATAGTACTTGAAGTATTATCTAGAGCAATTAGACAACATAAGGAAGTCTAAGGGATGCAAATTGGAAAGGATGAAGTCAAACTATCACTATTTGCAGAAGATATGATAGTATACTTAAGTAACCCAAAAAAAAACTCCACCAGAGAACTACTACAGCTGATAAATAACTTCAGCAAAGTGGCTGTATATAAAATCCACTCAAGCAAATCAGTAGCCTTCCTTTTTTTAAAATATTTTTATTTTCTATATTCTTTGTTTACATTCCAAATTATTTCCCATTTCCCAGATCCCCCCTCCCCATATGTCCCATGAACCTTCTTCTCTCCACCCATTCTCCAATCACCTCCCTCCTTTTTCTCTGTCCTTATATTCCCCTCCAATGCTAGATCAATCCTTTCCAGGATCAGGGCCCTTTCCATACTTCTTCATGGGAGTCATTTGTTATGTGATTTGTGCCTTGTGTATTCAGAGCTTCTGGGCTAATTAATATCCACTTATCAGAGATTGCATTCCATGTGTATTCTTCTGTGATTGGATTACCTCACAGATTGGATCTGGAAAATATAGGATGATATTTTCCAGATCAAACCACTTGCCTAAAAATTGTGTGAATTCATTGTTTCAAATTGCCGAGTAGTATTCCATTGTGTAAATATACCACATTTTCTGTATCCAGTCCTCCTTTGAGGGACATCTGGGTTCTTTCCAGCTTCTGGCTATTATAAATAAGGCTGCTATGAACATAATGGAGCATGTGTCTTTATTGCATGCCAGGGAATCCTTTCGGTATATGCCCAGGAGAGGTATAGCAGGGTCCTCCAGAAGTGTCATGCCCAGTTTTCTGAGGAACCACCAGACTGATTTTCAAAGTGGTTGTACCATCTTACAGCCCCACCAGCATTGAAGGAATGTTCCTCTTTCTCCACATCCTCACCAGCACCTGCTGTCTCCTGAGTTTTTGACCTTAGCCATTCTGACTGGTGGAAGGTGAAATCTCAGGGTTGTTTTGATTTGCATTTCCCTAATGACTAATGATGTTGAACACTTCTTAAGGTGCCTCTTGGCCATTCGAATTTCTTCAGGTGAAAATTCTTAGATCTGTATCCCATTTTTTAATAGGGTTATTTGGTTCACAATAGCCACAAACAATATCAAGTATCTTGGTGTGACTCTAACCAAACAAGTGAAAGATCTATATGACAAGAACTTCAGGTCTCTGAAGAAGGAAATCGAAGAAGACCTCAGAAAACAAGTGGTTTCAACAAGTGGTGCTGTTTCAATTGGAGGTCAGCATGCAGAAGAATGTGAAATGATCCATTCTTATATCTTTGTACTACGCTCAACTCCAAGTGCATCAAGGACCTCCATATAAACAAAGACACACTGAAACTAATAGTAAAGAAACTGTGGAAGACCCTTGAGGAAGTTCCCGAACAGAACACCAATAGCCTATGCTCTAATATCAAGAATTGACAAATGGGACCTCATAAAATTTCAAAGTTTCTGCAAGGCAAAGGGCACCATCAAAAGGACAAATAGGCAATCAACAAATTGCGAAAAAAATCTTCACCTACTCTACATCTGACAGAGGGCTAATATCCAATATATATAAAGAACTCAAGGACTAAGACCCCAGCAAATCAAATAACCCTACTAAAAATGGGGTACAGAGCTAAACAAAAAAATTTCACCTGAAGAACTTCAGATGGGTGAGAAGCACCTTAAAAATGTTCAACATCATTAGTCTTTAGGGAAATGCAAATCCAAGCAACTCTGAGATTTTACCTCACACCAGTC
The DNA here is from genome assembly GCF_947179515.1 of Apodemus sylvaticus. Classification (NCBI taxonomy): domain Eukaryota; kingdom Metazoa; phylum Chordata; class Mammalia; order Rodentia; family Muridae; genus Apodemus; species Apodemus sylvaticus. Next base: position 130,429,409 of record NC_067478.1, on the reverse strand, counting down.
TGAATGCCTAAGATTAAAAAATCAGGAGACAGCATGTCTTGGCAAGGATGTAGAGAAAGAGGCACACTCCTCCACTGATTGTGGGGTTGCAAGCTGGTACAACCACCCTGGAAATCAGTCTGGCGGTTCCTCAGAAAACTGGGCATGACACTTCTGTAGGACCCTGCTATATCACTCCTTGGCATATACCCAGAGGATTCCCCAGCATGTAGTAAGGATACATGTTCCTCTATGCTCATAGCAGCCCTATTTATAATAGCCAGAAGCTGGAAAGGACTGAGATGTCCCTCAATGGAGGAATGGATACAAAAATGTGGTATATATACACAATGGAGTACTCTATTCAGCCATTAGAAACAATGAATTCATGAAGTTCTTAGACAAATGGTTTGAGGTGGAGAACATCATCCTAAGTGAGGAAATCCAGTCTCAAAAGATTACTCATGTTATGCACTCACTGAGAAGTGGATATTAGCCTAGAAACTTGGAATACCCAAGACATAATCTAACATATCAAATGACGTCCAAGAAGAAGGAAGAAGTGGCCCCTGGTTCTGGAAAGGCTCAGTGCAACAGTGTAGGGGAATTCCAGAATAGGGAAATGGGACAGGGTAGATGGGGGAACAAGTGGAGGGAAGAAGACTTACAGGACTTTTGGGGAATGGGGTGCCAGGAAAGAGGAAATTATTTGAAATATAAATAACAAATATGTCGAATAAAATAAAAAAAAATGAAAATAAAAGAACACCATTATTCCATAGTGATAAGAGGCATGGAACTAGTTCGATCTTCTTATATCTTCTTATATCTGTTGATGTCTGTTTTGTGACCAATTATATGGTCAATTTTAGAGAAGGTACCATGAGGTGCTGAGGAGTAGGTATATTCTTTTGATTTAGGATTAAATGTTCTATAGATATCTATTAAATCCATTTTGTCTAAAACTTCTCTTAGTTTCACTGTGTCTCTGTTTAGTTTGTGTTTCTTTGATCTGTCCATTGAGGAGAGTGGGATATTGTAGTCACCCACAATTATTTTATGAGGTGCGTGTGTGCTTTAAGTTTTAGTAAAGTTTCCTTTAGGAATAAGGGTGCCCTTGTCTTTGGTGCATAGACATTTAGAATTGAGTGTTCGTTGTGGTAGATTTTTCCTTTAATGTGGTTGAAGTATCCTTCTATGTCTTTTTGATGACTGTTGGTTGAAAGTCTATTTTATTGGATATTAGAATGTCTACTCCAGCTTGTTTCCTGCGACCATTTGCTTGGAACATTGTTTTGCAGCCTTTTACTTTGAGGTAGTGTGTGTCTTTGACAATGAGCTGCATTTTCTGTATGCAGCACAATGTTGGGTCCTGTTTACATATCTAGTCTGTTCATCTATGTCTTTTTATTGGGGAATTGAATCCAGTGATGTTAAGAGATATTAAGGAAAAATGATACTTGAGTCCTGATATTTTTGATGTAATTTTTATGTTTGTGTGGTTATCTTCTTTTGGGTTTGTTGAAAGATTAATTTCTTGCTTTTTCTAGTGTGTAGTTTCCCTCCTTTTGTTGATGTTTTCCATTCATTATCCTTTGAAGGACTTGATTTGTGGAAACTTACTGTGAAAATTTGTTTTTTTCGTGGAGTGACTTGGTTTCTCCCTCTATGGTAATTGAGAAATTTGCTGGATAAAGCAGTCTGAGTTGGCATTTGTGTTCCATTAGCATTTGTATGAAATCTGCCCGGATTTCCTGGCTTTCATAGTCTCAGGTGAGAAGTCTGGTGTAATTCTGATAGTTCTACCTTTATATGTTATTTGACCTTTTCCCCTTAGTGCTTTTAATATTTTTTCATTGTTTAGTACATTTGGAATTTTAATTATTATGTGGTAGGAGATAATAAATTTGAAGTCATAAAGTAACAAATTAAGTACAATGACAAATTTTTCTAATGTAAGAAAAAAAGGATAATAAAATCTCAGAGGTGAGAATCATCATATAATGATTTCTCATGAACTCCAAGAACTTGACCACCAATTGATTATACTTACTACCTATATAGTGGGCAAATTATAGATGGCCTTATGGTCCACATAAATGAGTAAGTGATACACTCTGAAGGGAGAATTAGATTATAACATGAGTTTTATTTATCAGGAAAAGGAGAATCAGTACTCAAAAGTAAAACTGTAATAACTTGGCTTTACTCAAGTTGGAAGAAGATATCTGTGAGAGTGGCAAAATTTAGGTGGTTGTTAATGCTGATGTCTGATGTAGTTAGCATTGGTTCAGCATGAGAACCCAGGCTTCCCCCACTCCTGTCAACAGCAATGCAGTACTAGGAGGGTGAGGGAGATAGATTAAATGATGCTCAAGGGATTCTTTACAGTTTTGGCTAGTTGTTAGGTAATATTAATAGCTAGGTAACAGCTCCCATGCTTCTGCAGGGATTGAAGGATGTTGAATATGTTTGGCATACATGTGAAGTTTCTGCATACAATATTAATTATCTCTGATTACACACTGAGAGAAGATGTGTTTTCATGGGCACTGTTGTATATTATCACTAGTTATCACTAACACATAAAAGGTATTTTTGACATTGATTTATCTCTATTTTCTTGAAAAAACACTTGAGAAAGGGAGACAGGGAGGAGAATTTGCATAATTGATATAACATGGCCCTTTTCACTGTAATATACTAAACCATGAGCCTCATTAAGCCTTGTTGAAATATTTCAAATATAGATCTATCTATAGATCTGATAGAGAAATTAGGGCAAATAGGCAGCAGGACAGCTGGAACTAGGTGAAGGTTAGAGGAGCATGTGAACTCTTCTGGCATTTGATAAACTGCACTCCAGAAATTAAATTGTCACAGTCCTGATCACATGAGAATGAACTGACATGGGAATTGGGTAGAATTATTGTGTATCATGCTCTTTGTCTACCTTTAGCTGATATGTTACTCTGTTTTTGCTATTATGGCAAGTAGAGTTGTCCTTTAATCCACTTACATTGAGTAACACCTTCAAACTTCTCTCTCTCTCTTTCTCTCTCTTTCTCTCTCTTTCTCTCTCTCTCTCTCTCTCTCTCTCTCTCTCTCTCTCTCTCTCTCTCTCTCTCTCGTATACTTTTACATAGAAAAAGAGTTATGTGTAGCAGAATCTCACAAGGTGCCATAAATTTCCACATGACGGCCCTTGTGGTATAGGTTCTCAATGAATATGTACTTACATTCATCTAAGTGCTCAAATTAGCAGCTAAAATTGTGACTATAATTTAAAAGAGTTTACAAATATTCATTAAAGAAGCAAATAGAAAACTGGTTGATTTTTTGAATGGCCTCAAAATATGACAACTAAATGAGATCTATGCTCACCTCTCATTCTTTCCTAATTTTATCTCAAGGAGGGCTCTGGTGCTGTAGCAGGAGTTTGCCATCTCCACTGTAAATGTGTCCACACTGAAGATGTTGCTTTAGTTCAACAAAGGGAAATTAGATCTATGTTGGTGGAAACACAAAGCTCTGCCACAGCTTGACCTCTTTCTGCATTTTTATTTGGATGCTTCGAGGATTTTCACCACAGACAAGATTGGGAATTGCAGTTTAAAGGAGAATTTAAGGACGAGTGATCTGCTCATCCATATTTATTGGTCTTTCTATATAGACAGCTCTTGAAGAGGGAACTCTTCATGTAACTTTAGATCAGGTCATTACAAACTGCAAGTGAACAGAAGGGATATCGACTGGCCACAGGACCTGGAATCTGCTGCTGCTTCACTTGGACTCTAAGCCCCTCACTCAGAGGAGGGTATGAATACAAGGATGAATGAGTAATGCCTGAGAATAGAAACTCTGCAATCTCTTCCTATCTTGTGGCTTTATTTGGACTTTGAGAACTTATTCCAGTGAGAAGCCCTTCTAATTCACACATCAAATGTGTGTTTTGTATATATTTAAAGGAATTTTCTGAAGATTATTTTGCAGGCTCCACTGAATCAAGTAAGCTGACATGGGCACAGTTGACCTTCACTGTTTAGACCTGTCAGTCTTACAGAGCACCTTTCTTACCAGTCATGATTAGTAATTTGTTTCTCCATTCTTTTAGGGTCTTACACACACACACACACACACACACACACAAACACACACGGTGCTATCTGCTGAGCTATTATAGAGGAAAACACTGAAGCTGTGATAATTTCTGTCTTTCATTTTTACAAAAAATATCCTGGTCAAGGATGTGGTAACCTTTTTCTTTTGCATATAATTTCTCTGTTTAAAATGTGCTTTTGTGAATATTAATGTTCCCCTTTCATTCCCATATGTCTCCAGACACACTATTGTATGGTTATGGTTTCTCTAAGGAGAGAGAAAGAGAAAGAGAGAGAGAGAGAGAGAGAGAGAGAGAGAGAGGGGGAGAGGGAGAGGGAGAGGGAGAGGGAGAGGGAGAGGGAGAGGGAGAGGGAGAGGGAGAGGGAGAGGGAGAGGGAGAGAGAGATTCAAAACACAAATGTTTTGCTTTTTTGCTTTTATACATATGTGCACAAAGACTATCCTTTCAAGACAAATTTGGTTATGGAATACTTTGGTAGTTAAAAAGGCTCTACTGCTTTGCAATATTTTAAACTGTTACAGAGAAAAGCCCACTTGCCAATTTGCAATTTGTAATTTGAGAATACCTAGGACCAGCAAAACACTTCAGGATGTAATGCAAGCTGTACATTCCACAGAATTAAAACACATTTCTGAGATCTACTGCACATTTTGAACTCACTATTGTGTTAGAGTTTTCTCTGCTGACGAGCTAGAATAGAAGCTTTCCAAGCTCTTAAATTCTAAGCTTCTGAATTCCTTTGTTTACCTCAGGGGCTCCTAAATGTTCTTTCATCCTTACTTCTCTGTTCCACTGCCTCTACTTCAAACCAAGAACATTGCCTTCTACTGAATACTAAAGATAACATTAATAAATTATGTGCTTGTTCTTAAGATATGAAGATTGTTTTAGAGAAGGTGAGATTTAATGAAATGAATCAATTAAAATCATTAAATGTAAGAAGGTGAAACACTAATACTCAGAAATTTTCAGGAATTATGAATTAAGCTTTTGCCACTGAATGTTTGAAATTTGTATTAAATCTTTAAATGATTGGTCCTTAATCAAATCTGTAATGTATCACATGACTCATCATCTTCTGGTTTATAGTCAATATTATATTTAAAACATATTTCATGAGGGAGACAGAAGGGCAAAGCCTGAGTGAAAAGCCAATGACAGACTTTTAGTGTGAAGAAGGAACATCAGCAGAAGCTCTGGCCACTGTGGGATGATGGCTGAAGTTAACTTGACATGAATGTTTGCAAGAAACCTTCATGTACCACCCGACTGGAAATAGTCCTTTCACAAAGTCTATCTGTGAAATGATCACGTGTTCTTTTGCAAATTGAAAGATCTACACTTATTTTTTCACTGATCATTTTACAAACTTGTTTAATAACTACCACTATACAATTTTCTATTGAAGACATTTGCTGGAATCTGAAATTACATATTTTAGATATAAATTTGGGAATAAATTCTGGTGTAGGCTGGAATAGGATGTGTGAGGATACAGGGACCACACTTAATAAGCTCTTTCTTCAAGTTTTGTATGCTGGCCTATAAAAATTGAAATTCTTCATAACTTAAGCTGAATAATGAGATAATTTAAAAATATCAATGTGTGTGTATGCCTCTGTGTCTATATTTCAGCAAGAGTCTATGTGTATGTTCCTGTGTGTCTCTGTGTGTATGTGTCTGTGTATGTCTGTGTGTCTCTGCGTGGGTACATTTGTGTGTGTGCATTGCATGTGTGTATCTGTGTGTGCATGTGTGCATGCATGTGTTTGTGTATGTGTTTGGGAGGCACATGCATGTGTGTGTGTGTGTGTGTGTGTGTATGTGTGTGTCCATGTAGTGGTGGCAGAAAAAATGAAAAGATGCATTTAAATATCAGATACATATTAATAAAATGGAGTCATGATTGAAATAATGAAATAACCAGAAGAAAAAGCCACTTGAAAAAAGGTAATGTCAGCTGTGGTTCAGACCTGTACTCAAGAGGCAAAAGTTGCAGACTATGTGAGCTTGAGGCTGCCTGGTCAGTGGAGAAAGGATCAGGCTATCAAGATGCAACAGGGAGAAGCAGTGAATACATAGACAATTCTAGGACATATTGTAAAAACTTGAGTGAGGTCAAGGCACTCAAGCATAGATGCCCATCATCCTCAAGCTACAAGTCTACAATGGAATGAAGTAATAAGTCAAGGTTTATGGTTTTATTTTTTCCTGTACATATCATAGCAATCAGAATTGGTATTTCATAGATTTTTACATCATGATTCCAAAAGAACCTAAAGTGACTACAGTAACTTAGCATTTAAGTAAAACATCCTTGAAAATACAATTTTTTCTTTGTTATTTTGTTAGGCTACTACATTAGGATAAAATGAACCAAAGAGTTAATATTCAGATTTTTTTCTTTCTTCTTTTTTTTTTCTTGATATATATTTTTTATTTGCATTTCAAATGCTTTCCCCTTTTCTGGACACCCACTCCCCGAAAGTCCCATCAGGCCCCTTCCCTCCTCCTGTTTTCCCACCAAACCCTTCCCACTTCCCTGTTCTGGTTTTGCCCTATACTGCTTCACTGAGTCTTTCCAGAACAAGGGGCCACTCCTCCGTTTTTCTTGTACCTCATTTGATGTGTGGATTATGTTTTGGGTATTCCAGTTTCCTAGGTTAACACCCACTTATTAGTGAGTGTATACCATGATTCACCTTTTGAGTCTGGGTTACCTCACTTAGTAAGATGTTCTCCAGCTCCATCCATTTGCCTAAGAATTTCATGAATTCATTGTTTCTAATGGCTGAATAGTACTCCATTGTGTAGATATACCACATCCTTTGCATCCACTCTTCTGTTGAGGGATATATGGGTTCTTTCCAGCTTCTGGCAATTATAAATAGGGCTGCTATGAACATAGTGGAACATGTATCCTTATTACATGCTGGGGAATCTTCTGGGTATATGCCCAGGAGTGGTATAGCAGGATCTTCTGGAAGTGAGGTGCTCAGTTTTCTGAGGAACCACCAGAGTGATTTCCAGAGTGGTTGTACCAATTTGAAACCCCACCAGCAGTGGAGGAGTGTTCCTCTTTCTCCACATCCTCACCAACACCTGCTGTCTCCTGAACTTTTAATCTTAGCCATTCTGACTGGTGTAAGGTGAAATCTCAGGGTTGTTTTGATTTGCATTTCCCTAATGACTAATGAAGTTGAGCATTTTTTAAGATGCTTCTCCGCCATCCGAAGTTCTTCTGGTGAGAAATTGTTTGTTTAACTCTGTACTCCATTTTTTAATAGGGTTATTTGGTTTTCTGGAGTCTAACTTCTTGAGTTCTTTATATATATTGGATATTAGCCCTCTATCTGATGTAGGGGTGGTGAAGATCTTTTCCCAATTTTTTTGGTTGCTAATTTGCCCTTTTGATGGTGTCCTTTGCCTTACAGAAACTTTGTAATTTTATGAGGTCCCATTTGTCAATTCTTGATCTTAGAGCATAAGCTATTGGTGTTCTGTTCAGGAACTTTCCCCCTGTACCGATGTCCTCAAGGGTCTTCCCCAGTTTCTTTTCTATTAGCTTCTGAGTGTCTGGCTTTATGTGGAGGTCCTTGATCCATTTGGAGTTGAGCTTAGTACAAGGAGACAAGGATAGATCAATTCCCATTATTCTGCATGCTGGCCTCCAGTTGACCCAGCACCATTTGTTGAAAAGGATATCTTTTTTCCATTGGATGTTTTCAGCCCCTTTGTCGAGGATCAAGTGACCATAGGTGTGTGGGTTCATTTCTGGATCTTCAATCCTGTTCCATTGATCTGCCTGCCTGTCACTGTACCAATATCGTGTAGTTTTTAACACTATTGCTCTGTAGTAATGCTTGAGGTCAGGGATACTGATAGCCCCAGAATTTCTTTTATTGTTGAGAATAGTTTTAACTATCCTGGGTTTTTTGTTATTCCAGATGAATTTGAGAATTGCTGTTTCTAACTCTGTGAAGAACTGAGTTGGGATTTTGATGGGTATTACGTTGAATCTGTATATTGCTTTTGGCAAAATGGCCATTTAACTATATTAATCCTGCCGATCCATGAGCATGGGAGTTTTTTTCCATTTTTTTTTTTTTTAGGTTTTCTTCCATTTCCTTCTTCATAGACTTGAAGTTCTTGTCATACAGATCTTTCACATGTTTGGTAAGAGTCACCTGAAAGTACTTTCTACTGTTTGTGGCTATTGTGAAGGGGATCATTTCCCTAATTTCTTTCTCAGCCTGCTTATCCTTTGAGTATAGGAAGGCTATTGATTTGCTTGAGTTGATTTTATAACCTGCCACTTTGCTGAAGTTGTTTATCAGCTGTAGGAGTTCTCTAGTGGAGTTTTTTTGGGTCACTTAGGTAGAGTATAATATCATCTGCAAATAATGATAGTTTGACTTCTTCCTTTCCAATTTGTATCCCTTTGACCTCCTTATGTTGTCTAATTGCCCGATGCCCGAGCTAGTACCTCAAGTACAATATTGAAAAGATAAGGAGAAAGGGGGCAGCCCTGTGTCGTCCCTGATTTTAGTGGGATTGTTTCAAGTTTCTCTCCATTGAATTTGATGCTGGCTACCGGTTTGCTGTATCTTGCTTTAATGATGTTTAGGTATGGGCCTTGAATTCCTGTTCTTTCCAAGACTTTAAGGATGAAAGGATGCTGAATTTTGTCAAATGCTTTTTCAGCATCCAATGAAATGACCATGTGGTTTTTGTCTTTGAGTTTGTTTATGTAGTGGTGGATTTCTGTATATTTAACCCACCCTGCATCCCTGGGATATAGCCTACTTGATCATGGTGGATGATCGTTTTGATGTGTTCTTGGATTTGGTTGGCAAGAATTTTATTGAGTATTTTTGCATCGATGTTCATAAGGGAAATTGGTCTGAAGTTTTCTTTCTTTGTTGGATCTTTGTGTGGTTTTGGTAACAGCATAATTGTGGCTTCATAGAAGGAATTGGGTAGTGTTCCTTCTGTTTCTATTTTGTGGACTAGTTTGAAGAGTATTGGTGTTAGGTCTTCTTTGAAGGTCTGATTGAATTCTGCACTGAAACCATCTGGTCCTGTGCTTTTTTTGGTTGGAAGACTTTCTATGATCCCTTCTATTTCTTTAGGGGTTATGGGAATATTTAGATGATCTATTTTTCCTGATTTAATTTTGGTATTTGGTATCTGTCTAGGAAATTGTCTATTTCCTCCAGATTCTCCAGTTGTGTTGAGGATAGGCTTTTGTAGTTGGATCTGATGATTTTTTGGATTTCCTCAGTTTCTGTTGTAATATCTCCCTTTTCTTTTCTAATTTTGTTAATTTGGATACTTTCTCTGTGCCCTTTGGTCAGTCTGGCTAAGGGTTTATCTATCTTTTTGATTTTCTAAAGAACCAACTCCTGGACTCCTTGATTCTTTGTCTGGTTCTTTGTTTCCACTTGATTGATTTCAGCCCTACATTTGATGATTTCCTGTCTTCTACTCCTCCTGGGTGAAATAGCTTCGTTTTGTTCCAGGGCTTTCAGGTGTGTCGTTAAGCTGCTAGTGTATGCTCTCTCCATTTTCTTTTTGGAGGCACTCAGGGCTATGAGTTTTCCTCTTAGCACTGCTTTCATTGTGTCCCAAAGATTTTGGTATGTTGTGCCTTCATTTTCATTAAATTCTAAAAAGTCTCTGATTTCTTTCTTTATTTCTTCTTTGGCCAAGGTGTCATTGAGTAGAGTATTGTTCAGTCTCCATGTGTATTTGGGCTTTCTCTTGTTTTTGTTGCTATTGAAAACCACTCTTACACCATAGTGATCTGATAGGAGGCATGGGGTTATTCGATCTTCTTGTATTTGTTGAGGTCTGTCTTGTGACCATTTACATGGTAGATTTTGGAGAAGGTACCATGAGGTGCTGAGAAAAAAGGCATATTGTTTTGCTTTAGAGTGAAATGTTCTATAAATATCAATCAAATCCAATTGGCCAAAAGCTTCAATTAGTTTTACTGTGTCCCTGTTTAGTTTCTGTTTTCCTGATCGGTCCATTGAGGAGAGTGGAGTATTGAAGTCCCCCATAATTATTGTGTTAGGTGAAATGTGTGCTTTGAGCTTTAGTAAAGTTTCTTTTACGAATGAGGGTGCCCTTGCATTTGGCACATAGATGTTCAGAATTGAAAGTTCTTGGTGGATTTTTCCTTTGACCAGCAAGAATTGTCCCTCAGTGTCTCTTTTGATGACTTTAGGTTGAAAGTCAATTTTATCTGATATTAGTATGGCTACTCCAGCTCATTTCCTGAGACCATGGGCATTAAAATTGTCTTCCAGCCTTTTACTCTAGGGTAGTTTTTGTCTTTGACATTTAGGTGTGTTTCCTGTATGCAGCAAAATGTAGGGTCTTCTTTCCTTATCTAGTCTGTTAGTCTATGTCTTTTTATTGGGGAATTGAGTCCATTGATGTTAAGAGATATTAAGGAATAGTGATTATTACTTCCTGTCATTTTTGATGTTATTTTTATATTTGAGTGATTATCTTCTTTTGGGTTTGATGAAAGAAGGTTACTATCTTGCTTTTTCCAGGGTGTAGTTTCCCTCCTTGTATTGGAGTTTTCCTCCTATTATTCTTTGCAGAGCTGGGTTTGTGGAAAGATATTGTGTAAATTTGGTTTTGTCATGGAATGTCTTGGTTTCTCCATCTATTGTGACTGGGAGTTTTGCTGGGTATAGTAGTCTTGGCTGACATTTGTGTTCTCTTAGAGTCTGCATGAGATCTGCCCAGGATCTTCTAGCTTTCATGGTCTCTGGTGGGAAGTCTGGTGTGATTCTTAAAGGTCTTCCTTTATATGTTACTTGGCCTTTTTCTCTTACTGCCTTTAATATTCTTTCTTTGTTTAGTACATTTGGGGTTTTAATTATTATATGGCGAGAGGTATTTCTACTCAGATCCAATCTGTTTGGAGTTCTGTAGGCTTCTTGTATATTCATAGGCACCTCTCTCTTTAAGTTGGGAAAGTTTTCTTCCATAATTTTGTTGAAGATATTTGCTGGCCCTTTCAGTTGTTAATCTTCACTCTCATCTATACCCATAATCCTTAGGTTTGGTCTTCTCATTGTATCCTTGATTTCCTGGATGTTCTGGGATACAAGCTTTTTGCATTTTGCATTTTCTTTGACTGTTGAGTCAATGGTTTCTATGGTATCTTCAGCATCTGAAATTCTTTCTTTCATCTCTTGTATTCTGTTGTTTATTTTTGCATCTATGGCCCCTGATTTCTTCAAGGTTTTCTATCTCCAAAGTTGTCTCCCTTTGTGATTTCTTAGTTGTTTCTACTTCTGTTTTTAGATCCAGGATGGTTTTGCACAGTTCCATCATTTGTTTGTTTGTATTTTCCTGTAATTCTTTAAGAGATTTTTGTGTTTCCTCTTTCATGACTTCTGCCTGTTGACTCAAGTTCTCCTGCAGTTCTGTAAGTTTTTTTTTTTGTTGTTGTTTTTGTTTTTGTTTTTGTTTTTGGTTTTTTTTTTTTTTTTTTTTTTTTTTTTTGCGTTTCTTCTTTATTGGCTTCTATCTCTTGGGCCTTATTCTCCTGCATTTCTTTAAGTGTTTTTATGTTTCCATTATACAGGTTTCTAGCTTATTCATGCTCCCCTGTATTTCTTTAAGAGTTTCATTTATGTCCTTTTTGTGTTCTTCTAGCAGCATCATGACCAGTGATTTTTAAATCCAAATCCTGTTTCTCTGGTGTGTTGGCATAACCAGGACTTGCTGATGTTGGAGAGTTTTGGTTCAGATACTGCCATATTGCCTAAATTTCTGTTAGTAGCATTCCTGTGTTTGCCCTTTGCCATCTTTTTCTCTGGAGTTAGTTGGTTTGTCTCTGGCTGGTGTTTGGGCCTCCTGAGGGGCTCTGGGGCTATTACTGCAACACTATATGGCTGGGTTTCCCCTGTAGCAGATTGCTGATGTGCTGTCCTCCTCTTGGGTGCCCTTGCAGCCCTAGTGTTCTTTGCCCAAATTGTGACTGGGAAGCAGATGGTTCCTGTTTGCACCTTCAGGGAGTGCTGAAGGGTGTATGCTGCTGGGACCTTTTCTGTGTGCTGATCACTCTGCTGGGCAGCTGATCTCCCAACCGTGTTGGTGCACACAAGGCTAGCCTGGCTGCTCAGGCCCTAAGTCTAGGCAAAAACCTCTGTGGCCAAGGTCCGAGCAAAGTTCACCTCGGGCTATGACTGTTAATTGGTACTGTCAGGTGGCCAGGATGGTGGGCATGCGAGCACACTCCCTGAAAATGCCGGGAAAGTCTGCTGGGCTAACAATCTCCTGGGTGGGTTGACACACAGATGGCCCACTGGGCAGCCCAGTTTTTGGGGTCAGTCCAGGGCCTGTTGGGGCCTAGACCCCTGCTATGCTAGCCTCGGGCTATGCCTGTTAGCCCGCTTTGCCTGCTAGAGTTCTCTGGCGTCCTGGAGGCAAAATGGCGGCATGCATGCTGGGCCCGGGCAAAAAAAAAAACTCCTGGCTGGGTTGGCACCCCCATGGCTCCCTGAACAGCCCAGGGCCTGGGTGCAGGCCAACGCCCATCGTGCTTAGACCCCTGCGATGTTGGCCTCGCGTTATGTTTATGTACCTCAGTCTCTCTGATCTCTCTGGAGTCCGAGAACAAAGATGGAGGTGAGTCTCTGGTGACTGGCGGGAGGCAGAGTTCTGAAGTGGCTTCTGTGCAGTGAAAGGCACTGTAAATCCCTAATATTCAGATTTTTAAGAAAGGTGATTCAGAAATTACTCATTACAATTGTTACCTTTACACATGATAAATATAGGAACAAATAAAGTTTCTTCAAAGGTAGCAAAGTCCTAATTTTTTATCTAATTATGAAAGAGTACACCACTTGATTTCCCAGTACCCAATTGTCAACCCCCCAAAACAAGCAAACAAGTAATATTATTCATGTTCAGAAGGTTGACCCTAATATATATGAATACATTTATATACTAGTATATTAGACATATATAACAATTAAAAATCAATGCAATGAATTTGAAAGGTATATGGGAAGATATGAAGGAAAGAAAGAAGAAAAGGAAAGAAAGGAATGATGCTATCGCAGCCTCCAAAGACAAAAGAAAAATATTTTAAATTATATCAAAGAAATGATTTAAAAGTTAAAAACTACTGCTCAAAAATTAACAAGCAATTAAGTAACCAACAACCAAATAAATGTGTATGCATATACATATATGTATATATATGTAATAATGCACACACAACACAGACACACACACACACACACTGACATATATATATATATACATATATATATATTGCATATTACTATTCTATGTAGCATATTATCACAATCCCCACTCACTTTTCAATACCTTGCTACCCTTCTCTTTGTGATCTCTATTTTTGTTACTCATTTTGGTTCCTGGGAGAATAGACCTGGATAAGCTTCAAGGACAAGAGTTTCCGTGAGCCAGGGCTGACAGAGACTGGATTCTGAATTCTGTCCTTCCTGTTATAGAGACCTCAAGTTAGTTGCGCTGGTCTATGATGTTACTACTAGGGGTCTATAAATATGGCCCAGTGCTCCAGAGAACACTGTTTCACTGTGTGTTGATTAAAAATTTGTCCATCTCCCTATCCTCAGTAACCTGGCAGTCATGAATACAGATGCTCACATTTCTTATTCTGTGTTTTGTCTTTTTTGGATTTTTTTCTTTTATTGGGTATTTTCATTTCTTACATTTCAAATGTTATCCCCTTTCCAGGTCACCCCTCCGGAAACCCCCTATGGCATCCTCTTTCCCCCTGCTTCTATGAGGGTACTCCCCGACAAACCAACCCACTCCTGCCTTCCTGCCTTGACATTCCCCTACACTGGTACATCATACCCAGTCAGGCCCAAGGGCCACTCCAACCACAAGGTCATCCTCTGCCACATGTGAGGCCGGAGCCATGGATCCCTCTATTTGTACTCTTTTTGGTTAGAGATCCAGTCCCCAGGAGCTCCAGGGGTCTGGCCAGTTGACACTGTTGTTTGCCTCAATGAGACTGCATAACCCCTCGGCTCCTTCAGTACCTTCTCCAACTCCTCCATCAGGGACACTGTGCCCAGTCCAATGCTTGGCTGTAAGTGTCTGCCTCTGTATTTGTTAGGCTCTGGCAGAGCCTCGCAGGAGACAGCCATATCAGGTTCCTGTCAGCAAGCTCTTCCCATCATCCACAATAGTGACTGGGTTTGGTATCTGTGTATAAGATGGATCTCCAGGTGGGTCAATCTCTGGATGGCCTTTCGTTTAGTTTTTGCATGTTTCCTCCTGTGAGGAAATTCTTCTTCTTATTATTATTATTCAATATAATCTTTATTTACATTTCAAATGATTTCCCCTTTCCTGGCTCCCCACTCCCCAAAAGTCCCATAAGCCCTCTTCCCTACCCTTGTTCCCCCATCAACCCCTTCCCACTTCCCTGTTCTGGTATTGCCCTACACTGCTGCACTGAGCATTTCCAGAACCAGAGGCCACTCCTTCCTTCTTGTTGGACATCATTTGATATGTGGATTGTGTTTTGGGTATTCCAAGCTTCTAGGCTAATATCTGCTTATCAGTGAGTGCTTATTATGAGTGTTCTTTTGAGATTAGGTTACCTCACTTAGGATGATGTTCTCTAGCTCTATCCATTTGTCTAAGAATTTCATCAATTCATTGTTTCTAATGGCTGAATAGTACTCCATTGTGTATAAAAAAAAGACAACTATCATTTCTTCATATTTCTGAGAAGCACTGAAACATCCACCCTTCGTTCTTCCTTTGTGCTTTCTATGGTCTATGAATTGTATTTTGTATATTCCGAACATTTGGGCTAATATCCACTTACTGGTGAGTGCATACTGTGTGGGTTTTTTTGTTTGTTTGTTCATTTGCTTGTTTGGTTTTTTTGTGACTGGGTTGCCTAACTTAGGGTGATATCTTCAAGTTCTTCTTCAGTCTTGAGAAAACCTTTTGAGCTGAAGAATGATGGCTCTTCTTGTCTTCACAGACCTTTAAGGGATACCTATTTTCTTACCAGAGTCCTTCCATATTTATTTTATACTTACTTTTTAAGAATGATTCCTTTCTTTTCAGAATGAATAAGCCAGGATAGCCATGGTTTATTTATTTCTAATAGTATACATTCTCATAAGACAAATGATTAGATTGCTGTACTCCATTGACTGGGAATATACAATCTAATTAATACCACTTTATGAAGAGTTTGTGAACAACTAAGTGTATTTAGTGTTTATGTCTATTATTATACTTAGTAGTATGCTAGTGAAAACAAGAAGACTTTAAAAACACATTTTAATAGTATATGCAATTTTTGTGTATACCATCCTACTACAGAGAATATTAAATCATTATCAATATTGACCACAAGAAATTTAAAACCTTCATTCTTACCTCAGAAATGCTGAAAAGAGCTGACCTCAACACAGTAGATAGTAATATTCTTTAGAGATATGAACCAGGTCTTTAATTATCATTCTACTGTTGAAAACATTTAATAATTAAATGGGTAATTTGCTCCAATCATAGGTTTGAGACATTAACCTAAGTCTGAAAGACTATTGATCAAAGAGCTACCTAGACACACCTGGAGAGTACCATCTAAATACATCTTGATTAGAGTTGGCTAATTAAACTAGATTAGTGGGAAGTAAATGCATTAGTTTAAAATAAATTCAGAGATGGTAGAAATGAGAACACAGACACTTTGAGCAATCAGAAACCTCCAAATCTGTCTAGATTCTCTTCATTCATTTCTGGCAGATTTCAGGAAATCACATGTGTGATTTCCTACTGTGTGTTATGGTGTGCACTTATTCTGTTGCTCACATGCAGTGCAGTGCTGCAAGATATTTCCTATCCTTTCTCATTGAGGCAGTGAGAGGCCTGGGATTGGAGTGGAGAAAGGAGGAGGAGCTAAGGGAGGAGAGAGGCTTGGTGGACCACTGGAGCAGAGGAGAGAAGGAAGGAAGCACAAATATCCAGATGGCTTCAGATGTATTTCTGGTATTTTTGAGAGGTTAGAAGTTGGGATAATACTTTATCATTATAAATTGGCATTATGTAATTGGGAATTTTATATACATAAATATATTTTATGTATATATTTAAGTTAAGAGTCATGCTTTACTGTGTATTTGGGTGCAGAGTGGGAGCACAAAACTCCCGCAATTTACAGAGTTTATGTCAGAGAGGAAAGACAGCTGTGATGCTGTGAGCTAGCTGAAAGAGATTGGCAGAAAGAGACAGTGAGAGTTACCCTGAGCTGGACCCTGAGCAGGACTTGGTGCCGAGAGCTGGTGGGCAGTACCTTTGTATCAATAACCACTACAATGCAAAACTGAAAATTTGAAATTATGAGCATATATGTTTTGCATAAAAATATACTTAGAGGGACTTTCTCCATTCAGAAAGGCCCTAAAGAAGTCCTTCAACCCAGCTTTGGTCTAGTGTTCAGTATAGAGTGAACTTGTTTTTCCCTATGGTAAGGGAGGAATTTGTAAAGAAGAAATGGTAGAAGAAACTGGTAGAGCTTTTAAATATTAGATAACATAATATACTAATAATAAAATAACAGACAGACAGACACACACACACACATACACACACACACGGTAAAACTCCAACTGGGATCTGCAGCATTAATATATCTTCATGTTTCTAAAACAATATAACATTAATTATTTACAAATATAAAATCGTACTAATTGTAGTAAATTAGTTCTTAATTTAATTTAATTTAACAGTAGTTCTGGGTATTCTAAGACTTGACACAATAAAACTCATTTTGGTTACTATTCCTTGTTGACATATGTGTTAATAATAGATGGGCTCACTAAGCTACCAGAGGCTTCCAATCCTCTGATGAAAACATGGTAACAATATATACTTTTAGTTAAAAATCTTCATCTATACTTACTTTCATTTTCTTGGCAACTATTTGTATAAAGCAAAACTGAAGCAACTCTTCTTTGTTTTCTGTGAGAAAGGGAAGTAGAAAGGGGTTGACTACAAACCCAAACATATATTGCCATGGATTTCTTTTGCAACAATTTTCAGATTTCCCATTGCCTGCTCTCCTCATGCTGCAGTCTACCTATGCAAACATATGCAAACTATCCTGCACAAAATAATTTCCTTTTCCATTTGAAGATGAAAGCAGTGAGTCAATAATCATGGGAGAATCAAAATATGAAACAATGATGCTGTTCCCAACAAGCACATGCCTTATATACATGGGCGGAAAACAGTCTTGGGCTCAAGGTAATGGACAGGAGTGATTTAAAAAAATGGTAGAGCTTTAAAATATTAGATAACATTTTATTGTTCAGATGCAAAAGGCAATCGTATAAAGAAAATACAGTTTCAGGATGTCCCTGGATAATGGTAAGAGATTAGCTCTTTTATCTATTTAAATAATATATGAAGTAATAAAAATAGCACAATACAAGCTAGGGATAGATAAATTCTCAATTGGACAAAAGTGAAAGCCAAGAAACAGATCTAGGCTTATATGTAAGATATATAGGAATTCAACAAGTGTATTGTTGTGACAAGCAGACTATTTCAAAGGAAAAGTAATGTGGAGTTTAAGTTCCATTTGTTAAGATAAAAACAGACTACAGTTAAAAGAAACAAAACAAACAAAACCCTGAACTTTTAAGCAGAAAAGAAATGATTCTAAATGACACTATGTAGAAACAAGAACAAGTTACTTATTATTCAATTCTGGAAAGGGGCAATGCTTTTTCTAAAAACAGGAAACAAACCTTAGAATAAACAATTTAGAAACAAGGCTTAATTTAAAACACATTATAGCAACACCTATCTTATAAGACTTCAAAATTAAAACAAGAGGAGAAGAGGTAAAATTTCTTCTTGTTTTCTTTTGTTGATTGTTTTATGCTTGTCTAAATATCATGTACATTTATGGGAGATGTTACGTTCAGTTATGTGGTTCATTTGCACACAAGAGGGCATAGGAGTTCTTTCTGCTTTGGGTCCCCTAGTGCACACAGGAGAGTAATCCTTCCTCTTTATTTTTATTTATTTATTATTCATTTTATTTATTAACATTTAAAATATTGTCCCACTTTCAGTCTTCCCTCCACAAACACCCCACCCCATTTTCCTCCCCTTTGACTCTAAGAGGATGCTCCTCCACCCACCCATCCACTCCTGCCTCACCCCTTTAGTGACCCTCTTTACTAGGATATCAAGCGAACACAAGACCTAAGCACCTTTCCTCCCACTGATGCCAGATACAGTAGTTCTCGGCTACATGTGTATCTGGAGCCACTCATGACTATTCTTTGGTTAGTGCTTTAGTCCCTGAAAACTCTGAGGGATCCAGTTAATTAATACTGTTGTTCTTCCTATGGAGTTACAATCCCCTTCAGCTCCTTCAGTCCTTCTAACTTTTTGATTTGGAGTTCCTGGACTCAGTCTAATATAACTATCTGCATCTGTCTTGTCAAGCACTAGCAGAGCCTCTAAGAGGACAGCCATATCATGTTCCTGTCTATAAACACATCATGGCATCAGCAAAAATGTCTGGGTTTGGTGTCATGGACGAAATAGATCTCATGTTAAGATGGTCTCGAGATGACCTTTCCTTCAGCCTCTTTCATTTTTTCCCTGTATTTCCTTTACACGGGGATGATTCTGGGTTAAATCTTTTGAGATGGGTGGGTAGTCTCAACCCTCCACTCAGAGACCATGTCTATCTACTGGAAGTGGACTCTTCAGGTTCTATCCCCCTGCTGTTGAGTATTTTGGCTAAGGTTATCCCCAATGGGTCCTGAGAGCGTCTCAAATCACTTGCATCGTTGTTTTCTAGTGATTACCCAGATTCCCCATTCTCCAACTGCTACTTATTTCTATTCTTTCCCCTGGGTGCCAGGATTTCTCTCCTGTCTCTTCTCATTCCTGGGCCTGACCCCTTTTTTCCTCCCCCATCCTTCTCCCACCCAGAGACCTCCCTCCCTCTGCCTCCTGTGATTATTTTGTTACCTCTTCTAAGTGGATTTGAAGCATCTTCATTTTAACTTCCTTCTTGCTGAATTTATTATAGTCTGTGAGTTATATCATGGATATTCTGAGTTTTGGGGCTAATATCCATTTACCAGTGAGTACATACCATATATGTCCTTTTGGGTCTGGGTTATCTTATTCAGGATGATATTTTCTAGTTCAATCCACTTGCCTACAAGTTTCATGAAGTCATCCTTTTGAAAAGCTGAGTAGAATTTCATTGTGTAAATGTACCACATTTTCCTTAACCATTCTTTCATTCAAAGACATCTGGGTGTGTCCAGCTTCTGACTATATTATATGTAAAGTTGCTATGAACATAAGGAAGCATGTATCCTTGTTATATGTTGGCACACCTCTTCAGTATATGCCTAGGTGTGATACAGCTGGATCTCCAGATAGAGGTATTTCCAATTTACTGAGAAACTGATAGAGTGATATCCATAGTGGTTGTAACAGCTTGCAATCCTACCCTCAACAGAGGAATGCTCATTTTCTATATCCTTTCCAGCATCTATTGTCATCTTAGTTTAGATCTTCATCAACCTGACTGGTGCAATGTAGAATCTAGATGGCATCTTGATTTGCATTTCCTGATGACTAAGGATTTTGAACTTTTTTAGGTGCTTTCAACCATTCAACATTCCTCAGGTAAAATGCTTTGTTTAGCTCTATTCTCTATTTGATTCTCTAGAGTCTAATTTATTGAGTTCTTTGTATATTTTGGATATTATCCCTCTATCAAATGTAGGGTAGGTAAAGATCTTTTCCCAATCTGTAGATTGCTGTTTTGTTTTATTGACAATGTCCTTCATCTTACAGAAGCTTTTCAGTTTCTTGAGGTCCCATTTGTAAATTGTTGATCCTAGAGCCTGAGCTATTGGTATTCAGGAAATTTTTCTCTAGGTTGATATGTTCTAGGCTTGTTCCCACATTCTCTTCTATTAGATTCAGCATATCTGGTTTTATGTTGAGGTCCTTGATCCACTTGGGCTTGGACTTTAGCTTTGTATAAGGATATAAAAATTGATCAATTTGCATTCTTCTACATATAGAACAATAGTTAGACCAGGGCAATTCATAGGAAATGTCTTTTTTTCTACTGGATATTTTTGGTTTCCTTGTCAAAGATCAGGTGTCCATAGTTGTTTGGGTTTATTAGTGGGTCTATAATTCTATTCCATTGACATACCTGTCTGTCTCTGTACTAATACCATAAGGTTTTGATAGGTATAGCTCAGTAGTATAGCTTGGGTTCCGGGATGGTAATGATATGATAGAATACATAAGTGACCCCAAAAATTCTGCCAGAATACTCCTACATCTGATAAACAACTTCAGCAAAGTGGCCAGAAGTTCTTTTATTGCTGAGAATGTTTCCCACTATTCTGGGTTTTTTTATTATTCCAGATGAGGTTGAGAATTGCTCTTTCTATCTCTGTGAAGAACTGAGTTGGACTTCTCATGTTGATTGGATTCAATCTGTAGATTGCTTTTTGTAAGATGGCCATTTTTACTATGTTAATTCTAGTGACCCATGAGCAATGGCCAATATTTCCATCTTCTGAGAATTTCTTTCTTCAGAGAAAGAACTTCAGAGACTTGAAATTCTTGTCATACAGATTTTTCACTTGATTGGTTAGAGTTTCACAAATATATTTTATATTATTTGTAGCTATTGTCAATGGGTCCTGTTTCCTTAACTTCTTTCTCAGCCTGATTGGTTTTTTTTTTTCTGTAGAGAACAGCTATTGATTTGTTTGAGTTCATTTTATATTCAACCACTTTGCTGACATTGTTTATCAGGTGTAGGAGTGTTTTGGCAGAGTTTTAGGGGTCACTTAAGTGTACTATCATTTCATCTGCAAATAGTGATACACTGATTTCTTCCTTTCTGATCTTTCTCCCTTTGGCCTCCTTTTGCTGTCTAATTTCTCTAGCTAGAACTTCAAGTACTATACTGAATAAATACAGAGAGGATAGGCAGACTTTCTTATTCCTAATTTTAGTGGGATTGCTTCTAATTTCTCTCCATTTAGTTTGATGTTGGCTTTTGGTTTGCTGAATATTGTTTTTGTTTTGTTTAGGTATGTGATTTGAATTCCTAAACTTTTCAAGACTTTAAAAATGAAGGGGTGCTGTATTTTGTCAAAAATTGTTAGCATCTGGTAAGATAATTATGTGATAATTTCTGTTGTTGAGTTTGCTTATACAGTGGATTGTGTTGATGGATTTTCATGTATTGAATCATTCCTCCATTCCTGGTATGAAACCTATTTGATTGTGGTATAGGATCATTTTGATGTGTTCTTGTACTCTGGTAGTAAAAATTTTTATTGAGTATTTTCTGCATAGATATTCATAAGCTAAATAGGTATGAAGTTCTCTCTTTGTTGGGTCTTCATGTTCTTTAGGTATCATCATAACTGTGGATTCATAGAGTGAATTAGGTAGGATTCATTATGTTTCTATTTTTTTGAAAAGTTTGAGAAGCATTGGTATTAGATATTATTTGATGGTCTGATAGAATTCTGCACTAAATTTTACAACCATCTGTGCTTGAGATTATTTTGGTTGGGAGAATATTAATGGCTGCCTCTTTTTCCTTAGTGCTTATTGGACTGTTTAGATAGTTTATCTGGTCTGGATTTAACTTTGGTATCTGGTATCTTTCTAGAAAATCATCCATTTCATCTAGATTTTCCAGTTTTGTTGAGCATAGGCTTTTGTAGTAGGATCTGATGATGTTTTGAATTTCCTCTATTTCTATTGTTATGTCTCCCTTTTTCATTTCTGAATATGTTAATTTGGATACTGCCTCTGAGTTCTTTAGTCAGTTAGGCTAAGTGCTTATTTATCTTGTTGATTTTCTCAAATAACCGGCTCTTGGTTTTGTTGATTTTTTTGTATTGTTCTCTTTGTTTCTAACTGGTGGATTTCAGCTCTGAGTATGATTATTTCCTGCCTCTATTCCTCTTGGGTGTGTTTTCTTTTGATTCTAGAGCTTTCAAAGGTGTTATTAAGTTGCTACTTGAGGATCTCTCCAATTTTTATTTTATGAACATAATTTTTTTCTTATCACTGTTTGTATAGTGTCCCATAAGTTTGGATATACTATGTCCTCATTTTCATTAAATTCTAGAAAGACTTTAATTTCTTTCCTTCTTTATTTTTTGAACAGGTTATCATTGAGTAGAGTGTTACTCAGTTTCCATGAGTTGTGGGCTTTCTGTTGTTTTTGTAGATATTGAAGTACAGCCTTAGTCCATGTTGATCTGACAGAATGCTTGGGGTTATTTCAATCTTCTTTTTGTTTCTATTTATTTTAATTTACATTTTGTGTGATATCCCCTTACCTGGATTACCCCTCTTCTGGAAACTCCCTATCTCATACATTCTTTCCCCTGCTTCTGTGAGCTTCTACGAGTGTGAGATTGCTTCAAGTATATCTCCATTTAATTTGATATTGGCTGTTGGTTTTCAGTAAATTTCTTTCATTATGTTTAGGCATGGGCCCTGAATTCCTGATCTATACAATACTTTTAACATGAAGGCGTGTTGTATTTTGTCAAATGCTTTTTCTATATCTAAGGAGATGATCATGCGATCTTTTTTCTTTCATTTTGTTTATATAGTAGATTACATTAATGGATTTTCATATATTAAACCAACCTTGCATCTCTGGGTTGAAGCCTAATTGATTGTGGTGAATGATGGTTTTTATGTGTTCTTGGATTTGGTTTGCAAAGATTTTACTGAGTATTTTTGCATCAATATTCGTAAGTGAGATCAATCTGAAGTTCTCTTTTTTGGTTGGGTCCTTGTATGGTTTAGGTATCAGAGTAATTGTGGCTTTATAGAATTAGATAGGTAGTGTTCCTTCTCTTTCTATTGTATGTAATAATTTGAGGAAAAGTGTTATCAGTTCTCTTTTGAAGGCATGGAAGAATTCTGCACTAAGTCTGTCTGGCCCTGGGCATTTTTTGGTTGGGAAGTTTGTAATGACTTTGTCTATTTCCTACTGTGATATGGGACTGTTAAGATGGTTTACCTGATCTTGATTTAACATTGGTATGTGGTATCTGTCTAGAAAACCATCCATTTCATCTAGATTTCTGAGTTTTGTTGAGTATATGCTTTTGTAGTAGGATCTGATGATTTTTTTGAATTTCCTCCATTTCTGTTGTTATGTACCCCTTTTTATTTTTGATTTTGTTAATTTGGATTCTGCCTATCTGCCCTTTATTTACTTTGGCTAGCGGCTTATCTATCTTGTTTATTCTCTCAAAGAGTGAGCTTCTAGGTTATTATTATTATTATTATTATTATTTGTATTGGTTTCTTTGTTTCTATCTGGTTGATTTAATTCCTGAGTTTGACTATATCCTACCTTCTGCTGCTCTAGGGTGAGTTAGCTTCTTTTTGTTCTAGAAATCTCAGATGTGCTTTTAAACTGTTGGTGTAATGTCCCTTCAGTTTCTTTACCAGGGCATTTAGTTCTATGAACATTCCTTTTAGCACTGTTTTTATTGTGTCTCATATGTTTAAGTATGATGTGTCAATATTTTCCTTAAATTCTAGGTAGCCTTAAATTTCTGACTTTATTTTTTCCCCAGACCAAGTTATCATTGAGTGAAGAGTTGTTCAGTTTCCATATATATGTGGGATTTATGTTATTTTTACTATTTTTGAAGACCAGCCTTAAGCCATTGTGATCTAATAGGATGCATAAGATAAGTACAATCTTCTTGTATCAGTTGTGGGTTGTTTTGATACCAATTGTACATTCCATTTTTAAGAAGGTACCATGAGGTACTGAGAAGATGGTGTATTCTTTGGTTTTAGAGTGAATACGCAAATAGGATGTTTATATTTTGCTGCATACAAGAAACCCACCTCAGTGATAAAGATAGGCACTATTTAAGAGTCAAAGGATGGAAAACAATTTTCCAAGCAAATGGTCTCAAGAAACAAGCTGAAGTGGCCATTCTTATATGGGATAATATTGACTTTCAACCAAAATTTGTCAAAAAAGATAAGGAGGGACACTTCATACTGGTCAAAGGAAAAGACTACCAAGATGAACTCTCAATTCTGAACATCTATGCTCTGAACACAAGGGCACCCACGTTCATAAAAGAAACTTTACTAAAGCTCAAAGCACACATTGCACCCCACACAATAATAATGGGAGACTTCAACATCCCACTGTCAAAAATGGAGAAGTCATGTAACCAGAAACTAAACAGAGATACGGTGAAACTAACTGAAATTATGGGCCAACTGAATCTAACGGAAAGTTATAGACCATTCCACCCTAAAGCAAAAGAATATACCTTCTTCTCAGCACCTCATGGTATCTTCTCCAAAACTGACCATATAACTGGTCACAAAACAGGCCTCAACAGATATAGAAATATTGAAATTATTCCACGTATCTTATCAGATCACCACAGCCTAAGGTCTTAAACTCAAACAAAACCAATGGAAAACACACATATACATGAACTTTAAACAATGCTCTTCTCAATGATAGCTTGGTCAAGGAAGAAATAAAGAAAGAAATTAAAGATGTTTTAGAATTTAATGAAAATGAAGACACATCATACCAAAATTTATGGGACACAATGAAAGCAGTGCTAAGAGGAAAGCTCAAAGCACTGTGAGGAAAACTGGAGCTCTGTGTGCCTCCAAAAAGAGAATGGAGAGAGCTTACACTAACAACTTGACAGTGTACTTGAATGCTCTAGAACAAAAGGAAGAAAATTACCCCCAAGTGGAGCAGATGGCAGGAAATAATCAAACTTAGAGCCGAAATCAACCAAGAAGAAACAAAAAGAGCTATACAAAGAATCATCAAAACAAGAAGCTGGCTCTTTGAAAAAATCAACAAGATAGATAAGCCCTTAGCTAGACTAACCAGGGGGCACAGAAACAGTATCCAAATTAATAAAATCAGAAATGAAAAGGGAGACATAACAACAGAAACTGTGGAAATTCAAAAAATCATGAGATGTTATTACAAGCGTTTCTACTCAACAATGTTTGAAAACCTGGATGAAATGGATAACTTTCTAGATACATACCAGGTGCCAATGTTAAAACAGGATCAGATAAACCATTTAAATAGTCCCGTAAACCCTGAGGAAATTGAAGCAGTCATTAATAGTCTCCCTTCAAAAAAAAAAAAAAAAAAACAAACACAGGGCCAGATGGGTTTAGCAGGGAATTCTATCAGATCTTCAAAGAAGAGTTAATACCGATAATCTTCAAACTTTTCCACCAAATAGAAACTCAAGGAACACTACCCAACTCATTCTTTGAAGCAACAACCATGCTTATGCCTAAACCAAACAAAGACCAAACAAGGAAGGAGAACTTCAGACCAATCTCCCTCATGAACATTGATGCAAAAATACTGAACAAAATACTGGCCAACCTAATCCAAGAATGCATCAGAACTATAATTCACCACAATCAGGTAGGCTTCATCCCAGGGATGCAGGGATGGTTCAATATATGGAAATCCATCAATGTAATTCACTACATAAACAAACTAAAGAAAAAAAAAAACACATGGGTATTTCATTAGGTGCTGAAAAGGCTTTTGATAAAATTCAGCATCCCTTCATGATAAAAGTCTTGGAGAGATTGAGAATCCAAAGCCCATACTTAAACATAGTGAAATCAATGTACTGCAAACTGATAGCCAACATCAAACTAAATGGAGAGAAACTTGAGGCAATCCCAATAAATCGGGGACCAGAAAAGGCTGCCCCCTCTCTCCCTATCTATTCAATATAGTACTTGAAGTACTAGCCAGAGCAATCAGGCAGCAAATAGAGGTCAAAAGAACTCTTTGGAACAAATTGGAAAGGAACAAGTCAAACTATCACTATTTGCAGCTGATATCATAGTATAGTTAAGCAACCACAAGACTGACAAAAAAGAAATCCTAAAGCTGATAAACAACTTCAGCAAAGTGGCTGGATAGAAAATTAACTCAAGCAAATCCATAGCCTTTCTCTACTCAAAAAATAAACAAGATGAGGAAGAAATAAAGGAAATGACACCTTTCACAATAGTCCCAAATAATGTTTCATACCTAGGTGTGACCCTGACAAAGCAAATGAAGGGTCTATATGACAAGAACTTTAAGCCTCTGAAGAAAGAAACTGAAGAAAATCTCAGAAGATGGAAAGATCTTCCATGTTCATGGATTGGCAGGATCAATATAGTAAAAATGGCCATCTTGCCAAAAGCAATCTACAGATTCAATGCATTCCCCATCAAAATTCCAAATCAATTCTTTTTTTTAAATATTTTTATTTTCTATATTCTTTGTTTACATTCCAAATGATTTCCCCTTTCCAGGATCCGTTCTCCCCATATGTCCCATAAACCTTCTTCTCTCCATCCCTTCTCCAATCACCTCCCTCCTTTTTCTCTGTCCTTATATTCCCTTCCCATGCTAGATCAATCCTTTCCAGGATCAGGACCCCCTCCATACTTCTACATGGGAGTCATTTGTTATGCAATTTGTGCCTTGGGAATTAATGGCTTCTGGGCTAATTAATATCCACTTATCAGAGATTGCATTCCATGTGTATTCTTTTGTGATTGGGTTACCTCACTTAGGATGATATTTTCCAGATCAAACCATTTGCCTAAAAATTTTGTGAATTCATTGTTTATAATTGCTGAGTAGTATTCCACTGTGTAAATATACCACATTTTCTGTATCCATTCCTCCTTTGAGGGACATCTGGGTTCTTTCCAGCTTCTGGCTATTATAAATAAGGCTGCTATGAACATAATGGAGCATGTGTCTTTATTGCATGCCAGGGAATCCTTTGGGTATATGCCCAGGAGAGGTATAGCAGGGTCCTCTGGAAGTCTCATGTCCAGTTTTCTGAGGAACCTCCAGACTGATTTCCACAGTGGTTGTACAATCTTACAGCCCCACCAGCAGTGGAGGAGTGTTCCTCTTTCTCCACATCCTCGACAACACCTGCTGTCTCCTGAGTTTTTGACCTTAGCCATTCTGACTGGTGTAAGGTGAAATCACAGGTTTGTTTTGATCTGCATTTCCCTAATGACTAATGATGTTGAGCACTTCTTAAGGTGCCTCTTGGCCATCCAAATTTCTTCAGGTGAAAATTCTTTGTTAAGATCTGTACCCCATTTTTAATAGGGTTATTTGGTTCCCTGGGGTCTAACTTCTTGTGTTCTTTGTATATATTGGATATTAACCCTCTATCAGATGTGGGGTTGGTGAATATCCTTTCCCAATTTTATGGTTGCCATTTTGTCCTTTTAACAGTGTCCTTTGCCTTACAGAAACTTTGTAATTTTATGAAGTCCCATTTGTCAATTCTTGATCTTAGAGCATAAGCTATTGGTGATCTGTTCAGGAAGTTAGCCCCTGTGCCCATGTCCTCAAGGGTCTTCCCCAGTTTCTTTTTTATTATTTTCAGTGTGTCTGGTTTTACATGGAGGTCCTTGATCTACTTGGAGTGAAGTTTAGTACATGGAGATAAGAATGGATCAATTCGCATTCTTCTGCATGCTGAACTCTAATTGATCCAGCACCATTTGTTAAAAAGGCTAGCTTTTTTCCACTGGATGTTTTTGGCTCCTTTGTCGAAAATCAAGTGACCATAGGTGTGTGGATTCATTTCTGGATCTTCAATTCTATTCCTTTGATCCACTTGTCTGTCACTGTGACAATAACATGCAGTTTTTAACACTATTGCTCTGTAGTATTGCTTGAAGTCAGGGATACTGATTCCCCCAGAATTTCTTTGGTTGTTGAGAATAGTTTTAGCTATCCTGGGTTTCTTGTTATTCCAGATGAATTTGAGAATTGCTTTTTCTAACTCTGCAAAGAACTGAGTTGGGATTTTGATGGGGATTGCATTGAATCTGTAGATCACTTTTGGCAAGATGGCCATTTTAACTATATTAATCCTGCCAATCCACGAGCATGGCAGATTTTTCCATTTTCTGAGGTCTTCTTCAATTTCCTTCTTCAGAGACCTGAAGTGTCAAAGGCAAACACTACCTTAGTGTAAAAGGCTGGAAGACAATTTTACAAGCAAATGATCTCAGGAAACAAGCTGGAGTAGCCATTTTAATATCAGATAAAATTGACTTTCAACCCAAAGTCATCAAATGAGACTCTGAGGGACACCTCTTGCTAGTCAAAGGAAAAATACAACAAGAAGAACTCTCAATCCTGAACATCTATGCTTCAAATGCAAGGGCACCCTCTTTCATAAAAGAAACTTTATTAAAGCCCAAAGCACTCATTGCACCTAACACAATAATTGTGGGTGACTTCAATACTGCACTTTCCTCAATGGACTGATCAGGAAAACAGAAACTAAACAGGGACACAATGAAACTAATTGAAGCTTTGGACCAATTAGATTTAATAGATATATATAGAACATTCTATCTTAAAACAAAAGAATATACCTTTTTCTCAGCACCTCATGGTACCTTCTCCAAAATCGACCATATAATTGGTCACAAGACAGACCTCAACAAATATAAGATTGAACTAATCCCATGCCTCCTATCAGATCACTATGGAGTAAAAGTGGTCTTCAATAGCAACAAAAATGACAGAAAACCCACATACACGTGGAAACTGAACAATATTCTACTCAATGATATCTCGGTCAAGGAAGAAATAAAG
Organism: Apodemus sylvaticus; assembly: GCF_947179515.1. Classification (NCBI taxonomy): domain Eukaryota; kingdom Metazoa; phylum Chordata; class Mammalia; order Rodentia; family Muridae; genus Apodemus; species Apodemus sylvaticus. Next base: position 130,400,532 of record NC_067478.1, on the reverse strand, counting down.
AAAGAAATTAAAGACTTTTTAGAACACAATGAAAATGAAGACACAAGATACCCAAATCTATGGGACACAATGAAAGCAGTGCTAAGAGTAAAACTCATAGCCCTGAGTGCCTCCAAAAAGAAAATGGAGAGAGCATACACTGCCAGCTTAATGACATACCTGAAAGCCCTGGAACAAAAAGAAGCTATTTCACCCAGGAGGAGCAGAAGGCAGGAAATCATCAAACTCAGGGCCTAAATCAATCAAGTAGAAACAAAGAGAACCATACAAAGAATCAACAAAACCAGGAGCTGGTTCTTCAAGAAAATCAACAAGATAGATAAACCCTTAGCCAGACTAACCAAAGGGCACAGAGACAGTATCCAGATTAACAAACGTAGAAATGAAAAGGGAGATATAACAACAGAAACTGAGGAAATTCAAAAAAATCATTAGATCCTACTACAAAAGTCTATACTCAACACAACTGGAGAATCTAGAGGAAATGGACAGTTTCCTAGACAGATATCCGACACCAAAACTAAATCAGGATCAAATAGATCAACTAAACAGTCCCATAACACCTGAAGAAATAAAAAGGGTCATAGAAAATCTCTCAACCAAAAATAGCACAGGACCAGATGGCTTCAGTGCAGAGTTCTATCAGACCTTCATAGAAGACCTAACACCAATACTCTTCAAACTAGTCCACAAAATAGAAACAGAAGGAACTCTACCCAACTCGTTCTATGAAGCCACAATTACGCTGATACCAAAACCACACAAAGATCCAACAAAGAAAGAGAACTTCAGGTCAATTTCTCTTATGAATATTGATGCAAAAATACTTAATAAAATTCTTGCCAACCGAATCCAAGAACACTTCAAAACAATCATCCACATGATCAAGTAGGCTTCATCCCAGGGATGCAGGGATGGTTCAATATAAGGAAATCCATCAGTGCTATTCACTACATAAACAAAGTCAAAGAAAAGAACCATATGATCATCTCATTAGATGCAGAAAAAGCATTTGACAAAATTCAGCATCCTTTCATGCTAAAAGTCTTGGAAAGAACAGGAATTCAAGGCCCGTACCTAAACATCATTAAAGTAATATACAGCAAACCGGTAGCCAGCATCAAACTAAATGGAGAGAAACTTGAAGCAATCCCACTAAAATCAGGGACTAGACAAGGCTGTCCTTTCTCTCCATATCTTTTCAATATAGTACGTGAAGTTCTAGCTAGAGCAATTAGACAACATAAGGAGGTCAAGGGGATACAAATTGGAAAGGAAGAAGTCAAATTATCATTATTTGCAGATGACATGATAGTCTACCTATGTGACCCGAAAACCTCCACCAGAGAACTCCTACAGCTGATAAACAACTTCAGCAAAGTGGCTGGTTATAAAATCAACTCAAGCAAATCAGTAGCCTTCCTATACTCAAAGGATAAGCAGGCTGAGAACGAAGTTAGGGAAATGACAACCTTCAAAATAGCCACAAACAATATAAAGTATCTTGGTATGACTCTAACCAACAAGTGAAAGAACTTCAGGTCTCTGAAGAAGGAAATCGGAAATCAATTCTTTATAGATCTAGAAAGAGCAATTCTCAAATTCATCTGGAATAACAAAAATCCCAGGATAGCAAAAACTATTCTCCACAACAAAAGCTATTCTGGAGGAATCACCATCCCTGACCTCAAGCTCTACTACAGAGTGCTAGTGATAAAAATTGTTTGGTAATAGTATGCAGGCAGGCAGGAAGATCAATGGAATAGAATTGAAGATCCAGAAAAGAACCCACGTATGGTCACTTAATATTTGACAAAGGAGCTAAAAAATTCCAGTGGAAAAAAGACAGCATTTTCAACAAATAGTGCTGGATCAACTGGAGGTCTGCATGCAGAAAAATGTAAATTGGCCCATTCTTATCTCCTTGTACAAAGCTCAAGTCCAAGTGGATCAAAGATCTGCACAAAATCAGACACACTGAAGCTTATAGAGTAGAAAGTGGTGACAACCCTTGAGCACATGGGCACAGGGGAAAAGTTTCTGAACAGAGCACCAATGACTTATGCTCTAAGAACAAGAATTGACGAATGGGACCTCGTAAAACTGCAAAGCTTCTGTAAGGCAAAGGACATAGTCAATAGGACAAAATGGCAACCAACAAATTGGGAAAAGATCATTACTAACCCTACATCTGATAGAGGGCTAATATCCAACGTATACAAAGAACTCAAGAAGTTAGTCTCCGGAGAATCAAATAACTCTATTAAAAATGGGATACAGAGCCAAACAGGGAAATCTCAATTGAGGAAACTCAAATGGCTCTAAAGCAGCTAAAGAAATGTTCAGCATCCTTAGTTATCAGGGAAATGCAAATCAAAACAACACTAAGATTCCATCTTACACCAGTCAGAATGGCTAAGATGAAAAACTCAGGGGACAGCAGATACTGCAGAGGATGTGGGGAAAGAGGATCACTTCCCCATTGTTAGTGGGATTGCAAGCTGGTAAAACCAATCTGGAAATCAGTTTGATGATACCTCAGAAAATTAGATATAGTTCTAACTGTGGACCCAGCTATACCACTCCTGGGCATATACCCAGAAAATGCTCCTACATGTAATAAGGACACATGCTCCACTCTGTTCATAGCTGCCTTATTTATAATATCCAGAAGCTGGAAAGAACCCAGATGTCCCTCAACAGAGGAATGGATACAGAAACTGTGGTATATATCCACAATGTAGTACTATTCAGCTATTAAAAACAAGGAATTCATGAAATTCTTAGGCAAATGGATGGAACTAGAAAGTATCATCCTGAGCGAGGTAACCCAGTCACAAAAGAATACACATGGTATGCACTCACTAATAAGTGGATGCTAGTCCAAAAGCTCAAAATTAACAAGTTACAATTCACCCAGCACAGGAAGCTCAAGAAAAAGGAGGACTTAAGTGAGGGTGCTATGGTTCCTCTGAGAAAGGGAACAAAATATAGGAGCAACAAGGGAGGCAATGCGTGGATCAGAGTCTGAAGTAAATGCCACCCAGTGAGTGCCCTACCTCGGGATTCATCCTATAAACAGTCACCAAACCCCAACACTACAACAAGAAGTGTGTACCAAAAGGAGCATGCCATGGCTGTCTCCAGAGGGGCCCTGCCAGAGCCTTACAAATACAGAGGCAGAAACTAGCAACCAACTATTGGACTGAGCTTGGGTCCCCAACAGAAGATCTGGAGGGGAGACCAAAGGAGGTGAAGGGGTATATAGCCCCATCAGAAGAACAATGACTTCAGACACCCAGACACCCCAAGAATCCCAGGGACTGAACCATCAACCAAGGGGTGCACATAGTTCCAACCAAAAATGTGGCAGAGAAATGCCTTGTTGGGCATCAGTGGGAGGAGTGGCCTTTGGTCAGGTAAAGGCTCAATAGAAGTCCAACAAAAGTAAACAGATGTGGGGGTTAGGGGGGAGATGGGAATATGTCGGGTAGAGGGGCATATACATAGAGAGAGGGGGTGGGAGGAGGAGAGGGGTAGGGAATCGTTGGGGAGGGGGGCTTTTGGGAGTGGAGAAATTGGGAAAGGCTTTACCATTGGCAATGTAAATGAAGAAGATACTCAATAAGAAAAAGATTTAAAAAAAGAAAATATTTCTGATGAAATAGAGGAAGTATATAGAAAGACATATTAGAATTGAAGATTATCATGAAAATAATCCAGATAAAAGGGTAGATATAAAAACATTACTAAATTAATTAAAAGGGGAATTACAAACTTTTTCTGCTAAAATTGAAGATTTACATGAGAAATATTTTGTTAGTCTATGTCTTTTTATTGGGGAGTTGTGTCCATTGTTGTTAAGAGCTATAAAGGAATAGTGATTGTTGCTTCCTGTCATTTTTGATGTTATTTTATGTTTGTGTGGGCATCCTCTTTTGGGTCTGTTGGAAGAAAATTACTTCCTTACTTTATCTAGGGTGTAGTTTCCCTCCTTGTGTTGGCATTTTCCATCAATTATCCTTTGTAGTGCTGGATTTGTGGACAGATTTTGTGTACATTTGGTTTTATCATGGAGTATCTTGGTTTCTCAATCTATGATGATTGAGAGTTTTGCTGGGTATAGTGGCCTGGGCTGGTGTTTGTATTCTCTTAAGGTCTGTATGAGGTCTGTCCAGGATCTTCTAGCTTTTATCATCTCTGGTGAGAAGTCTGGTGTGATTCTTACAGGTCTGCCTTATAAGTTACTTGCCCCTTTTTCCCTTACAGCTTTTAATAGTCTTTCTTCATTTAGTGAATTTGGTGTTTTGATTATTATGTGCTGAGAGGACTTTCTGTTCTGGTCCAGTCTGTTTGGAGTTTTGAAGGCTTCTTGTATATTCATGGGCATCTCTTTCTCTAGGTTAGGAAAGTTTTCTTCTACAATTTTGTTCAAGATATTTACTGGCCCTTAAAGATGTAAATGCTTGCTCTCATCTATACCTATATCCTTAGGTTTTGGTCTTCTCATTATGTCCTGGAGTGCCTGGATGTTTTTGGGTTACAAGTTTTTTGCATTTTGCATTTTCTTTGATTGTTGAGTCAATGTTTTCTATGGTATCTTCAGCACCTGAGGTTCTTTCTTCTATCTCTTATATTCTGATGTCTATAACTCCTGAATTATTTCCAAGGTTTTCTATCTCCAGAGATGTCTCGCTTTGTGATTTTGTTATCATTTCTACTTCCACTTTTGATCCAGGATGGTTATGTTCAGTTTCTTTACTTGATTGTTTGTTTTCCTGTAATTCTTTAAGGGATTTTTGTGTTTCTTCTTTAAGGGCTTCTGCCTATTGACCCATGATCTCCTGTATTTCTTTAAGGGATTTTTGTGTTTCCTCTTTAAGGGCTTTTACCTGTTAATTGCTGTTCTCCTGTATTTCTTTAAGGGAGTTATTTAAGTCTTTCTTGAAGCTCTCTATCAGTAAAATGAGATATGATTTTAAATACAACTCTTGCTTTTCTGGTGTGTTGGGGTAGCCAGGACTTGCTGAACTGGGTTTTGATGTTGCCGTGTGGCCTTGGTTTCTGTTGGTAGGGTTCTTGTTGCTTGTTTTTGCCATCTGGTACTACTTGGTATTGTTGTCTCTGGCTGGAGTTTATTCCTCCTATGGCTCTGTAAGCCTGTGTCCTTACTTCTCTGAGCTCAAAAGTGAAAGCACTCCTGGGAAATGACTCTCTCTCTTCTGGGCTATCCACAGAAGACTGTGAAGTTTCCTAGCTCCCTTGTGCAAATGGTGGTGGGAAGACTTCCATCGCAGATGTTGCACTGATCTTAGGCTCTGTGTGCTCCTAGCTGTTCCCCTCCAGAGAGAAGGTGGAGATGGCTCTATTCTAATTATTCTTAGATTTGGTATTTTCATTGTGTCCTAAATTTTCTGGATGCTTTGGGTTAAGTTTTTAATGTTTTGAATTTTCTTTGACAGTTTCGTCTATCTCTTTTATGGTATCTTCTACATTTGAGATTCTCTCTTCTATCTCCTGCATTCTGTTAATGATACTTACATCTGTAACTCCTTATGCTTTTTCTAGGTTTTTCACTTCCATGCTTACCACCATTTGCGTTTTCTTTATTGTTTCTACTTCCACTTTTAGGTCTTAGATAGTTTTATTCAATTCTTTACCTCTTTACCTGTGTTTTCCTGTATTTATTTCAGTGAGCTATTTATATCCTCCTTAAAGGACTCTATTGCCTTCATGAGATAGGAATTTAGGATAGATTCCTGATTTTCAGGTGTGTTGTTTTATTCAGGCCTTGGTGTGGTGGGAGAACTGGGTTCTGATGATGCTGACATATATTGGGTTTTTCCTCTTATGGTCTTGGGCTTGCCTTTTGCCACCTGGATATCTTTGGTGTTTATTGGTCTGGGTGACTGTCTGGAGTCTGCCTCTTTTATCCCTGGGTTGCTCTGGGTTTCCTGTTAGGTCTGAAAACTTGGCTGTAGAAAACCAACTATGGAACCTTCCAACTTGGATCCCTTCACAGGAGCAGAAAAGCTGCTGATCTGCTGTCCTGGCTCCAGTAGGTCTCCTGGGAAGCCTTCAGACTCTTGGGTCTTCAGAGAAGCAGTAAAGCTGTTGTCCAACTGCTCTGAGTATAGCTGGTCCTCAACCTCCTCTGAGCACAGCGACTCCTCTATGATGGGTTAGGATATGCATTGTAAAACCTTCAACCCTAATATGCCCAGCAAGATATATAATATGAATACAAGCTGTTTGCATAGATTGGGCAGATTTACTACTATACTACCATCTTTTCCATATATAAGATTCTTTATAACTTGCAGTATTTGCAAGCCATGTGCTTATGTTTCTCCTCTCTCCCTCTCCCCAAACCATTAGCTCCCCTTTCTTCTCTTCTGCTTCTTCTCCCAAAACACTCTTTCTCTCCTTCTTTCCTTCTCTCCCAAAACGTTCAGCTCCACTTTCCAATCTTGTGCTTCTCTCTTCCTCTCCCAAAACATTCTTCTGCTTCTCCTCTCTCCCTCTCCCAAATCCTCCCTTTCTCTCTGTCTTACACAAGACCTTCTTTCCCTTCTCCTTATCCTCTCTCTTCTTCTCACCCAAAACCTTCATCTCCTCCTCCTTGTCCTTTCTTTCTCTCCTCACCCAAAACCTCCTTCTCCTGGTTCCTGTTCTCTCTTTCTCTCCTTCTCAGCCAAAACCTTCTTCTCCTCCTGCCCAATTACCAGCTCTACCTTTATTTATAAATTAAGGTGGGAAACAGGCTTACAGGAAATCACCTGAGTGTTGACTCATTCCTTTTTCAAAGTTCCTCACAGGAGAATGGAATTAGCATCAAATACAATTAGCCCCAGTGCTATCCACAACAGATATGGTGTCTTCACTGGAGCAGACCAGCTAGTAGTGTGCCCCAGCAGAAAGAACCAGGCAGAAGGGGTGGAAGGAACAGAAAGGGGGTGGTATTCGAGAGGGTGGTAGTTTTGTTGGGTTATGGTTCCCAAGTCCACCATGCTCCTAGCAACATCTGTGGGACTCCAGAGCGGGAGTAGTTTATTACTAACTGCTCTGAGTTCAGAGGGTTTTCTAGGATGGGTCAAGATATGGTGTCTTCACTGGAGCAGACCAGTTAGGAGTCTGCCCCAGCAGAAAGGAACAGGCAGAAGGGGCAGAAGGAATGGAAGTGGAGTGGTATTTCAGAGGGTGAGGGTTTTTGTGGGTGATAGGTCCCAAGTCCACCAGGCTCCTAGCAACATCTGGGGGACTCCGGAGATGGAGGCAGGGGTTCTTACCAACTTCTCTGAGTGCAGAGGGTGCTCTTGGATGGGTCAGGATATGGTGATATCACTAGAGCAGAGCAGCTAAGAGTCTGCCCCTGCAGAATGGACCAGGCAAAACGGGATATTTTCTCTTTAAAACTCTGTGTATTACATAAAAATGCCTCACTTCTATCTTAAATTTTTATTAAATAGGCACATAACTTACCCATAATATTTTGAAAATAATTCAATTACCATCAGTAGCATGTAGTTCCATAGAAAACTAATTCATACATTAAAATGTGTACATAATTGAGATGCCACGTGTAATTTTTAGTATACATAATATAAAAAAGTACTAATTAAGGTAAATCTATATACTTCTGCAAGCATCCACCAGTTCATTGTAACTAAGAACTTTGTATTTGTGTTTTGCCCTTACTTATACATAAAGAATTATAGGAAGGTAATGAATTAATTTTAAATTACCTTATTCCTTTGCCTTTTAATTTCTTTCTCAGACTTAGGCATTAGCTAATTTAATAAAGTAAAATGATTTTTTAAAGCACCCAGATGAATTAAATGTTTAAACTGAATCAATAAATGGAAATGTTTTTCCTTGTGAATGTTCCAGTTTCCAGTCAGTCAAAGATATAGTGTGTTTAATATACATTCTTTTGGACGTTGATATTGTAGAGAACCTTGATTCTATCTTTACTGGGAATCTTCAGTGTTGCATGTGGTTTGTCTTTCCTACAAGTTTGACTTGGATAAAATTATAGCAGAACTGAGGGAACAACCAACCAATAACTGCCCCAAGTTGAGATGAGATGGAAATGGGAGGAGGGATGTTTAAGAATGGGGCTAGGAAGAGAAGAAAATAGGGGTACTATAATAAGAATGTAAAGTGAATAAAAATAAATTATTGGAAAAAGAAAAAGGATGTCAAAGAACAGTGGAAATGCAATACAGGAATCTCTTATCTGCTCAAACAAAATTTATTTTCTTCATTGGGTTTTACCTCAAAAGCCAAAATTCTTAAAAATTTAGTTATTAGAGAGCATTAATCCAAGCTTTGGGTCTTGTTACATGTGGGCTCCTTTGTGACACTTCAAGTTGTCTGCCTATGAACACAGCCTTGTCTCTTATTAATCATTCATGGATTAACTGAAAAACCTGTAGGACACTCCAGAATCAACGCTTATTTCCATTTAAATTCATTAATCCTAATGTTATAGCAGATAACTCATTATAGAATACATAGAACTATAATTGCTTTCTAGGTAATCTGTGAGTAACAGTATTTGTTATTTCATCTTTATATGCCAGCATGTATTTCATAAAAATTAGTTGATGTATTATAGATGTTCTAAAATGGTGGACTAAATGGATAAAAATAAAAATATAATAATTAACAAATTTATTATATTTTTATTATTAAAACAATACTTAAGTTAAAATATATTTTGACCATATTCTTCTCTCTCCCCAAATCCTTCAGTTCTTTCTGTTGGGCTTGTATTTGTTTATTACTTGGTGAGTTTTTTTTGTTTTTAACAGGGTTATGGTATTTTGCATTTTAGGTTTTTGTGTTTTGTTGTTGTGTTGGTGGTTTGTTTGTTTTTGATTAAGAACTTAAAGTAACATGGATATGGAGGAGATGAAGAATTAAAGAATTTTTAAGGAAAAGAAAAACTACTCTTTACACTATATTGCTTCTGATTATGGAAGAAAACTTTAGAGAAGTTTTCAGTGATAAGGTGGCAGAAAACATGTTTGTGTTGTCGGAAAGTATTTGTGGTATACTGGCAATACTGTGGTAATCAGATAGCCTGAAAAATCATCAAAATCTCACTATGGAAAACCATATGTCCCATTTAGTGACAATAACCTATGGACCACACCCTATCCTAGGCATTTAGCAAGCCATGTCATCAATTTTCATAAAAGCCTTTAATCTATGGCTAAGGATCTCATTTTCCAGACTAAGCCAAAGATGCCTCAAGAAAAAATGTCCAAGTCACAGATATATTGAGAGATAGCTGTCAGACTGAAACATACTCTGAGGCTACAGAATACCTCAGCCAATCTCTTGTTTACATAATAGCACATTAGTACCTAGAGACAGTCACTCATGGTCTATATGATATAGTCTACTCTTTCAATTACTTTTCCATCTGTTTTTTGCCTCATTCACAGAATGGATAAATTCTTGGTGTGTAATCAAGAGGATCAAAGACTAGATTCCCCAAGAAGCACATAATATCTGGACAATTGTGGCAGCCACCTGCATTCTTAGCACCAGGAACCAGAGGCAAGGGGTCGCCAGATCAAGATGATTTACTTGACTGGCTGGAATTATGGAGTTCTAGGTTCAACAAGAAAGTCTGTTTCAATAAATAAAGTGAAGAGAAATGATCAAGAAAAATAGCTCATAGCAACATATGTACTCCATATTACTACATACACAAACACACACACATGCATGCATGCACATGCACACACACATACACACATACATGTTCACAGAGAGAGAGAAACTTTTATGTTACCATCTATATTAATGTCTATATGTCTATATGTATTAACATACAAACCCCACATACATACACATACCCAAAAATAAAATACATATATATGATGCTAATAGGCTAAGTCTATTAAGTCCGTACTTAGTCTTGATCCATTTGGAATAAAGCACTGCAGAGATGTCTGGTTTCTTGATTAGAATGTTTCCAATTTACTTAATGTATGTTATTCCCAAGCACCCATTTCACTTACTAATTTAAAGCAATGCTTCCTTCTTATTGTTTTTCATATAGGCCATTCTTAGAGATATTTTCTCTGATTCATATTTAAATCTAGGAGATGCATGCCCTTTTATTAATTTATTTATTCACATACTCAGTTTTAGTATGTATAATGTTCTGACTCCTCATTCTGTTAGTGGACATCAGTGAACACAGAAAATACATTCATACTTCTTATGTTTCAGAGAAAGTAAATAATGAGACAGTGTCTTTTTCCACATTATTTTGGTGAATGTTGTTTAATATAAGAATTTTACTTTTCTAAATATGCTGTTCTATAAATCATGCAATTAACCTATATTAACCATGAAGTGGAATTCAGTTTGATAATTATTCATATATACAATATGCAATGATCAATCCTCACTTCCTTCTCCTTCATATACACTTCTGTACAAAACCTCACTCAAAACTGTCCATATATCTAAAGGAAAGATATGGAATTATGGAACTAGTCAAAGAAACTTCAGGAAATACACATTGTCAACTACTTTCCAGGTATCTTTAAATTCACAGAAATCAAAGCCTTAATAAGTAAATGGAATTATATGGAATTTTTTGATGGACTAAATTGAGCTGATGTGCTAACCATGTAGTAATTTGAATAACAGATTTATGGACTTTTGCTAACTAAAATGACCAGAGTTTAGAAGTGAAGACTAACATTAGAAATTATATCTAATACCACTACTAGTAGTGATGTTTTGTGATTAATATTTATTCCCAAGTCTGCAATGTTATCCGTTAGCATTTGTTTTGTATTTGTTTAGTTCTTACAAGCAGTGCAGAAGATAAGCTATTCACAAACCAACATAATTTTTACCCATCTAGGAAATCTGCAACTTTATGAGAATAAGAATGGAATGGATCAACTTATCAGTGACTGCATTCAATATAGAACATTTTCAGTACTCTCATTTGGGATACAAAATGAATACTAAATCAGTCAGATAGGCAGATAAGCATATGCATTCAAGTATGAATACATTGAGAATGTTTCTAACTCTAACTCCTGCTATGTTGTTAACATCATATACCTTTATGCTCCTAGTATCATGGTTTAAAATCCAGAGATTTTACATAAATGAAGTACTACAGACTTTAGTACTGTGTATCAACTGAAATGTGAAGAGATACATTTGCAATATCTTATAAGGTTGAAGATTCAAAAGTGTATTTTCTGTAGCTGGAAAAAATTGTTAGGAAAGTAGGGGTGAAGAAGGGACAGTAGGACAGGAGAGGGAGAGAAAGGTTGAGGAAAATCAAATACACCTAGGCTCAAGTACAGTCTGGTATATTTGAATGTGTGAAATCTGGCATGGTGTCATTTCTTGGTTGTCATTTTGTCATCTGGAAATAACTAAAGCCCAAATGACTGTCCATACCTATGAGGGATTTTTTTTCCCTTTACGAAATCATGACAAGTGAGAAGACTCAGTTTTAATCCAGATTTTTAAAGTGAAAAGAAAAACCTGTCATATTGATTTTTTGAGGTTGGAAGATAAACTGTCTTCTGGAAACCATGGGAAATAACAAAGAAGAATGAAACTCTCTTTGCCTGCTCACTCTGGCCCTCTAACAAGTCCATTTCTTTGCTGCCATTAGAGCCTTCTTTCTCAGGTTTCCTGAATATACCTGAATACCAGCTGAGACTCCCAGCTTCATAGACTCAAAATGATTAGGCTCTTGGACCTTCCAACTTGTAAGCCCCAATTGTTAAACTAGATGGACTATAGCTATTATCTATCTATCTATCTATCTATCTATCTATCTATCTATCTATCTATCTATCATCTATCTATCTATCTATCTATCTATCTAACTATCACCTATCTGTTTATCTATTTTTTCTGAGTCTATATAGCTTTTTAGGTTTTATTATGTGAGGTTTGTGGAACCAGGCTTTGAAGATTTGAATTTTTACTGTGAACTAAACTTTACTTCATGATGTGTGATTTTTTGAAAGCTAATTTCTTTTTTATCTTCAGCTACATGAAGATATTTCATATCTTGATGATGTTATTAGGTGTATATTTCATATTCTGATTTTCCCATGTTTTTATATTAAAATTTTTGGTTTGTATTTCACATGTAGGTCCATTTTGAGTTAATTTTTGCAGGAGGATGCTCATTGTTCCTGTGCTATTAGCTGACAAGATGTTTGTTGCTGTTTTGCATTATCCTTGTTCTAAAGTACTAATTTTCTTTGTAAACGTCAATGTACTCCTGGTCGCCCATCTGCTTCCATTGATATTTGTTTTCCACTTTATCGAACCATTTCTACAATCTCTTGATTCCTATAACATTCTACAGAATTTTGATTGGATATTATAAGTCCCCGAACATTTTTCTTATATCCCCACCATTAAATAGGCTATTTTGGGTCTTCTTTCACTTCAATAAAAGACGTTCTGTTTCTATCAATAGCCACATATAATTAGCCAAGAGATTTAATATGCAGTGATGATATGGATGTTTCAGCATTGGTATTCTTTTAAAGCAATTTTACATATAAATAAGTACAAATTTATTTTTTGGAAGGAGGAAGTACTAAAATATGAATATTCTTTAACATTTTTATTGAAGAAATTACTATAGCTTTATAAGAAATATTCTTGCTTCTTGACTGTGAGCCTTTGAGAACAAAATTTCATTCCAGAAATCTCCATATGATAAATTGACTCTAGTTCAACAGACCTGGAGAAAAATTGCTGCAGGCAACATATGTATAAGAAATAAATTTATGAGTATTTATACTATTAGCAATTGCTTACTCCACCATGGCTGCATTCTTTGCCAAACACCCAACCCCCACTGCTCTAAGTTACAGAAGTAGTCTGTATTGAGAATAAAGGAAAGCCTCTGAGTAAATATCACTGCTCATTTGGCTTTAAAACAATATGTTTTGTTTTTAATTGTTATTTTGTTCTATTATCAATACCATAATGGTTAATATCTTCAAAGTTTTTACTGTAGCTACTCTTGTTTTGGTCTAATTATGAGCAAAATCCTTAATATTTTCCTTCTGTTGTTTGAGAGTTTTTGCCTCCAGGATTATTTAAAAAAAATCAGTGAAGGCTACAATCTCTAAATAATGCAGGAGTGTAAGGAAACCCTCTAGATAGACAAAGAATGCTCGAGGTCAGTGGAGATAGAACTGTGAACAAGTTGTGGGTATATCTATATCTATCTATATATCCTGTCCAACTTTAAGGATTTCTTGTCTAACTTTAAAATATTTGAAAAGGGGATTTAATCCTATATAAACAAAATGTACTATTAATATTGGACTTTGACATAATTTGGTAGGAGATAGCAGTAACTTCAGAATGGGCATGAGATATACCAATTCTCCTCCTATAAATATTTTTGCCATGTCATTACACACTCTATTTCTGTGTTTATCCAATCATATTGATGGCATAGGAAGCTTTCCATCCACTTTAGTATGCCTTGTATTGACTTTTATCGAACAATGTTAGAACTTCAAGATAAACAATTTTGGACTTGTTTTCATGTGGATATGAGAAATCATAGAGTAAGTGATTGTACTTTAGGAATGTTAAGCAAATGTGTTCAGTTATCAATATTTACTCTGACTCAGTGACTTTCAGTATTGCTGTAAGGGAAAGAAAATGCATATTTGTCAACTCAACAAGGATTCAGCAAATAACTACTACTTTGTACCAGGTGTTAATGTAGACATAAAAGACAAAAACATAAACAATCATTGTTGAAGATTATATTTTATTTACAACCAATGCATCTGTGTGGTAGTTTTAAGACTGAAAAAGTCACTGTAATTATAATCAATAATGAATAAAGAATGAAAATCAGCATTCATGTTTGATGTAAAATGCACTACTTGACCAAGAGCAAACATCAGGTATTAGTTTTTAGAGAAATAGCTTTCTGGATTGATGGATGGATGAATAGATAAATAACAGAGAAATAGTAGAAAAGTATGAAGATAATAGGTAGATAGGAGAGGTACATAATTGATGAACAGAATATGGATAGATGATCCATATACATTAAACATGTACATTTCATATACATTAAATGGATAATAATTAGATGAATGAAAGGATAGGTGATAGGTAGACACTAGATAGATGATAGATAAATAACAGATACGTAGGTAATAAATGATAGATTGTAGTAAAAATATTGATTTATTTATGTTAATAATTTATAATTAGATAGTTGGATGAATAGATATGTAGGTAAATAGATAAAAAGATAGATGATAGATAGATAGAGAGATGGAAAAGTTGATACTAGTTTGATTCTCTATCTCAGTAAAATTTTGTGATCTTCTGTCTTAAATTTAGTAGTGACCATTAGTCAATGTTACTGTTCTAGTGAAAATTTAAAGGAATAAGAAGTAGGCAAAGAGATACCAGTACGCATACAGTGGAAGATCAATGTATTAATCTTCTACCTGATCAATGTATTAATCAGGTAGAGAGAACAAAGTCTAAGAAAGTCTCCCTTTGGTTTTACTTAGATATCTAATTGATTGGATGAGGTAGATATATATATATATACCATGTAGAAAAATCTACTTTACTTGTTTAATAATTTAAATATTATTCTTATCTAGATATATCACAATAACAGTTAATCAGACACCAGGTCACCACATAATTTGGTAAAGTGTATACACAAAATCATGCTTTGCAAGGAAGGAATTAGAGACATTTAGGATGAATAATTGAATTTTTTAATCTGCATAAGAGAAGATAATTTATGTCCCACCACTATACTCCAGAATTACTTGAAGTACCTAGCCTAACATAGTTGTTAAAAAACACCCATGATTCTGCACCAACAGGATTTTCTTCTAAACCATGAAACCATTAACCTTTGGCACTTTATAAGCCAGGTTTTTTTTCTTTTTGTTTTCTTTTCTATAATCTTTGTTTACATTCCAAATGATTTCCCCTTTCCCAGTTCCCGCCTCCCCATAAGTCCCATAAGCCTTCTTCTCTCCACCCATTCTCCAATCACCTCCCTCCTTTTTCTTAGTCCTGGTACTCCCCTACAATGCTAGATCAAGCCTTTCCAGGATCAGGAAAGGCTTACTTCTTACTCTCCTTATTTCTTCATGGGAGTCATTTGTTATGTAAGTCAGGATTTAAAGAAAGGAATTCTTAGCTAATAGTTGTCGGTAGTAAAGTGTTAAGAATTACTTCCTGGTAGAGGTGACTCTATAAGTTTCCTCTCTCTACTGTTCTGTATTTCATTTAAGGTCCCTCCCTTTGAGTTTTTAGATTCTCTCACTTCCCAGGTCACTGGAACATCTTGTAGAGTCTCCCCAACCTCCTTTCTCCTGAGATTGCCTGTTTCCAGTCTTTCTGTTGGCCTTCAGGGCTTCAGTACTTTTCCCTCCCCCAATATCAGATCAGTTTGCCTCTCCCCTAACTCACCCCCATCCACTTTCTCTCTCAGGTTCCTCCCTCTTTCTCCACTTGGGATTGCTTTCTTCTCCTTCTTAAGTGGGACTGAGGTGTCCTCACTTAGGCACTTCAGCTTGTTGACCTTTTTGAGTTCTATGGCTGATATCCACTTATTAGTGAGTACATATCATGCATGTCCTTTTGAGTCTGAGTACCTCACTCGGGATGATATTTTCTACTTGTATCCATTTGCCTGCAAAACTCATGATGTCCTTGTTTTTAATAGTTGAGTAGCATTCCAATGTGTAAATAAACCACATTTTCTGTATCCAATCTTCTGTTGTGGGATATCTAGGCAGTTCCCAATTTCTAGCTGTCACAAATAAGGGCACTATGAACACAGTGGAACACATGCCCCTGTGGCATGGTGAGGCATCTTTTGGTTGTGTTCCCAAGAGTGGTGTAGCTGTGTCTTCAGGTAGATGTATTTCTAATTTTCTGAGGAACTTCCAGACTGATTTCCAGAGTGGTTGTACCAGTTTTCAATCCCACCAGCAATGGAGGAATGTTTCTCTTTCTCCACATCCTCTCTAATATGGGTTGTCACCTGAAGTTTTGATCTTAGCCATTCTGATTGTTGTAAGGTGGAATCTTCGGGTTGTTTTGATCTGCATTTCTCTGATCACTAAGGACTTTGAACATTTATTTAGGTGCTTATCAGCCATTTGAGTTGTGAAATTTTGGTTTAGTTCTATACGCCATTTTTTTTATTGAGTTGTTTGCTTTTTTGGTGATTAGTTTCTTGAGTTCTTTATATATTTTGGACATTAGTTCTCTATCTGATATGGGGTCAGTGAAGATTTTTTCACAATCTATGAGTTGCTAATTTGTCTTATTGACTATGTATTTTGCCTTACAGTAAGTAGACAGGGCATCAAAAGAGGGGTGGGGGAAATCCCACAGTCATAATTCTGACCCATAATTATTCCTATCTGAAAGAATTACAGGGATGGAAATAGAGAAAAGACTGAGGAAAAGAAGGTCCAGTGACAGGCCCAAAGTGGGATCCAGTTCAAGGGGAGGTCCTAAGGCTGGACACTATCACTGAGTCTATCGAACACTCACAGAAAGGGATCTAGCATGACCTCACTCCAGATAACCCATCTAAAAGTGTCAGATACAGATATTTACACCTAAACAATGGACAGAAACTGCTGACCCTTGTTGAATTAGAGAAGGCTAAAAGAAGGTGAGGAGACGGGCAATCCTATAGGAAGACAAGCAATTTCAATTGAACTGGACCCCCTAGATCTTTCTAACACTAGATCACAAAACAGACAACATACACTAGCTGGTGAGGCCCCCAACATACATATAGTCGAGGACTGCTTGGTCTGTGTTCATTCAGAGATGATGCACCTAACCCTTGAGAAACTGGAGGCCCAGAGAGTTTAGAGATAAGATGGGGTAAGGCGTTGGGACATCCACATGGAGACAGGGCATTGGGAAGGGGTATGGAATGTGGGACAGTTGGAGGGTAGACTGGGGTGGAAGGAATAAATTATGGAGTGAAAAATTAATTAATTAATTAAGTAAGTAAGTAATAAAAAGCATTAAGCATTACAACCATTTTTCAACATCATGTAAATAGGACAATGGTCTAATAAATATAAATGAACATTGCAATAATTTAGCTCTCTATACATGTAGAGTGTGAGCACTTATTAGATTTGATGATGGAAATGAGGAGGGCCAAAAAATAGGTGTAGTGATCCTTACAGTAATAATAAAGTGTGGCAAATAAAAATTTTGCTAAAATTATTCATTAGAGTGAGCACTATAAAGAACTATTCCACCTCAGCTTTCAATGGCTTGTTAACATAGTATCTTGGTGACAAGAAACTAGGTATGGTCTAGTATTAGAGGTTCCTAGTAACTAAAGAAGAAGTAGCTGATATCACTCTGGAATTCTTGCAGTTTTCTTACCACATTGGAACCCTCTAAAGGATTGTAATGTTCTCTACAAGATCCACTAATGGTTGTTTGATAGGTTTTATCATATCCACATTGGAAGGTGAAATTCATTCCAAGTAATATATCTTTTTCAGAGAGATAAACTAACAGGGGGATTCCCCAGCATGCAATAAGTACACATGTTCGACTATGTTCATAGCAGATTATTTATAATAGCCAGAAGCTAGAAAGAACCAGATGTCCCTAAATGAAGGAATGGATACAGACAATGTGATATATTTACACAATGGAATACTACTCAGCAATTAAGAATAATGAATTCATGAAATTCTTAGGCAAATAGTTGGAACTGGAAAATATCATACTAAGTGAGTTAACTCATTCAGAAAAGAGCACACAAGGAATGCAGTCACTGATAAGTGAATATTAGCCCAGAAGCTCTGAATACCCAAGACACAACTCACATATCAAATCATTCCCAAGAAGAAGGAAGGAGAGGACCTTGGTCCTGGGAAGGCTTGATGAAGCATTGTAGTTGATTACCAGGACAGAGAAGTGGGAGGAGGCTGATTGGGGAATGGGCAGAGTGAAGAAGGCTTATGGGACTTATGGGGAGGTGGAAACCAGGAAAGGGAAAATCACTTGGAATGTAAACAAAGAATATAGAAAAAAAAGAATGTCTACAGATTTCCAGAGATCCCCTCCTTTGAATTCTTCTGGAATTCTTTGTGTGATTCTAGTAATTCTAGAATTAATTATGATCATAGCTTCTGACAAAAGAAGTGTGACAATTCCTTCATTTCCCCAGAATCATAAAACTGCCTTGAAATCACAACTCAGGGGATATTCTTAAGACATTCTGTGGAGTTTGTACTAAAATGAACCTCTTATTCTGATTGTTAAGACTCAAGTGTTCATAGAGTGAAGGGAATGGACTAGAGATGACCTCACTCATGTTGTTCCTGCGTAACCTGCTCGGAAGTCTATACCCAATATTTTACTCTATTTATATTGAATCAAAATTCATGGTTGCCATGAGAAGAAAGACACAATTAGAGTTCTATTAAACACAAGGCTATTATAAGTACTATAAGACTAATTTAGTTTCTTCAAGCTAATAAGAAATGAACTCAATTGACAAAGTGACAGGTTTAACTAAACCTAATTGTCATGAGACAAGAGCTAGTATGTTGCTAAACCACAGGTATTCTAAAGAGTCTGTCTCAGTGTTTCCATGGCCTGTAAACTCCAATTAGAAAAAAATATAAATAGTAAAATACTCATAATCCTAAGCTAGTTAGAGACTTATGGTTTTGACTTTGTTTGGAGATTGCTTCAAGATAAGTTTTTAAAGAGCCAGCCCCATAAGAGAGACATGGGGTTGGAGAGAAACTTAGAAACAGGTAGAATTTTGCCGGAGGAGATGCCTCAGAAATTCAACATTACAAGGTATGTAAACAAATAAGACAATTTTTTCATTAATTGATTTTGTGAGTTATAACTGGAGAGAAAATGAAAAACAGACAGCAGACTAACCTCAATGATGATGATTTTCAAGACCAGTAGTAAGATTATACATAACTGAGAATAACTCCAGAAAACAAAGTGTATAAGCATTCAGACAGCTCCAAGTTATTTTGTTTTTATGGTTTTAAGCTTCTTTCCAAGTTTGCCTGACAATATGAGCTACCCAGTACTTCCAGAGTTCCCAGGAACAAAAACATCAACCCGATAGTACTCATGGTGTTATCCATGGCTCCAGACACATAAGCAGTAGAGGATGGCCTTGTTGGACATCAAAGGGAGAAGAGGCCCCAGATCCTGAAAAGGTTTGATACAGCAGTGTAGGGCAATAGCAGTACAGGGAAATTGGATGGGGTTGATTGGGGAACAGGAGAGAAGAGATAGCTTATTGGAGGGGGGGGTGACCAGGAAAGGGGAAATAATTTGAAATGTAAAGAATATATCTAACTAAAAAAAGAAAAGAAAAGAAACAAAATTGAACTCACAATTATATAAATTGATGCTGGCAGAACAACAATCTCTTCTGGTGGATCAATCTACTGGCAATAGTAAAAGACATTGTTGGACTTCAACACTTCTTGGATTCATTTACAAAATAAAAATTGCAATGAGCATGCTCATCAAAGCACATTGCATCTAAACATTCACTTTTCTGTACTTTTGTATTGAGATGTTGAAACATGAGCAGAAGTCTTTAACTCTGTGTCCCTTTCCTACTATGCTTAGATTGAAAATTGAGCTAATTAAATTGAAATTGTGTAAATATATGATGATAGTATAGTAAGTGTAGTTTGTTTAAAAATGTCTTACATTTACTGTCTACCCTGTCCTCTTAGGTATAATATGTTCCTTTTCTCTATTTTTCTGGGAAATAAATATTTAATATTTGAAAAAAAAGAATTTCAATGGTACCATCATCTCTGTAAGGTCTCTTTATTTCTTTACTATGTAATCATTTGCTCCTTTATTTTGCATTGATTTCTAGTCAATAGGCCTAAATTTCAGCATGGATTTTCATCATTATCTTTCCATAAACAAAATAATGTTTACTATTTACTATAGGTTCATAAATATTATTTTGTCTCAGCATACTTCATTTATTTTTCTAAATTATTACAAATAATAATATCTAAAAGTTTAATTAATAATTTTATATATCATATATAATATTTAATATAATAAATTTTATGCATATATAAAATTTTACAATTTCAAATTATAATTTAATACTAAAAATGTTTGATTTAGAAACATTGCACTTTCTCTTGTAACTCAGCTAATATTTTAAAGATATGTCCATGGCATATGCAAATCTCTCCATCCTGAATGGCATTTTCTAGTTACTAGGTTACTTCAATAGCTAATATACCTGCTCACTTCAAGTTAAGGTTTCTCCTGCCATCTTTAAAGCCTGGATCATTCCTTGGTAGACTCGTAAACACAATTTTTAATTATAAAATGCAAATGTTAATTTGATTCATTTATTGTGTGACTGATTTAAGCAGTGACTAGATGTGATTATATTGTTCCCAGTATTTTTTAAAGTTGTGTAAGCATTCATTGTTTGATTCTTGCTTTTTAAAATGTATGTCTTAGACCATTTAAAAATTATATTTTTCTAAAATATTTTTTCTAAAGTATTCATTTTTGTAATATAAAGGATTTACAGAGTAAAGAAAATTAAAATTGTTGACCTTGTTTAGTTAATTTTTATTTCTTATTGTTGTTACTATTATTATTATTTATTTATTTATTACATTCCTAACACAGTTTCCACACTCCAACTTCCTTAACTTCCCTTCCCATAACTTCTCCTCAATTTATATTTAGAAAAGGTCAGACCACTTAAGGAAATCAATCAAACATAGTATATGAAATTGTAGAAGGACAAGGCTCTTACCTTCTTTGGAAGGAAATGTTCCTAAAAGCCAGCAAAAGAGTCAGAAACAACCCCTGCTGTTACTGTTAGGAATCCCACAAGAATTCCAAGTTGTACAAGTATAATTTATGTGGAGAGGGCCTAAGATAGCTCTGTGAGTGCTCTGTAATTGTTGGGTTAGTCTCTGCCCGTCCCTATGAGACCAGGTTAGTTGATTATGTGGATTTTCTTGTGGTTTCCTCTGCATTGCTCCAACAATTCTTTGTCTCCTCTTAACTCCAAATTTACCCGCTCAGCCTAATATGTAGCTATGGGTGTCTGCATCTCTTTCTATCACTTTCTAGATTAATCTTCTATGAGATGAATCCTCTCTGATGAAAAATAGGCTAGACAACAATTTGAGCATAGCAGAATATCATTGCATATCATATTAATAACTTGTCTTTTTTCCAGTTGTGTTTGCTTCTATCCTAGGTGTGTAGTCACTTTCTGGGTCTTGAATCTCCAGGCAGTGTCAGAGGTGAGCTCCTTCTTGTGGCATAGGTTTCAGACTTGACCAGTTACCGGATGTCTACAATTTCTGCACCACTTTTACCAAGCACATCTAGTATGAAGGAAAAATTATAAGTTGAAGGTTTTATTGTTGTGTTGGAGTCCCAGGTTTTCAATGAACATCTTGTGTGCTTTTAGAAGATTGTCAGTTTGGGCTCTGTATCCCACACTGCTCAGGTTCTTAGCTAGGTTGACCCTCATATATTCCTGGGGGTTTCTATTTTACTAGGCTTATAGCTCATTCCACAGATACACCTCAATTTCTGTTGTCGTTCCCAGTATTTTATTTCTCTATCTTTCAACCATCTGATTTTTCATGTCTGTCCCTTCCCTTCACCTACTTCTACTTCACAAGCCATTGAGGACAGAAGAACAGATTTTTATCATTTTTAATGTGAAATTTCTCACTAAATTATGCTACTCTTATTAGATTTTCTTCTTTTATAACTTTATATTTTATAATTAGGATTTTAATTCATCTAAATATCAATGTAGTGGGCACATTGTATTATAAATTGGGTGATGATTAAAAGTTTTCAAGTGTCATATAGTAATAAAAAATGCTTCAATCTGAATAACTGAATAAATTTTAGTTGTACTGTTACTTGAGCCATGTAATATATGGAGATATTTTGGTCAACACCATTCTTCAAAGTTGAAGGCAGTTTTCAATTGGTGATTGGTCTGGTGCTGCTTATATTCATGTGCTAAATTTTGTATTTCAAGGTCTGATTGCCCCAAAATGAAAAACTTCTCACCACATAGGCCTTTATTTTGCAAACATTACCTCTCCTCTCAATTTAAAACTATTGGTTAAATAAAGCTAATAGCCAATTACTGGGGGGAAGAGAGAGAGATGGGATTTGAGATACTCTAGCTCAGGGTCACAGGTAGGAATCACAGGGGGAGAGAGAGAAGAAAGAAGAGAGGGGAGAAGGAGTACAAAGGAGAAGACAAAAACAGGAGTTATGCATTAGATGTGATGGACAAACAGCATGTGCCCAAGTGAAATACCTGAGATGACTCTCAGAACAGCAGATTGCTAGAACAGAAATAACCCACAAGATTTTCAACAACAAGTATTTGAGGAGCATATTTTTGGAAGTAGCCAGAGTAGTGATAGAGAATTAGATTAGGGTTAAACCACCAATAATTATGCAAAGCCTAGTAAACAAACAAACAAATAAATAATAGTTTGAATAAATATCATTTGTTTGAAGCAAGGTGGAGATAAATCTAGTTCATATTAATTTACAGTTTTCTACAAATTTTTGTGTGCATTCTATGAAACATATACAATTAGGAAGTGATCTTAACAGTACACTTCTCAGAATGTCTATAAAGACATATAAGAAATGTATAGCTATACTTAGAATTTTTTCTCATGTATAAATTTATGAATCACAGTTTTCTTTGTTTATCACAGAATTCAAGATGTAGGTTGGTAGATTAATCAATGTTCAGGGCAAACATGTACTAAACAAATTGGGAAAATATCAATGGATGTTTAGAGAAAATGTGTATTACTTGCTAATATATTATTAACACTTTAATGCTGTTGGAACCAGGAAGATATTAAGAGTAAAATTAAAAATTGCTAGAATATTAAATTACATTATTAAAAGCTTATTTCATATTAAAAGAAAAATAAAATAAATTATGAACAGAATTAAGAATTTTTCTTGCAAAGCCCTTTAATAAAAGAGTTTATGTCACAAATTAAGTAGATCATTTTATATCTTTGCATGTATGTATGTTTTGTGTGTGTGTGTGTGTGTGAACGTGCATGCTTGAGCATGTAATGCTGTAATGGCCATTGTGGAAGTCAGAAAATAATTTTTATTGTTAGTCTTTACATTTCAGATTGTTTGGGACAAGATCCAGTGTTTTTTATTGTTGGTTATGCCAGGCTAGCTATACCATATAAAGTCATTGTGCTGGTGATTCTCCTGTCTCTAGCTCTCACTGTCTTCACCTCCTGTTTTGCCTCCACTTAATATTTTTCCATAGGCTCAACGAGAATGCACATATTTGTTTTGATGTCCTATTTTAGAGATCTATACTCAGCTCCTGTCTTGTACAATGAATCATTTCCCACACTGAGCCATCTTCATGGATATCTCTCATTCTATGTCAAAATATCATAAACAAATGAAGTAAATCTAGGAAGTTACTGCCCTATTTAAAATAAAATATAGAAGAAACTTTATAAAATATCTTTGAACTCTTACCAGAACTTAATTATGTAGCTGCCTGTGGCTACATGCTAATAGCGGGTTCTCTGGATGGAGAGATGGGGATAAGAAGAACAGGGTGGCAAGAGTAAACACATGGAGAGAGGCATGATTTCTTGCTCAAGACTCAACCTTTAATGCATCTCTCCAAAGATAAAAAGGCAGGCCAAACCTCTCCCCTGAAGGCTGGAAACTGGTTCTGCTTGTTCTGCAGGAGGCTGGTGGTCAGGTGTGTGGGCTGCTATTCTTTGAGAACAATGGGTTAGAGGAGGTCACATAATTATATTTGAATTTTTTATTTTGTTGACATGTATAAGATGTTGCTTCATTATCACATTTTGTAAATATGCATGCATAATTACCTTCTTTATATATTCGCCCTCAAACACTGCCAATATCACTTCTCTGTACTTGACAGTCTCCTTCCTTCTTCCTTACACTTTTATATCTTATAGGACTAAAAATATTAACTGCTATTAATTTTATGAAAATTTCATTTATATTATTTTAATGGTATATCCCTAATTAATAATGGGATAAAATTCCTTACAATAACCTGAAATAAAAGAAATTTTTCTTAATGTTAGAAGTGCTTACTTAAAAATGAATAACAGCAAACTACTGTTTTTTATAAAATTGCCTAGAAGTTATTGAGTACTTTAAAACTCCAGTATAATTGGTTTCAATAACCTAAGCTAATCAAAATAGGAAATAAAACAAGTGATTCATCCATGCAGATACATTTTCACATATAGAGTCTCCATTTTTTACAACTAATAATGCAGGAATAACCACAACATATACAATACTGTGGTATTCCTACATCTCAAGGAAAAGCTCTTGAGATGTATACTGGAAATATGCATTTTGTTTTTTATGATTCATTAATTCTATACAACTTGATTCTATGTGGTGGCACAATGTCCAAGATTTGCTTCAAGAGGAGCTTGAAAATTAATATTGGAAAATGAACCCGATAGGATGTCATAATGAATTTGATCATGTTGAATAAAGAATGTTTAATGAACATGTGTCTGAAAAACTTGATTGAAACTAAAACAAGTAGAATATAAAACAAGTAGACTATCAAATGCTATTAAACCATCTCTAGAATGTCTTAAATTATTCATTACCTATAACTGAATTATGAAACATTTATATCAATAAAGACACAAGAGGCATAAACTGAGGTAAAAACTTGCTAGCTTATTGAGGTAACTATGTTTTTCTTTTTCAAAAAAAATTACCTTTAATATTATATTTTTTACAGTCCAGTCATTCTAAACTTTATCTATTTTCAGGCTTGATCCTACAATTAACCTCCTAGGCCTTTAGAAATCTCATTTTATGTGGTTCATTCTACTGATCTAGTCTACCTTTAACTTGAGCTCATCATTAAAGGCTCTTCAAAGCAGAGAGGGGCCATGGAGTGGGAAAAAAGAGAAATATCTATTACAGGTACAAGCCAAGGCAGTAGTGGCTGAAACATTTCACTTTTAGCGTGGAGTAACTTAAGGCCACATGGATGACGTGGACTCAGGTTATAGTTCAAAGAACATAAACAACTTGCCTTGAAATAGTCATGAACTTTCCATTCTTTAGCTTTCTTATCTGTAGAGGCTTCTAGAGGCACAGCTAAACTTTATCTCCTTAAGATATACATAACTGTATCTGACAAATGCAATATCTATAAAGTTTAATATTTTGCTAACACTTTTTAACAACTGGATTTCTATATATAATAATCAAATATACTGTAATAAACATTGTACCTAGGAATATTATCTTTATTATTTAACAGCCTGACACTCATGGTTGTGCACCTGTTAAATGGCCATTATAGCACCTAATAAGTACCCTTAACTTGGACATTCATTGTGAGAATCTCCTTTTTAAAGGAGTTCTAAGTTCAGCATGGAGGCCTGCCACAAGTCACATGTCAGATAGTTGTATAATTTATAGTATAATTTAATAATATAAGTCAGAAGAAGAATGACCAATTAGAGACATTCAATACATCTCTGATTCTTCACAACTCTTAACAAACAGGGCAAATAAGGAGTCTTATGTGAGTATGCATGTGGAAGGAGACTGGGACTAAGACCTGAAAATGTTAAGGAAAACTCTGAGCACCTTGACCACCCCTCTGCATTGCCCCAGGACAGGTTACTTTGTTTGTGACTGCTTCTATACACCAAGACCTCAAAAAATATTTATGAGATCACAGCTGCTGCTTGGGCGTTATCCACATCCACACATGCACTGGCAGATTTCCTCTGTGTAAACTGTAGGTGTGGCTGGCAGATGCTACCTGAGGTTTTTTCCACACTTGCCAGCTTTCTTTGTCTATGTAAATGGAAGGGGATCAGGCATTTCTATTAGAAGAGATCCTAGATGCTTGCTCATCCTTGGCATGAAAGATAGGGCAGGCCTCAGCCTGCACATAGCATTTACTGGGGTTTTGAAAGAAAATAACTCAGTGGCTATGCATATTCACAAACACACACACACATGAACACACTTCAGGTAGAAAGAATCTCTGGGGGAAAACAAAGGATTTCACTTAATACAACTTGAAATAGCAGAAACTACAGAAAATTCATTAGCTCATGGACATGAAAAATGTATTGGAAAGCAATGTATCACTGAATAAATTAGGAAGATTTTTTGTTTAGATTTCTACAAACAAGTAAAAAGTGAAATTATCCATTACCAGAATATTATACAAAAAAATGCTTTCTAGAGTGGAATTTTGGAGTTCTGAATGTTGGCACTAAAAATCCATAAAAGGACTGGAAACAACTTTTGGCTAAGAGTATTTGTTATTCTTTCAGAGAAGCAATTTAAAACCAGAACGTCTACCAAGATACTTACAATGCCATGTATCTCCAGAGATCTGACACCCTCTTTTGGCCTAAGAAAATACTCATATGCATGTGTATGGACATGCACACACAAAACCACATACGTGATCATAGTAATTGATCCTGAAAATGTGGTACATTTATACAACTCAGATATTTTTAAAAAATAAAAGACTTCATAAAATTCTTTGGCAAATGTATGAAACTAGAAAATATCATTCCAAGTGAGGGAACACTCATGGTATGCACTCACTTATAAGTGGTTATTAACCCAAAAGCTCAGAGTACCTATGATACAATTCACAGACTACATGAAGATCAAGAAGAAGGAATACCAAAATATGGATGCTTTAGTCTTTCTTAGAAGGGGAAACAAAATACTCACAGAAGGAAATGTGGAGAAAAAGTGTGGAGTAGAGATTGACAGAAAGGCCATCCAGAGACTGTCCCACATGAGTATCCATCCAATATAGAGACACCAAACACAGACAATATTGTGGATGCCAAAAAGTGCCTGCTGACAGGAGTCTGACAGAGGCTTTGCCAGAGCCTGACAAATACAGAGGCAGATGCTTGCAGCCAAACATTAGACTTAGCTTGTGGGCCCCAATGGAGGACCTAGAGAAAGGACTGAAAGAGGTGAAGGGGTTTTCAACGCAATTGGAAGAACAACAATATTAACCAACTAGACCCCCAGACCTCCCATGGATTAAACTACCAACAAATGAATACACATGGAGGGACCCATGACACCAGCCACATATGTAGTAGAGGGTGGCCTTGTAGGGCATCAATGGGAGAAGATGCCCTTGTTACTGTGAAGTCTCTATGCCTCAGTGTAGAAAATGTGAGGGTGGGGCAGAGGGAGTGGGTGGGTAGGTAGGTGAACATCCTCTTAGAAGCAGGGGACGGGGAAACAGAATAGGGAGTTTCCAGGGTAGAAATCGGGAAAGGGGATACCATTTTAAATATAAATAAGGAAAATATCCAATAAAAATAATAATAATTCAGTCATTAAAAGAGATAGAAAGATTGCTTAGTAGTTAACAACATGCACTGCTCTTTTAGATGAAAGTTAGGAAGCATATATATGAGGGTTTAGATGTAGCAAAGGAAAAGGAATATGATGCAAATACATTATAATCTCAAAGTATACAAAAATGTTTAAAATGAATATAAACAACTACAAGGATCGCTGAGCAGGTAAGAAAGCTCACTGCTCTTCTAAAGGATCTGGATTCAACTTGAAGCATCCCAATAGAGCTCACAACTTTCAGTAATTCTAGTCCCAGAGTTTCAGAGGACACCAGAAATGTATATGGTGGGTATATACACACACAAATCATCCACACATATGAAATAAATAAATACATAATTTAAAAAGAAATAAAAGCATAAATAATAAAAATATGCCAAACTCTTTTAAATAGTCATGAATAATTCAAATTAATAGTCTTAATGATTCAAGAAGTAACGGTAAAGTAATTTAAAATTTGAGAGAAAAGGAAACAGATAAAACCATCCTAATACATGAAACAAAATATCAATTCTTTAATACCCAATTTGTATAAAAACTAACCAAAATTAGTAGATAAATAGCTATCTCTCACTATCATATCTATCTATATCTATATCTATATCATCTATATCTATATCTATATCAATATCTATATCTATCTTTCTACCTATTTATATCATCTATATCTATATCTACATATAATTATATAAAAGTGTGTATTATAGCAGGAATATTAAATTCCAGAGAAATGTTATGGGATATTTTGATATTTTACTTATCAATACATTGAAAATAATATGAAAAAATCCATAAATTTTAGATATTTATGGATAGTAAATTTAACCCAAGATATTTTAGAAGTCTTAAAAGTATTTAACAACAGGTAATGAGACTGAAGCAAACAGGTCTCCTGATAAAGTAAGCCTTGAGACAGAGTGGCTATGAAATCCTACCAGATTTGTAAAGACAAATTATCAATAACACTTGTGAAATACTCCACATACATGATTTACGTGCACACATTTAGGCAGCACCCAGACTGAGAAACTCATAGGTGGCCTTGGCTGAGCACTTCTGGCACCTGTATCCACATGGAAAAAATACAGATATAGATAGTTAGACTTGAGAGAGAGAGAGAGAGAGAGAGAGAGAGAGAGAGAGAGAGAGAGAGAGAGAGAGAGAGAGAGAGAGAGAGAGAGAGAGGCAGAGAGAAAGAAACCAGGGTTGAAGAAGCAGCTAAGTGATTAAGAGCACTAGCTGCTTGTATCAAGGATTCAGTTTGAGTTCCTGACATCCAAATGACAACTAACAATTGATCTTCTACTACTAGCTTTTGAAAGTACTGAATGGTAAATAAATGTGCATGTTGGAAAACCAAATTTACACATAAAATATGAATAAATGCATCTTAAAAATATAAATCTTGAAAGTAGTCAAAATTATCTGTGATAGTTAAGATAATTATTGTAAACTGTGAGAATCTTACCTAATTGTTTCATTTCTTAGAGCAAAGATAAGCTTGACTCTCACTCACATACAGATTCTGGTTTAATATAATGTTGAAATTATTTCATTCATTTTCTCTATATGAAAAACATATTGACAGCACTGAACATGATGGAGCTATACAATTCTCATCAAAAACAGGAGCTTTACTATAATACCATTACTTAGGATTCTATAGAATGGGAAAGTAGACAATGTTTAAAGCTATTCAGAGAAAAGAGAATGGAACTTCATGTGTAAACCTCATATGATAGAGGCAGGTTAGAAAAGTTTTCATTATTCCCTAAAGCTGTAGTTCACATAAAACAATAGCAATGATCAAAATAATTGGAAATAAAGAGACTGCTAGTGAAGTACATGTTTGAGGACAAAGCATGAAGATCAGGAAAGTGATAGAAATGACCTGCCAACACCACCAGCAGAATACAGTAATACTGAAAGAAAGCATGGATCATTTCTGCTTTGACACCATAACAGCCCGAAAAATTCTTGTTCCAAGTAATATCTGTGTGCTATTATCTTAAGTTAAAACTTGACTGGGAAGAGTGGGTCCTGTCAGCTATAGAATACAAGATTGCCTTCCCTAGAAAACACCCTGGCATGTTTTGTAACTGTGCCAACACTGAGTATTTAGTATCAAACTTAGCAGCAGGTTCTGTTTAACAGGATAGGATTCATGTTTTCTCAGATGTTATGCGAGGTAATATGTATATGACATAAGAGTAAGAAATGGCCCTATCTTAAGTGACTATCATATCCAGAGGTTTTCAGAAGACCACATCTGCCATTATGCAACCCTGGGTGTGAAAGAGCATCATCAATGCATACAAATGCTCATTGTATATAATGTAGGAAACTCATATTTCTAGAATAGAAGACCCTCTCATTCGCTCAGAATATGAAACAGGAATTAGTAATGACCTTCCTACCCAAACAAATATGTTACAGGAGAACTCAATGTCTAAATAATTATATAAAAATGCAGCTAATTCAAAAACCGCATTATTCTTAGCATACCTTTGCATTGTATAGTTCAGTGAAAGACACAGAACGTGAGTGTTCATGGAGCTACAGTCTTCTTGTTTTAAGCTCTACTGAGCAACAAATCCTCCTAACACCTCCAGGTAATGCCCACAGTTACAATGTTTTGAAACCTCCCATCTCTCATCATCAATAAAATAAAGAGAAATGAACTCCAGCTCAGGTGATCATTTAATGCTTTCTAAAGTAGGCTTCTGTGCTACATAAATATATCATGCTGGCCCACTGAAATTAATGACAGTTTAGAGAAAGTAACTTTAATTTTAACAATGATACCCTGTTTAGATGTTTTATATAAGACTTTTACTCTTTTCTCACTTTTTATTAAGTAACAAAATAGATAGGGTGTTGAAAAAGTCCTTACAGAGTAATACATTGGTTACAAAAAATGTGAAACTACATAAATATTCTCATGGAAGTATAATGGTATAGTGATAATAATTAAAATAATCAATCAATGATACCATTCACTTAAATTATATATCAGCTTTACTGTGTTTATTTCTTAGTAATGTTTATTGAACATGGTTTATAACCCTGCTAAACTATAATAAATATTTTTTCCTAAAACTTTGGGCTAAAGAAATGACTCACCATGTAAAGTAGCTCACTAGGTGGAGAAAACTGATTTATACAAATTGTCCTCTGTCCTCCACATATGGAACCATGATACATTTAGATGCACAAATAAAAGATAAAGAAGAAAGGAAGAAAGAAATGCATTAAATTCCCAATTCCATAATGAATGCAAAAGAATCATTAGTTTTCAAAAGGCAACCACTGCTAAATAAAATTAATGTTTGCATGCTTGTAAAGGAGAAATAAGCAAACTGAAGTACACGTTTCCTGCCAGATATGAAAGAAAATGCAAAGATGCTCTCAGTCTCCTCTTTCATACACATATACACAAGAAACAGTTTTTATTTTTCTTAGCAAATTCATCTCCACAAACTCTGATGTCATACTTTATAAATTGCTAAAAAGTGAGTAAATATAACTTGTAAAAATTAAGTCAACAAATATCAACAATGATGATCATAGTCTGAACATACTTTTGAAAATATCTCTCAAATCTTGTGTCTGTATAGAGAAGGAACAAATCTTCTTTACTGCCTGGTGTCAGGTATAACCACCATAAATCTGGAGCCACTGCAGTAACTTCATAATAAAAATCCCTTCCTTTTCAATAAGATATTTAATTCATTCAGTGCTGCCACAGAATGATTTACACTTCAGTTGGTTAGCATATTACAGTTCTGCTTGTTCCAAGAAAGATCTGCAACTATGTCAGTATCTTACAGATTTCCTGTTTTTGTCTATGTTCCTGGTAACTGGAATTTGAAAGGCAACAAAAACAGAAAACCAAGACAAGCTTGACATTGTCCATTTCTTTAATCTGCTTTCTGCATCTCATTTGTAGAAATAGCTCCCCACCTTCACCATCACTCCCTTCTCTTTTAATTATTCATCTATGAACATTTCTGCTATTTTAAGGAACCATGGTTATTTCTCTATTGCTATTTTTTCTGTTTTTTGTTTGTTTTAAAGATTTATATATCTTTATTTCATATACAAGGGTACCAGACCTGGAATTAGCTTTGCAGAGAGTTGTGAGCCACCATATGGGTGCTGAGAACTGAATCTGGGACCTCTACAAGAACAGACGATACTGTAATTGCTGAAAGGTTCATTTGGCTTTCAAGTATCTCTGTTTTACTTTATATTGTAGGTAATGTATAGATCATGTTTTGAGGTTGAGTTTGTAAAAATTTCATCTGATATGACTTTTAAGAAATATATATCTTTGTTGGGGCATCTATTGAGCCTTCATAGGACCAAGGACCACTCCTCCCACTGCTGCTTGACAAGGCATTCCTCCGCCACATTTTTGGCTGGAACCATGTGTACCCCTTGCTTAGTCCCTGGGAGTCCTGGGGCATCTGGGTGGTCATCATTTTTGTTCTTCCCATGGAGCTGTAAACCCCTTGAACTCCTCCAGACCATCCTCCAACTCCTCCATTGGGGAGCCCACACCCAGACCAATGGTTGCCTGCTAGCATCTGCCTCTGTAGGCATAAAGCTCTGGCAGGCACCTCCGGAGACAACCATAGCATGCTCCTTTTGTTATGCACTTTTTGTCCTCCATAATAGTGCAGGGGTTTGGTGACTGTTTATAGGATGAAATCCGGGGTGTGGAATTTAAGGGAAATTGAAGGGGGAAGAGGTGGGAGTGGGTCAGGTGGAGGGGCATATACTTGGAGGCAGGGGGTGGGAAGAGGGATTAGGAGTTTTCAGGGAGGGGGGAAACCTGGAAAGGTTTTACCATTTGAAAGGTTTTACCATATTCAATTTAAAAAAGAAATGTATGTCTTTTTAGAAATAACATGTGCTAAACTTTACAGTTCTATCCATATTCTAGAAATGGCAAAGGCAAATATATTTTCTTAAGAAAATGTTTTTGTCTCCTTTTTTATTTTCTTTTATTGGATATTTACTTTATTTACATTTCAAATGTTATCCTTCTTCTGGTTTCTCCTCCAAAAACATGCTATCCCAACCCCCTTCCTCCTGCTCACCAACTTACACACCTTTGATTCCCTGTCCTGGTATTCCTCTATACTGGGGCATCGATCTTTCTCAGGGCCAAGGGCCTCTCCTCCTTTTGACGTCCAACAAGGCCATCCTCTGATACATATGCAGCTGGAGCCATGGGTCTCCCCATGTGTACCCTTTGGTTAGAAAGTTAGTCCCTGGAAGCTCTGTGGGTACTGGTTGGTTCATAATGTTGTTTGTCCTATGGGACTGACAACTCCTTTGGCTTCTTGGTCCTTTCTCTAGCTCTTCCATTGGGGACCTTGTGCTCAGTCCAATTGTTGGCTGGAGCACCCACCTCTCTATTTGTTGGGTACTCTCAAAGCCTTTCAGGAGACAGCTATATCAGGGACTTGTCAGCAAGGTCTTGTTGGCATTCACATTAGTGTCTGGGTTTTGTGACAATACATGGTGTGGATCCCCAGGTGTGAGAGTCTCTGGATAGCCTTTGCTTCAGTCTCTGGTCCATACTTTGTTTATGTATCTCCTGCCATGGCTGTTTTATTTCCCCTTCTAAGAAGGAACAAAGTATCCATACTTTGGTCTTCCTTCTTCTTGAGCTTCAATTGGTCTGTGAATTTTATCTTGGGTATTACAAGCTTCTGGGCTAATATCCACTTATCAGTGAACATACCATGTGTTTTCTTTTGTAATTGAGTTGCCTCACTCACAATGATATATTCTTGTTCTACCCATTTGCCTAAGAATGTCATGAACTCATTGTTTTTAATAGTTGAGTAGTACTCCATTGTGAAAATGTATCACGGTTTCTGTATGCATTCTTCTCTTGAGGAACATCTGGGTTCTTTCCAGATTCTGACTATTATAAATAAGGCTGCTAGAAACATAGTAGAGCATGTGTTTTTATTATACATAAGAAAATATTCTGGGTATATGCCCAGGGATGGTATAGCTGAGTCCTCCAGTAGTACTATGTCCAATTTTCTTAGGAACCACCAAATTGATATCCAGAGTAGTTGTACCAGTTTGCAATCCCATCAGCAATGGAGGAGTGTTCCTCTTTCTCCACATCCTTGCCAGCACCTGCAGGCACCTGAGTTTTTGATCTTAGCAATTCTGACTGAGGTGAGGTTGAATCTCAGGGTTGTTTTGATTTGCATTTACCTGATGACTAAGGATGTTGAACATTTCTTTAGGTGCTTCTCAGCTATTCGGTATTCCTCAGTTGAGAATTCTTTATTTAGCTCTGTACCCTATTTTATAGGGTTATTTGGTTCTCTGGAGTCTAACTTCTTGAGTTCTTTATATATATTAAATATTAGTGATATGCCAGATGTAGGGTTGGTAAAGGTTTTTCCTAATTTGTTGGTTGCCCTTTGGTTCCATTGACAGTGACCTTTGCCTTACAGAAACTTGGCAATTTTATGAGATCCCATTTGTTGATTGTTTGTCTTAGAGCCTAACCTATTGGTATTCTGTTCAGGAAATTTTCCCCTGTGCCCATGTACTTGAAATTCTTCTCCACTTTCTTTTCTAGTTTCAGTGTGTCCTGTTTTATGTGAAGGTCCTTGATCCACTTGGACTTGAGCAGTGTAGAAGGAGATAAGGATGGATCCATTGACATTCTTCTGCAAGATATCTGCAGGTGAATCTGCACCATTTGTTGAAAAAGGCTATCTTTTTTCCACTGGATGGTTTTAGCTCCTTTGTCAAAGATCAAGTGACCATAGGTATGTTCATTTCTGGGAGTTCAATTCTATTGCACTGATCTATGTGCCAGTCACTATATCAATACTACACAGTTTTTATCACTATTGCTCTGTAGTACTGTTTGAGGTCCAGGATACTGATATACCCAGAAGTTCTTTTATTGTTGAGAATAGTTTTAGCTATCCTGGTTTTTTTCTTCCAAAGAAATTTGACAATTGATTTTTCTAATTCTATAAAGAATTAAGTTGGAATTTTGATGGGGATCGCATTGAATCTGGAGATTGCTTTCTGCAAGATGGCCATTTTTTACTATATTAATCCTGCCAATCCATGAGTATGGGTGAACTTTCCATCTTCTGAGATCATTTTTAATTTCTTTCTTCAGCAATTTGAAGTTCTTATCATACAGACTTTATATTGTTTGTGTCAATTGTGACATGTTTCCCTAATTTCTTTCTCAGCCTGTTTATACTTTGAGTATAGGAAGGCTATTAATTTGTTAGAGTTAATTTTATATCCTGCCATTTTGCTGAAGTTGTCTATCAGATGTAGGAGTTCTCTGGTGGAGTTTTCTGTGTCACTTAATTATACTATCATATTATCTGCAAATAGTGATCTTCTTTTCCATTTGTATCACTTTGTCCTCCTTTTGTTGTCTAATTGCTCTAGCTAGAACGTAAAGTGCTATATTGAATAGATATGGAGAGAGAGGTCAGCTAGCATTGTCTAGTCTCTGATTTTAGTGGGATTGCTTCAAGATTCTCTCCATTAATTTAATGTTGGATACTGGTTTGTTGTATATTGTTTTTACTATGTTTAGATATGGGCCTTGAATTCCTGATATTTCCATGATTTTTAATATGAAGGGATTCTGAATTTTGTCAAATGCTTTTCAGCATCTAATGAAATGATCATGTGTTTTTTTTCCCCTTAAGGTTTGTTTATGTAGTGGAATACGTTGATGAATTTCCATATATTGAACAAACCTGCATCCATGGGATAAACCCTACTTTTTCATGATGAATGATCATTTTGATGTGTTCTTGGATTCATTCAGTTGGCAAGAATTTTATTTAGTATTTTTGCATCAATATTAAGAAGGGAAATTAGTCTGAAGTTCTCTTTCTTTGTTGGACTGTTGTAGATTTTTGGTATCAATGTAATTGTGACTTCATAGAACAAGTTGGGTAGTGTTCCTTTTGTTTCTATTTTGTGGAATAGTTTGAAAAGTATTGGTGTTAGGTCTTCTTTGAACATCTGACAGAATTCTTCACTAAAACCATCTGGTCCTGTTTTTATTTTTAGTTGGGGGACTTTCAATGACTGTTTCTATATCTTTAGAGGTTATGGTCTATATCTTAGATGGTTTAGATGGTCTAACTGACCTTGATTTAACTTTGGTATTTGGTATCTGTCTAGGAAATTGTCCATTTTATCCATCCAGATTTTCCAGTTGTGTTGAGTATAGGCATTTGTAGTAGGATCTGATTTTTTTTTTAATTTCATTTGTTTCTGTTGTTATATCTTCCTTTTCATTTCTGATATTGTTAATTTGGATACTGTCTCTGTGCCATCTGGTTTGTCTGGCTACGGGTTTATCTATCTTGCTGATTTTCTCAAAGTACCAGCTATTGGTTTTTTGACTCTTAGTATAGTTCTTTTTGTTTCTACTTGGTTGATTTCAACCCTGAGTTTGATTATTTCCTGCTGTCTACTCTTTGGTGTATTAGCTTCCTTTTTTTTCCTGCAGCTTTCAGGTCTGCTGTTAAGATGCTAGTGTATGCTCTTACCAGTTTCTTTTTGGAGAGCTCAGAGTCTTGAGTTTTCCTCTTAGAACTGCTTTCATTGTATCCCATATGTTTGGGTATGTTGCACCTTCATTTTCATTAAATTCTAAGATTTATTTTATTTCTTTCATTATTTTTTCCTTGATCAAGTTATCATTGAGTAGAACATTATTCAGCTTATGTGTGTATGTGGAATCTTGGTAGATTTTTCCTTTGATAAGTATGAAGTGTCCTTCCTTACCTTTTTTGATGACATTTGGTTGAAAATCAATTTTATGTTACATTATAATTGCTACTCCAGCTTGTTTCCTGGGACCACTTGTTTAGAAAATTGTTTTCCAGCCTTTTATTCTGAAGATGTGTTTCCTGAATGCAGTGAAATGCTGGGTCCTGTTTATATACCCAGCCTGTTAGTCTATGTCTTTTGTTGGGGAATTGAGTCCATTGAAGTTAACAGATATTAAGGAATAGTGATTGTTGCATCCTGTTATTTTTGATGTTATTTTTTATGTTTGTGTGGTTATCTTCTTTTTCATTCATGTAAAGAATTTTACTTTCTTATTTTTTCTAGGTTGTAGTTTCCTCCTTATGTTGATGTCTTCCAGTCTTCCATCTATTATCCTTTTTAGGGCTGTATTTGTAGAAAGATGTTATGTAAATTTAGTTTTGCCATGGCATATCTTGGTTTCTCCATCTATGACAACTGAGAGTTTTGCTGGGTATAGTAGCCTCAGGTGGCATTTGTATTCTCTTAGAGTCTGTATGACATCTGCCCAGGATAGTCTGACTTCTATAGTCTCTGGTAAGAAATCTGGTGCAATTCTGATAGGTCTGCCTATGTTACTTGACCTTTTCCCCTTACTGCTTTTAATATTCTTTGCTTAGTGCAATTCAGATATTGATTATTAAGTGACAGGAGGAATTTCTATTCTGGTCCAGTCTGTTTGGGGTTCTGTGGGCTTCTTGTATGTTCATAGGCATCTCTTTATTTAGGTTAGGAAAGTTTTCTTCAATAATTTTGGTGAGGATATTTACTGACCCATTAAGTTGTAAATCCTTTGCTCTCTTCTATACCTATAATCCTTAAGTTTGGTCTTCTCATTGTGTCCTGGATTTCCTTGATATTTTGCGTTACAAGATTTTGCATTTTGCATTTTCTTTTACTGTTTAGTCAAAGTCTTCTATGGTAACTTCAGCACCTGAGATTTTCTCTTTTATCTTTTGTGTTCTATTGTTCATGCTTGCATCTATGACTCCTGATTTCTTTCCATGGTTGTCTATCTCCAGAGTTGTCTCCCTTTATGATTTCTTTATTGTTTCTACTTCCATTTTTAGATCCCGGATGGTTTTGTACAGTTCCTTCACTTGTTTGAGTTTTCCTATAACTCTTTAAGGGATTTTTGTGTTTCCTGTTTACGGGCTTCTACTGATTGACCCTTGTTCTCCTGAATTTCTTTAAGGGAGTTTTTAATGTACTCCTTGAAGTCCTCTATTAGCATCATGAGATTTAATTTGAAATCCAGATCTTGCTTTTCCAGTGTGTTTGGGTGTCTAGAACTTGCTGTTGCTGGAGAACTGAGTTTGGATGATGCCAGGTTGCCTTGGTCTTTGTTGGTAATGTTCTTGAGTTTGCCTTTTGCCGTTTGGTTATCTCTGCTGTTAGATAGTCCTGCTGTCTCTGGCTTGAGCTTGTCCCTCCTGTGGCCTGGATGCCTGTTTCAGTATCCCTGGAAGGCCAGCTCTCCCTTGACACAGAAAGCTCCTAGGTTTAGATGTCCTGAAAGGATCCTGTCCCAACTGCTGTGCCACTCCTGTGTTTCCTGTGCTCCTGGCCTTATCTGCCTGCATAGTCACAGGAGAGAAAATGGCATGTTTTCATCTCCTTAAATAGGAAAAGGCTTTGAGTTTTATAAATTTTACTCCACTCACTCTTGTGGGAATAGTACTATGTAAAAATTTTCAATAACAGTTTCCTGTCTGTATTTGTTGAGGCCTGTTTTGTGACCAATTATATGGTCATTTTTGAAGAAGGTATCAGGAGGTGCTGAGAAGAAAGTGTATTCTTTTGATTTAGGAAGAATGTTCTATAGATATCTGTTAGGTCCATTTGGTCCATAACTTCAGTTAATTTCACTGTGTCTCTGTTTAGTTTATGTTTCCATGATTTGTTCATTGTTGAGAGTGGGGTGTTGAAGTCTCTCACTATTATTGTGTGGGGTGCAATGTGTGCAAAGTAGCCTGTTATGGTTGTCTCTGTAGGGCCCCGCCAAAGCCTTACACATACAGAGGCAGATGGTAGCAGCCAACCATTAGACTGAGCATGGAGGTCCCCAATGGGGGAGTGGGAGGGTGGACTGGAGGAGCAGAAGGGGTTTACAGTTTCATGGGAAGCACAACATTGATGGTTACCCAGATACCCCAGGACTTCCAGGGACTAAACCATCAAGAAAGGGGTACACATGGTTCCAGCCAAAATTGTTGCAGAGGGATGCCTTGTCTAGAATCAGTGGGAGGAGAGGTCCTTGGTCCCATGAAGACTTAATAGATGCCCCCAACAAAGGGAAATCAGGGTGGGGGGAAGTGGGAGTGCGTCAGCTGGAGGAGTATATACTTGGAGACAGGGGGTGGGAGAAGGGGTTGGAAGTTTTAGGGGAGGAGGTACCAGAAAATGTTTTAGCATTTGAAAAATAAATGAAGATTATATTCTATAAAAACAAAAAAATAAAAATAGTTTCCTTAATTCATGAAACTGATAAAGTCTAGATTTAATACAATTTTAAGTACAACTTTTAAAATGGTACATAAAACAACCCTTACGGTTTTCAGAATTTCAAGAATGAACTGGGTTAAGTGTTCAGCCAGCAGCTGAATCAGCCAAATTTGAGGCAGTGGCTTTTCTTCAGCTCTGAGATTCCCAGATGGCATCTTCTTTAAACACAAGGATAATTTCTCTATAGTAAAAATCTGTCAATTGCTTCAGTCACCTTCCTCCAGTTTTTTAGGTAGATCTTTGCCGAAGCTTGGGGCAGCTTCTTGTCAGTTTGTCTTCAAGTTGTACATTCATGTTGCAGCCCATTTCAATCTTTTGGGCTGTGACCTTTTCACCCTTTTCAGCATTCATATGAAAAGGGATAGCATCTTTTTCTGTGCATCTCTTTAGCCAAAGGAGATGCTAGGGCTTGGTTAATCTTCAATTCAGACTGAGAAAATCTTCTTCAAATATGCAATAATACTATTTCATTTTCCTTGGCATTTAATGACAACTTTAATTCTCTTCAAGATTATTCTTGAGTATCACAACATAACTGCTTCTTTCAAGAAACTTGGATGTTGGCTGGAAATTTTGACATGTCTTACTTAGCTAAAATCTTAAAAGCTTTAAGATAGGCATAGGATTCTTTCTTTAATTTGGATTATTACAGGCCTATGTATGATTATTTACTGACTTATTTCACTATTGGCCTGTCTCAGAGTTCCAAGGATAATTTGACCCAAACAATGACGATAATATGTCAAAGATCCATAATTATAAATAAGTTATAATAACTGTAATATCATACAAAGTTTGACATTTTTAGTAATTGTAAAAGAATTCCAGACATATGCAGTGAGTACATGTTGGAAGTATATCCACTAAATTTGTTCAATGCCCTGTTGCTACAACCTTTCAACTTATAAAATGCACAATATTTATTTTGAATAGAAGAGCATAAAGGATATATGATGTTCATGCTTCCATTATAAATGCCAACATAAGAAGTATTTTTCATAATAAACTAAGCAATTAATTTGATGTTTGCATATTTTTTGTTGTTGTTGTTGTATTTTAGTGGTTGCTGAAGAAATGGTGTCTGAGAAGCTCAGTTTTCCCAAACCTGTTGCCAAAGTAAGAGTTGCAAAGTTATCATAGATAGGCACACCACACAGTTAGGGCTTCTTAAAAAATAAGCAACTTTCTTTGCCTCAGACATTTTCCTCTGAAGACATACCTGTGCCCTCACTTCATAGATAATCTTACAGTTTGGCAAAATCTCTGTTCTAAGACCCAGTCTCTCGCATATATTATGTCTGTTAGCAATATCATCCTCCATAACATTTTTATGTTTGATTTTTTCATTTAGATTTTGAACACACCCCAGACAACATCTCTTGCCAGTGCATGTCTGTGATTTCTCAATTGAGTGGCTATACTAATTCTCCCATGTTGTATCACTTTATAGATAGTCTGATTACAGTATTTATAAGCTTTGTGTCTGACAGTGTTCTTATCTACTTTAAAACTGTTGCTCTCTTACTTTTCTTCCTACATCTAAGAACTCTAGTTTGTCAATTACTTGGTAAATACAAATTTTACAAGCATATAACTAAGAAATCCCTATATCCTGTCCTAAAGTTATGAATATTTGGTTTCTATTAGAAACTCTAGGACAAATAGTTATGGAGCTTAACCAATATCTATTAAGTAAATATAAAGCATGGTTAAATTATATTTGGTGAAAGATAATATTAGATATTATTTTAAACTTTATATGCTTTATAGGGTCAGTGTTTTTGGTTCTGAGTAATTATTAGAAGAAAAATTATATAAATATATTGTTTCTTATACTCCTTCATTAGAGAAAAATATCACATTTATTTCTTTGAAACAATGAAAAACACAAGATTTTTTTATCTAGCTGGAACAAAATTGCTGTTATTGAATGACAGAAATGGGGAATTAGAACTGAACACAAGTGTAGGAAACTGAATAAAGATGTGACAAAATACCCTGGAAAATCTCAATTTGCAGAAGCTGAGATGGGCTGATAATTAGACTCCTGAATTACATTTCAGTCTCTCTGCTTTTATTTCTCAGGAGATGCTTGGTTCCAAATGAGAGATCATGTGACCTGGTTGATTTGGACTCTGGAAGAGGTCTGCTCTATTCAGGTGGACTGCCATGACATAACTGTATGTGAATGCAGGGAACACAAATAATTATGTTGTTAATATGTGTAGGCAAACTTCAAAAGACAATGCTATTATTTACAGAAGGGAAATAATTAGTAAATGCACAGGGATTACCATTAGTTTAATTTTAAGACTAATCCTTTCTTTCATGGGTTAATGATAATGCCTTTATATTTACAAAATAGTATTGTGTGTACTTTTACAGAATCAGTGGTTATTTGGTTATATGTTTAGTGCTCATCCTCTCCAGGGGGTCAGTCCGTCCTCCACAATTGTACTCAAATTCTGAAATGGCCTGTACAGAATCAGAGATTTCATATGCCACTGGCCATTCTGAAATCTCTGATTCTGTACAGGCCAGTGGCATGGGAATCCCCAGCATGTGCTGACTCAGTTTGTTCAAGAACATAAATTCCAAATACAGTCCTTGGCTGCTGTCTTAAGTAACAATCCTATGGCAGGATAC
Source organism: Apodemus sylvaticus (assembly GCF_947179515.1). Taxonomy (NCBI): domain Eukaryota; kingdom Metazoa; phylum Chordata; class Mammalia; order Rodentia; family Muridae; genus Apodemus; species Apodemus sylvaticus. The sequence goes on along the minus strand of NC_067478.1, from coordinate 130,359,006 downwards.
TGCTCTGCGATATGGAGCCCCATCTCTGAAAGAAGTTAGAGTTCTCTTTTTCCTTTTTCTTCTGGTCAGTGTTCCTTCTTTTTATTATTTAGTAATAGGCTAGTATGATTCATAGGACCACACTTCCACAGACTTCAATGACAAGGAAAGTCTGAGTAAATCAAATTTTAATGTTCATGTATATTAAATATAGAATTTTAAAAATTAGGCATCACCTAGAATCTTTATGTCTGTTCTGTATTCTGTCTCTGAAAATGATCCCAGTGACTAGCTTCACCCTGTGCTTGGAGTATGTGCTCCTTTATCACTTGAAAAGGCCCCTTCTTTGATAGATAAGTTGGGGGGGTGGAATGAACAACAATGTTATAGCTTCAATTTGTACAGAGAGTAGACTTTCAGAACTTAAGACATTAGCTTTGATGACTGGATTTGCTGAGGTTTAGATCATGATTGCTTAATTCTGGTCAGTGTCTAAACCAGGAATTCCTTCTCATAAGGTCTCTTTGTATAAATATTGCACACCCAGCAGACAGACTCAAAGCTTTATGCTGACCCATGAAGGAAGCTGGATTTTTTTCAAAAATCATTTTATGTATGTATATAACATATTTTCAATTTGCTTATTTTTATCTTACAGTAATATGCAAATACATAAATTATTTTTACATTATGCCCATTATTTCTCCTTTATTCTAAACACTTCATCACTTAGTTCCATAAAAGTAAGATGATTTTCAACTACAAATGAAAGCAGGTGAATTTTGTATGACATATTATTATGCAAATCAAAATCTTAGATAGGATTTAGTTACTTTAATAACATTGATATCAATAATTCCTTTACTTTGTTGAGAATATATGTGCCTCTTCAATAAGGACTAGCACCTCAAACATTTTATTTTCTCATTTGCAAAACAAAATGAGAGTCTGTTTCTTGTTTCCTTACTAAACAAACCATACAAAGTATTTTTATAAGAACATCACCAAATTAACAGCACCTGTTGTTAGCTCAACAGAGCTAAATGATGCTGGCATATCTTGACTTCAGTAACACTCATGTTGTTCACTGTGTCTTCCATGTTGTTGTTACATAAACTCTAAACTTTTTCAATTAGATATTAAGCACTTTGTGGGGGTTATTTTAGACTACATTGATATCCTATTTTTTCCAGCTTTAGCCTTTATTTGTGTTTCTTTCTAATTCCTGCAGTGTTTCTTAGTTTTATACTGTCAGAAATATGTTTCTCTTTGCCATGTATTCATTTTAAAATATTTTTCTTTCTTAAATTACTGCTATCTTTGTATAATGTAAATTAATCATAAAGAGAAAAGCTATTTTCCTTCTGATAGGTTCTGTATGGAATTCGAATTTTGTGGGTGTCTTAGCAGCAAACACTTGGTTTGGGTTCTGTCTTCATGTTCTCCTGAATGATACTTATTGATATTCTCATCTCACCTGGAATCCCATCTTTCTATGAGCATAGACTTTTTCTCAAACCTCTCTTTCCTGGATCTAGATAATGCTACCTGCTCTGTTGTTTCAATGATAATAAGTTTCTTTACTAAACTATCTGTACTTTCCTTCCAATTTGTGACCACAGAGTATAATTTGCTGGGGTTGATAATGTTCTGTCTAGGACAAAACCAATTTCAAGCAGTATGTATCTCCAAATCAAGGCCTATATAGGATCCTATAAGAAAAACTCCAACACAAGGAAGGTACCTGCACCAAAAAAGGACAAGATATTAATCATCTCACAACAAAGCCAAAACAAGAGAACAACAAGAAAATAAAGTCACCTACAAAACAAACACACCAGGAAACGACAGTCATCTCTCCTTAATATGTCTGAATATTAATGGATTCAACTCACCTATAAAAAGATATAAGCTAACAGACTAAATACACAAACAAGATCCAGTGTTTTGCTGCATACAAGAAACACACCTCAATAACAAAGACAGTCACTATCTCAGAGTAAAAGGATAGAAAATGGTCTTCCAAAAAGTGGTTCCAAGAAACAAGTAGGAGTTGCCATCTTAATATCCAATAAAATAGACTTTCAACCAAAAGTTATGAAGCATGATGAAGACTGACACTTCATCTTCATCAAGGAAAAAAATCCACCATCAGAAAGTCTCATTTCTGAACATCTATGCCCCATATGCAAGAGCACCTACATTCATAAAAGAAACTTTACTAAAGCTCAAAAGACACATTGTACCACACAAAATAATAGTGGGAAACTTCAACACAACGCTCTCACTAAAAGATAGGTCATTGAAGCAGAAACTAAAGAGAAACATAGTGAAACTAAGAGAGGTTATGAACCAATTCAATTTAACAGACATAAACAGATCATTTTACCCTAATACAAAAGAACACAACTTCCTCTCAGCACCTCATGGTACCATCTCCAAAATCAACCATATAATTGGTCACAAAACAATCCACAACCAATATAAGAAGATTAAAATAATGCCATGCATCATATCAGATCACCATGACCTAAGGCTGGTCTTCAAGAACAGCAAAAATTACAGAAAGCACAGATATATATGGACAATGAACAACTTTTTACTCAACAATGACTTGGTCAAGGAAGAAAAAAAGAAAGAAAGACTTCCTGCAATTTAATGAAAATGTTGACCCATCATACCCAAACCTATGGGACACAATTAAAGCAGTTCTAAGAGGAAAGTTCATAGCACTTAGTGCCCAGGTAAAGAAACAGAAGAAATATTACAGTAATGATTTAACAGCACTTCTGAGAACTCTAGAACAAAAGAAGCAAACTTGCCCAAGAGGAGTAGAATGCAGGGGGAGAAGGTTTATGGGATTTTCAGGGGGGATGGTTTGGGACCAGGAAAAGGGACAATATTTGAATTGTAAATAAAGAATGTATCTTATAAAAAATTTAAAAATGAAAGAAAATGTCAAACTCAGGGTGGAAACCAACCAAATAGAAACAAAGAAAACAATAGCAAGAATTAACAAAGCCAGAAGCTGGTTCTCTGAGAGAATCAACAAGATTGATAAACCACTAGCCAAACTAACTAAAGGGCCTAGAAGCCATGTCCATATTAACAAAATCAGAGAAAGGAGATATAACAACAAAAACTGAGGAAATTCAAAAAATCATCAGATCCTACTATAAAACCCTATACTCAAAGAAACTGGAAAATCTAGATGAAACAAATGGTTTTCTGTGCAGATACCACATACCAATGTTAAATCAAGATCAAGTAAACTGTCTAAAGAGGCCTATATTGCACAAGGAAATACAAGAGATCATTTAAAACCTCCCAACCAAAAAATAAAAAAATAATAAAAATTAAAAATTAAAAATAAAAAAAACAGGGTCAGACACATTTAATGCAGAATTCTACCAGATCTTCAAAGATATAATACCAATTTTTCTCAAACAATTCCATAAAATAGAAAAAGAAGGAACACTACCTAACTCATTGTATGAAGCCACAATTACTCTGATACATAAACCACACAAGGACCCAACCGAAAAAGAGAACTTCAGATCAATCTCACTTATGAATATTGACCGAAAAATACTCACTACAATTCTTGCAAATTAAATCCAAGAGCACATCAAAATCATCATTCACTATGATAGAGTAAGCTTCATCCCAGGCATGCAAAATTACTTAAATATTTGAAAATCCATTAACATAATCCACTATATAAACAAACTTAAAGAACAAAATTACATGATCTTCTCCTTAGAGGCAGAAAAAACATTTGACAAAATACAATACCCCTTCATGTTAAAAGCATTGGAGAAATCAGGAATTCAAGACCTGTACCTAAAGGTAAAAAAAAAAAAAAAGAAATTTATTAAAAACCAACAGCCAATATCAAATTAAATGGAGATTTACAAAAAAAACTCACTGAAATTGGAGACACGACAAGGATACCCACTATCCCCATATCTATTAAATATAGTACTCGAAGTGCTAGCTAAAAGAATAAGACAACAAAAAGAGATCAAGGGGATACAACTTGGCAAAGAAGAAATAAAGGTATCACTATTTGAAGATGTTAGGATAGTATACAATACAGAAAATTCTACCAGAGATCTTCTCCAGTTGATAAACCATTTCAGAAAAGTGGCTGGATATAAAATTAACTCAAATAAATCAGTACTCTTTATACAAATTATAAACAGTCTGAGAAAGAAATTAGAAAAACAATTCCCTTCACAATATTCTTTTACGTTTTTAAAAAACAGTTCATTTTGTTTCCAGAGATTAGAAAAGTGTGTTATTTTTCAACAATTATGAAAGAAATATTGTTTTGTTTTATATATAATTTTCTCCTTTAAACTGTTTATAAAAATAGAAATAACTATATTTTTTTAACTTTCACAGAATTTCCCACAAATATTTCCCATTCTGTAAATTATTCCTTTGTCCAATTACCTTATAGAGAATTTTCAGTTTCATGAGGCCAAATATATTCACTATTGATATAAAGGCATGCATTGTTATTTTATTTAGAGTCAACTCCTGTGTCAATTTCAAGGTTATTCCTCATTTTTCTCTCTGTCATGCTCATTGTATCTGATTTTGTTGAGGTCTTTGATCTACTTGAAATTGAGTTTTGTGCAAGGTGAAAAATATAGACTTATTTGCGTTTTTCTACATGCAGATATACACTTTCACCAGCAACATTCGTTGAAGAAGCCATCTTTTTTCCAATGAGTATCTCTGTTCTTTATCAAAAATCAAGTGGACAGATGAGTGTGGATTTGTATCTGGATATTGGACTGATCAATGTGTCTGTTTTTATGTTAATACCATGTACTTTCTGTCACTTTAAATCAACTATTGATAGTAATTCCTTCATCAGTTCTTTTATTATTCAGAATTTATTTAGATTTCTTGAGCTGTTCGGAGATTTTTTTCCATATAAGTTTGAGAACTGTCTTTCATGTGCTATAAAAGTGTACTGAAATTGAAACTGTAGATTTCTTTGGTATGATGGCATTTTTTTTACTATGTTAATCTTACTAATCCATGAGCATTAGAGATCTTTCCATCCTCTGATTTCTTCAATTTTTTTCAAAGACTTGACTTTTTTTCATACAAGTCTTTCACTTATTTAGTTAAAGTTACCACAAGATAATTTATATTATTTGAGGATATTGTTAAAGGTGTTCTTTCTATCATTTTTTTCTTAGCCCATGTTTATTTGTACATAAAATTGCCACTGACTTTTTTAGTTAAACTTGTGTCCAGACCCTTTTCAGAAATTGATTTTTAGCTGTAGGAGTTCTCTGGTGTAATTTTCAAGGTCACTTATGTGTACTATTATATTTTCTTCAAATAAGGGTACTTTCACTTTTTTCTTTCCAATTTGTATCCCCTTGATCTATTTTTAGCTGTCTTGTTGCTTTAGCTAAAACTTTATGAACTATATTGTAATAGATAGGGACAGAGTGGACGGCTTTATCTTGTTCCTGATTTTAGTGAAATTGATTTAAGTTTTTCTCCTTTTAATTTAATGTTGCCTGTATAGGCTTGTTATAATTGCCATTATTAACTTTAGATATGTCTCTTAGATTGTTAAATTTTTTAGGACTTTAATCATAACAGTGTGTTGGCTTTTGTTAAAGGCCTTTTCTGAATCTAATAAAATGATCCTGTGAGGGTTTTTTTTCTTTCAGTAATTATTTGTTTAAGTTCCATAAGATTCTAGGTTTTCTGCTGCTTCTGTTGTTGATATCCAACTTTCATCACTGATAGTCTGATGTGATATAGAAAGTTATTTTAGTGTAGCTGTTTAGACCTGATTTTTACCTAAATATGTGGTGAGTTATTAGAGAAAATTCTCTGAGGTGCAGAGTAGAAGGAATATTCTTTTTTCATGAATGATATATTCTGTAAATATCTGTTAGGTCCATTTGGTTTATAATTTCTATTAGCTCTAGTGTTTCACTTGAATTTTTGTTTGGATGATCCATCCCTTGGTGAGAGTTGGGTATTGAGGACCCTGCTCTCGGTTTATAGGAGTCAATATGTGTTTAAAGGTGTAATAGTTTTTCTTTTATAAACTTGGGAATATTGTCTTTGGGCATTGATACCAGTAATTGAAATGTTCTCCTGGTGGAATTTTCTTAAAATTAGTATTTATTGTTTTTCCTTATCTCCTAGTCTTTGTTGGAATTATATTTTGTCAAATATCAAAAGCTGAATTCTTTGGCCAATTTGCTTGAAATATCTTTTCTACCCCATCACCCTGAGGTAACATCTGTCCTTGTTGTTGAGGTGTGTTTCTTGGAAGCAGCAGAGGATTAATCCTGTTTGTGTATCCATTTTCTTAGTCTGGGTCATTTTATTGGGGGTACTGAGATCATTGACCTTGAATGATATACCAATATGCAATAGTTGTTGATTCCTTTTATTTTATTGTTTTATTTTTATTGATGGTGTTTCATGGTTGTGATTCTGTGTGCATATGCATATTCTGTAGTCTTCTGGTACTTTTATAGGCATCTTTTTTTTTAGGTTAGAAGAATTTCTTCTGTAATTTTTCTAAAATCAAAAACAAACAAAAATATTTTTTGATCTTTGAGTTGTGATTTTGTTTGTTTGTTTGTGTGTTTTAGCTTTTTCTATACCTATTACTCTTAGGTTGTTTTTTCATAGTGTTGAAGATTTCCTGAATGTTTTTTGGGGGGAAGCTTTTTAGATTTCAAATTATCTTTTACAGATATATCTATTTCTTCTCTTGTATCTTCAATGCCTGAGATGTTCTCTTCGACCTGTTGCATTCTGCTGGTAAAGCTTACCTTTGTCTTAGTCTAATTCCTATTTTTTTTTTAATTTCCAGAATTCCCTCCATTTGGGTTTTCTTTATTGATCTGTTTTCAATATCAGGTCTTGAACAGTTTTATTTATTTACATGGTGTTTTCCTAAAAAAAAAATAAGGGAATTATTTAATTTCTCTTTAAGGATTTGGGTCATATTAAACACTGCTGTTGTAAGATCCTTTACTTACGCTTCAGAAATGTTAGAATGGTCAGGGATTGCTGTGTCATAATAACTGGGCTCTGGTAGAGACATTGCCGTGGATGTTATTTATTGTGTTAGTATGCTGGCATCTCCATATCTGTATTTGAAATTATTGAAGGTATAGGTTCCGGGTTCTGTCTTTGTTGGGTGGTATTTTGTTCCTTGGTTACTTCTCTTTGATTTCAGAGTGTGATGGGTGTGTATTACCTGTTTTGCTGGTCTATTCAACTTATGTGTTCACAAGAAATGGTGTTAGGGACTAAAGAATTAAGATGGGTTTATGGAAGAAAGTGAGGAAAAAAATCTTTTTGATCGCTTGGAAATGAGGGCCGTGAAAAGAGAGAGACCACAGCAGGTTTTCAGTCACAGACCTGGGGATGAATATTAAACCTCAGACCAGTGTGAGAAGTGTGGCTCTTTCTTTAGCCTACTTGTTGCCCTGAGATGAGACTCTTGGGTTAGCTGGATGCTCCTGCTGAACTTGAAGTCTGGGACACAACATTGAGAAGAGAAGGGAGATTATGAGAGGATGGTTTGTGGGATTCACAGGAAACACAGGCAGTAATGAAGAAAGGCTGTAGCCAGTGTTCTGTTCCAGTGTTCAGGGCTAGAATGCAGATTAGGTATAGTAGAACAGGAGAAGTTATGTGGGCAGCCTATTTGGTTCTCTGGAAGGCATCCTTCATTTTTCTTTTAAATTCCTATCATTCCCTGACAATGTCTCAGTATCAAATTTCCTCTATAATCAATTAATTTCTTTGTTTCCCTCTCAGTCTTTGGCACTCATTGAATTCTTCTTAGAATCTCTGTAAATCAACTTCTATACCTCACCACGAGCAATCCTAGTTCTTTGCCTTTTAGTCCCACTAGGAAGGTGAGTACACAAATCTGGGTCTTCAACCTGTACATATTCTGTGACATTCATAATTATATGCCTGCTTATATATTAACTATTTTAATTTTGCAATGCATCTCAGTTTGAATGTCCACAACACACTTTAAATTGTTGATAGAAATTGATCACCTGCCATACTATGTGTTTTTCCTTCTCAAATGCTGCATTTAAGTAATTGCTGCTATCTTTTGATTTATCTATTGTTTTTAAAAAAGGAAACTATTTAGCTATTTTACTTTATTTACCAAACTACTTGATCTTTGGTTTGTTTCTCATTTTTTATTTTGTTTAAACCTGTGTTCTTTTCTATATTGCTTAGACTTTTCTGACCATGTGTCTTTCTCTTTAAGTGTATTTTAATTACTACTTACAGAGAATAATTCTCTAAAATATAATTTGACAGACTTTCTGCTTTACTACAAATTCTTCAGTGTCCATTACTATTTACTTGTAATGACTATGCTTCCTAATTCAGTCTATAAGGGCCAATTTTCTCAAGTGTCTACTTACTATGCAGTGTTTAAAGTCTTCCCCGAGAAGGTTTTCTATATAAATGCATTTCCCTACCTGCAATCTAGTTCTTCACTTCAAAATCAGAGACTCCAACTATAGATTGTCTTTCCTCAACTGCCAATGATGGGCTGTCTTATATTTTATTCTATTATAGCATTGTTTCTCTATTCCTACTTATAAAATTATCCTTTTAAGAACTGTGCCTATTTTCCTTTTCTTTAGTACAAAGATAACATTGTTTTCATTGGGAGAGTCACAGAACCAAATTAGATCTCAGGAACATAGACAAAAACCACCATCAATGTAATTATGCTGAATGATAAAAATAGACATCTATCTATCTATCTATCTATCTATCTATCTATCTATCTATCATCTCTATATATGCAATATACATATGAAATATACATATGCAATATACCTATTGAATACGTATATTACATATGTATAATAGTAGAAATATGCAATCTACATACAGATAGTAATCTACATACAAATAGTAAGACTATTTGCTTTTCTTATGTCTGACATTAGTTTTGCAAATATTTATAAAACTATAAACTGATCTCTTTGTGTGCTTTTTAATTAAATGGCACAAAAATTAATTTATTATATGCAATGATATTGTGTTTCTTGGGCTAATAATAAGGTAAAATCTAAGACAACTGATATCCATTTCCCAAATTCAAGTGAATTCAGTAATGAGCCACCATGACACATTTTTTTTTCATTCTACCAAATCACAATTCAACACCATCACTGTCTCCTAGTGATAAAAACCTCCTAGCTTCTCAATTCTTCCTACATATTCATAATTCCCTCTAGATGTAGCAAACTGAATGTGGACAGAACTGTATAGAATACTAAAGGGACAAGAAATAATTTTAACTTTATACCATCAAAAATATAATCAGATACATATTTTGTCAGGCTCATTCCATATTTATTAGATACTACCTACTATTTTTCTCTAAATAGTAAATAATACAGAAATTCTCAACTACAATTAATAAATCACATTTTTATAACCTGATGCTGTTATTCTTCATTGAGTGACAGAAATGTATGGAGTAACTTTCTTTAGTGTCTACTGACCCTGCTGTCTACTCTTAGAATAGAGGACAAACTTTATTTAACAGCTTGTGATTTTTAATGGTACCCTTTGAAGAGAGTCCATTGTAGCATGCAGGTTTTTATTTCTTTTCCTTTTTTTAAATTGGATATTTTATTTACTTACATTTCAAATGTTATCCCCTTCCCCGATTCCCACCCTCTCCCTGGAAACCCCATATCCACATCCACCTTCCCCCTTATTGTAAGAATTTGTTCTCTTTCTTTTTTCTCTTTCTTTTCTCCTCCTTCTCTCTCTCTCTCTCTCTCTCTCTCTCTCCTCTCTCTCTCTCTCTCTCTCTCTCTCATTCTTTCTGTTTTTCCAGAAAGGTTTCTCTGTGTAGCCCTGGCTGTTCTGGAACTCATTCTTTAGACCAGACTCACCTGAGACTCAGAAATCTGCCTGCCTCTGCCTCCCAAGTGCTGGGATTAAAGGCGTGTGCCACCATTTCTCTGCTTTTTGACCATCTAACCTCACACTCCTATACTGGGGCAATGAGCCTTCACTGGACTAAGGGCCTCTCCTCCCATTGATGCCCCCAAAGGCCATTGTCTACTCTATATGTGGCTGAGGTCATGGGTCCCTCCATGAATACTCATTGCTTGGTGATTCAGTCTCTGGGAGTTCTGGAGTCTGTTTGGTTGATTTTTTTTTCTTCCTATTAGGTTTCAGCACCTTCAGTCCATTCACTAACTGAAGTTAGTTCACCATTGGGGATCTTGTGCTCATTCCAATTGTTGGCTGTAAGCATCTACCTCTGTATTTGTCAGGATCTGGCAGATCCTCTCAAGAGACAGTCCCTACAAATAGTGATACTTTGATTTTTTCCTTTCCAATTGGAATCACTTTGATCTCCTTTCATTGTCTATTGTTATGGCTAAGAGTTCGAGTACTGTATTGAGCAGGTAGGGAGAGAGTGAACATCCTTTTCTAGTACCCGATTTCAGTAGGATTGCTTCATGTTTCTCTCCATTTAGTTTGATGTTGGCTACTGGTTTGTTGTATATTGATTTAACTATGTTTAGGTATGAGCACTGAATTCCTGATCTTTCCAAGGCTTTTTATCATAAAGAGGTGTTGGATATTGTCAAATGCTTTGTCAGCATCTAATGAAATCTAATGATATCTTTTTTTCCTTTGAGTTTGTTTATATAGTGGATTAAATTGATGAATTTCCATATAATGAACCATTCCTGAATGAAACCTATTTGATCATGGTGTATGATCATTTTTATGTCTTCTTGGATTCAGTTAGCAAGAATTTTATTGAGTATTTTTGTACCAATATACATAAGGGAAATTGGTCTAAAGTTCTCATTTTTTGTTGGGTCTTTGTGTGGTTTAGGTATCAGAGTAAATGTGGCTTCATAAAATTGGGTAGTGTTCCATCTGTTTCTATTTTGTGGAATAGCTGAAGAGTATTGATATTAGGTCTTTTTGAAGGTCTGATAGAACTCTGCATTAAAACCATCTGATCCTATTTTTGTTTGTTTGGTCAGGAGACTTGACAGTATACATAAGTGGCCCCCAAAATTCCACCAGAGAACACCTAAACCTGATAAACAACCTGAGAAAACTGGCTGGATATAAAATTAACTCAAACAAATTGGTAGCCTTCCTATACTCAAAGAATAAAGGAGCTGAGGAAGAAATTAGGGAAATTACAACCTTCAAAATAGTCACAAATAATATATAATAACTAAGCAAGTGAAAGATCTGTGTGATTAAAAACTTCAAGTCTCTGAAGAAAGAAATTGAAGAAGATCTCAGAAGATGGAAAGAATGCCCATGCTCATGGATTGGCACGGTTGATATAGGAAAAATGGCCATCTTGTCTAAAGCAATCTAAAAATTCAAAGCAATCCCCATCAAAATTCCAACTTAATTCTTCATAGAGTTAGATAGAGATATTTCCAAAATTATCTGTAGTAACAAAAAAAAAAAAAAAACAGGAATGCTAAAACTATTTTCAACAGTAAGAGAACTTCTGGCAGAATCACCATCCCTGACCTTAAGCTATATTACAGAGAAATAGTGATAAAAACTGCATGGTATTGGTATAGGGACTGGCAGGTACATCAATGGAATAGAACTAAAGACCCAGAAATGAACCCTCACACCTGTGATCACTTGATCTTTGACAAAGGAGCTAAAACCATCCAGTGGGCGGAAAAAAGACAGCATGTTTTACAAATGGTACTGGTTTATCTGTCTGCTAGCATGCAGAATGCAAATGGATTCATTCTTATATCCTTGTACTAAGCTCAAGTCCAAGTGGATCATGGACCTCCACATAAAACCAGATACACTGAATCTAATAGAAGAAAAATGTCAGCAAGAACCTAGAGCACATGGGCACAGGGGAAATTTTCCTGAATAGAACACCAATTGCTTATATTCTAAGATCAAGAATTAACAATTAGGACCTCATAAAATTGCAAAGCATATGTAAGGCAAAGGACACTGTCAACAGGACAAAATGACAACCAATAGATTGGGAAAAGATCTTTACCAATCCTACATCTGATAGAGGGTTAATATCTAATATATCCAAAGAACTCAAGAAGTTAGACTCCAGAGAATTGAATGACCCTATTAAAAATGGTGAACAGAGCTAAACAAATAATTCTCAGCTGAGGAATACAGGTTGGCTGAGAAACACTTAAAAAAATGTTCAACATCCTTATTTATCAGGGAAATGCAAATCAACACAACCCTGAGATTTCACTTTACACTAGCCAGAAGTGCCAAGATAAAAATCTCAGGGGACAGCAAATGCTGGAGAGTATGTGGAGAAAGAGGAGCATTCCTCCATTGCTGGTGGGATTGCAAACTGGTAAAACCACTCTGGAAATCAGTCTGGAGGTTCCTCAGAAAATTAGAGATAACAATACCTGAGGCTCCTGCTATACCACTCCTGGGCATATTTATCCAAAAGATGCTCCAAAATATAACAAGGACACATGCTCCACTATGTTCATAGGAGCCTTATTTATAATAGCCAGAAGCTGAAAGGAGCCCAGATATCCTTCAACAGAGGACTGGAGACAGAAAATGTAGTACATTGACACAATGGAGTACTACTCAGCTATTTAAAACAATTAATTCATGAAATTCTTGGGCAAATGGATGGAGCTAGAAACTATCATCCTGAGTGAGGTAACCCAATCACAAAAGAACCCACATGGTATGCACTTGCTAATAAGTGGATATTAGTCCAAAAGCTCAGAATACTCAAGATATAACTCACAGACCATATGAAGCTCAAGAAGAAGAAAGACAAAAATGTGGATACTTTTATTATTATTGGAAAGTGGATCAAAATACCAGTGGCTCACAGCTAATCAATAGAATGAACATAGCTGAATGGAGCAGCTAGAGAATGGACCCAAGGAGCTGAAGAGCTTTTCAGCCCTGCAGGAAGAACAATAATATGTACCAACCAGTAAACCCAGAGCTCCCAGAGACTAAACTACCCACTAAACACATTGAGGGACCCATGGCTCCAGCTACATATGTAGCAGAAGATGACCATTTCAGACATCAATGAGAGGAATGGTCACTGGTCCTGTGAAGGCTTGATTCCCCAGAACAGGAGAATGCAAGTCAGGAAATTGGGGGAGGGGAGTGAGTAGTGAGCAGGGGGAGGAGGGATGGAATAGGGGATTTTTGGAGGGGTAATGTGGAAAGGGGATACCATTTGAAATGTAAATAAAGCAAATATCTAATAAAGGAGAGAGAGAGAGAGACAGACAGACAGCTCCTATCAGCATGTATGTCTTGGCATCCACAATAGTGTCTGGGTTAGGTAACTGCCTATGGAATGGATCCCCAGGTAGGGCAGTTGCTGGATGGCCTTTCTCTGTCCACACTTCATCTCCAAATTTGCTCCTGTGAGTATTTTGTTTCCATTTCTAAGAAGGACCAAAGCACCCACACTTTGTTCTTCCTTCTTGAGCTTCATATGGTCTGTGAATTGTATCTTGAGTATTAAGAGCTTTTGGGACAATCCATTTATTATTCCAAAAGCTCTTAATACTCAAGATACAATTCCCGAGTGAATACCATGTGCATTCTTCTGTGACTTGGTTACATCATGTAGCCTGAATTATTTAAAAATAGTACTGCCCCACCAGTCCTCTTCACCAAGTCCCAGCATGTCCTGCTCAGGGCTGCTCTCACTGTAGCTGCAGAGTCAATCTTTTCTTTTTTCTTTTTCTTTTTTTAATTAGATATATTCTTTATTTACATTTCAAATGTTGTCCCCTTTCCTGATTCCCTCCTCCCTCAAAAATCCCATAAGCCATCTCCCCTTCCCCAATAAGCTCTCCCGAACCCCGACCCCCACAGCCTAATTCCTCTACACTATGGCATCAAGTCTTTCCAGGACCAAAGGCCTCTCCTCCCTTTGGTGTCTAACAAAACCATCCTCTGCTGCCTATGTGTCTGGAGCCATAGCAAGATCCTATGGTAATATCGTGCCCAGTTTTCTGAGGAACCACCAAACTGATTTCCAGAGTGGTTGTACCAGTATGCAATCCCACCAGCAGTGGAGGAGCATTTCTCTTTCTCCACATCCTTGCGAGCACCTGCTGTCTCCTGAATTTTTTTTTAATTTTTTTAAATCAATATAATTTATTTACATTTCAAATGATTTCCCCTTTTCTAGCCCTCCACTCCCCGAAAGTCCCGTAAGCCCCCTTCTATTCCTCTGTCCTCCCACCCACCCCTTCCCACTTCCCCGTTCTGGTTTTGCTGAATACTGCTTCACTGAGTCTTTCCAGAACCAGGGGCCACTCCTCCTTTTATCTTGTACCTCATTTACCTCATTTGATGTGTGGATTATGTTTTGGGTATTCCAGTTTTCTAGGTTAATATCCACTTATTAGTGAGTGCATACCATGATTCACCTTTTGAGTCTGGGTTACCTCACTCAGTATGATGTTCTCTAGCTCCATCCATTTGCCTAAGAATTTCATGAATTCATTGTTTCTAATGGCTGAATAGTACTCCATTGTGTAGATATACCACATTTTTGCATCCACTCTTCTGTTGAGGGATACCTGGGTTCTTTCCAGCATCTGGCAATTATAAATAGGGCTGCTATGAACATAGTAGAGCATGTATCCTTATTACATGGTGGGGAATTCTCTGGGTATATACCCAGGAGTGGTATAGAAGGATCTTCTGGAAGTGAGGTGCCCAGTTTTCGGAGGAACCGCCAGACTGATTGCCAGAGTGGTTGTACCCATTTGCAACCCCACCAGGAGTGGAGGAGAGTTCCTCTTTCTCCACACCCTCTCCAACACCTGCTGTCTTCTGAATTTTTAATCTTAGCCATTCTGACTGGTGTAAGATGAAATCTCAGGGTTGTTTTGATTTGCAATTCCCTAATGACTAATGAAGTTGGGCATTTTTTAAGATGCTTCTCCGCCATCCGAAGTTCTTCAGGTGAGAATTCTTTGTTTAACTCTGTACCCCATTTTTTAATAGGGTTGTTCGGTTTTCTGGAGTCTAACTTCTTGAGTTCTTTATATATATTGGATATTAGCCCTCTATCTGATGTAGGATTGGTGAAGATCTTTTCCCAATTTGTTGGTTGCCGATTTGTCCCCTTGATAGTGTCCTTTGCCTTACATAAACTTTGTAATTTTATGAGGTCCCATTTGTCAATTCTTGCTCTTAGAGCACATGCTATTGGTGTTCTGTTCATAAACTTTCTCCCTGTACCAATGTCCTCAAGTGTCTTCCCCAGTTTTTTTTTTTCTATTAGCTTCAGAGTGTCTGGTTTTATGTGGAGGTCGTTGATCCATTTGGATTTGAGCTTAGTACAAGGAGACAAGGATGGATCGATTCAAATTCTTCTGCATGCTGACCTCCACTTGAACCAGCACCATTTGTTGAAAAGGCTATCTTTTTTCCATTGGATGTTTTCAGCCTCTTTGTCGAGGATCAAGTGGCCATAGGTGTGTGAGTTCATTTCTGGATCTTCAATCCTGTTCCATTATTCCTCCTGCCTGTCACTGTACCAATACCATGCAGTTTTTAACACTATTGCTCTGTAGTATTGCTTAAGGTCAGGGATAATGATTCCCCCAGATTTTCTTTTGTTGCTGAGAATAGTTTTAGCTATCCTGGGTTTTTTGTTGTTCCAGATGAATTTGATAATTGCTCTTTCTAACTCTGTGAAGAATTGAGTTGGGCTTTTGATGGGTATTGCATTGAATCTGTATATTGCTTTTGGCAAAATGGCCATTTTAACTATATTGGTTCTACCAATCCATGAGCATGGGAGGTTTTCCCATTTTTTGAGGTCTTCTTCCATTTCCTTCTTCAGAGTCTTGAAGTTCTTGTCATAAAGATCTTTCACATGTTTGGTAAGAGTCACCCCAAGATACTTTATACTGTTTGTGGCTATTGTGAAGGTTGTCATTTCCCTAATTTCTTTCTCAGCCTGCTTATCCTTTGAGTATAGGAAGGCCACTGATTTGCTTGTGTTGATTTTATAACCTGCCGCTTTGCTGAAGTTGTTTATCAGCTGTAGGAGCTCTCTAGTGGAGGTTTTTGGGTCACTTAGGAAGACTATCATGTCGTCTGCAAATAATGATAGTTTGACTTCTTCCTTTCCAATTTGTATCCCTTTGACCTCCTTATGTTGTCGAATTGCCTGAGCTAGTACCTCAAGTACGATATTGAAAAGATAAGGAGAAAGGGGGCAGCCTTGTCTGGTCCCTGATTTCAGTGGGATTGCTTCAAGTTTCTCTCCATTTAGTTTGATGCTGGCTACCAGTTTGCTGTATATTGATTTTACTATGTTTAGGCATGGGCCTTGAATTCCTGTTCTCTCCAAGACTTTAAGCATGAAAGGATGCTGAATTTTGTCAAATGCTTTTTCAGCATCCAATGAAATGACCATGTGGTTTTGTTCTTTGAGTTTGTTTATGTAGTGAATTGCATTGATGGATTTCCATATATTGAACCAACCCTGAATTCCCAGGATAAAGCCTACTTGATCATGGTGGATGATCATTTTGATGTGTTCTTGGATTCGGTTGGCAAGAAGTTTACTGAGTATTTTTGCATCGATGTTCATAAGGGAAATTTGTCTGAAGTTCTCTTTCTTTGTTGGATCTTTGTGTGGCTTTGGTATCAGCATAATTGTGGCTTCATAGAAGGAATTGGGTAGTGTTCCTTCTGTTTCTATTTTGTGGAATAGTTTGAAGAGTATTGGTGTTAACTCTTCTTTGAAGGTCTGATAGAATTCTGCCCTGAAACCATCTGGTCCTGTGCTTTTTTTGATTGGAAGACTTTCTATGACTCCTTCTATTTCTTTAGGCATTATGGGACTGTTTAGAAGGTCTAGTTGGTCCTGATTTAATTTTGGTATTTGGTATCTGTCAAGGAAATTGTCCATTTCCTCCAGATTCTTCAGTTGTGTTGAGTACAGACTCTTGTAGTAGGATCTGATGATTTTTTGGATTTCCTCAGTTTCCGTTGTTATATCTCGCTTTTCATTTCTAAGTTTGTTAATTTGGATACTTTCTCTGTGCCCTTTGGTCAGTCTCGCTAAGGGTTTATCTATCTTGTTGATTTTCTCAAAGAACCAGCTCCTGGTTTTGTTGGTTCTTTGTATGGTTCTCTTTGTTTCTACTTGATTGATTTCGACCCTGTGTTTGATGATTTCCTGCCTTCTACTCCTCCTGGGTGAAATAGCTTCTTTTTGTTCCAGGGGTTTCAGGTGTGTCATTAAGCTGGTAATGTATGCTCTCTCCATTTTCTTTTTGGAGGCACTCAGGGCTATGTGTTTTCCCCTTAGCACTGCTTTCATTGTGTCCCATAGATTTGGGTATGTTGTGTTTTCATTTTTATTGTGTTCTAAAATGTCTTTAATTTCTTTCTTTATTTCTTCCTTGACCAAGGTATCATTGAGTAGAATATTGTTCAGTTTCCATGTGTATGTGGGTTTTTGGTTGTTTTTGTTGCTATTGAACTCCACTTTTACTCCATAGTGATCTGATAGGAGGCATGGGATTAGTTCGATCTTCTTATATTTGTTGAGGTCTGTCTTGTGACCAATTATATGGTCAATTTTGGAGAAGGTGCCATGAGGTGCTGAGAAAAAGTTATATTCTTTTGTTTTAGGATAGAATGTTCTATATATATCTGTTAAATCTAATTGGTCCAAAGCTTCAATTAGTTTCATTGTGTCCCTGTTTAGTTTCTGTTTTCCTGATCGGTCCATTGAGGAAAGTACAGTGTTGAAGTCACCCACAATTATTGTGTTAGGTGTAATGTGTGCTTTGAGTTTTAATAAAGTTTCCTTTATGAAAGAGGGTGCCCTTGCATTTGGAGCATAGATGTTCAGGATTGAGAGTACTTCTTGTTGTATTTTTCCTTTGACCAGCAAGAAGTGTCCCTCAGAGTCTCTTTTGATGACTTTGGGCTGAAAGTCAATTTTATCTGATATTAAAATGGCTACTCCAGCTTGTTTCCTGAGATCATTTGCTTGTAAAATTGTCTTCCAGTCTTTTACTCTAAGGTAGTGTTTGTCTTTGACCCTGAGGTGTGTTTCCTGTAAGCAGCAGAATGTAGGGTCCTGTTTACATATCCAGTCAGTTAGTCTGTGTCTTTTTATTGGGGCATTAAGTCCATTGATGTTAAGAGATATTAAGGAATAGTGATTGTTACTTCCTATCATTTTTGACATTATTTTCTAAATTTGATTGCTTAACTTCTTTTGGGTTTGATGAAAGGTTACTATCTTACTTTTTCCAGGGTGAAGGTTCCCTCCTTGTATTGGTGTTTTCCTCCTATTATCCTTTGTAAGGCTGGGTTTGTGGATAGATATTGGGTAAACTTGGTTTTGTCATGAAATATCTTAGTTTCTCCATCTACGGTGATTGAGAGTTTTGCTGGATATAGTAGTTTTGGCTGGCATTTGTGTTCTCTTAAAGTCTGCATGAGATCTGCCCACGACCTTCTTGTCTTCATATTCTCAGGTGAAAAGTCTGCTGTGATTCTGATAGGTCTTCCTTTATATGTTACTTGGCCTTTTTCTCTTACTGCCCTTAATATTCTTTCTTTGTTTAGAACATTTGTTGTTTTGATTATTATGTGACAGGAAGTGTTTCTGTTCTGGTCCAGTCTGTTTGGAGTTCTGTAGGCTTCTTGTATATTCATGGGCATCTCTCTCTTTAGGTTAGGGAAGTTTTCTTCCATAATTTTATTGAAGATATTGCTGGCCCTTTAGGTTGTAAATCTTCACTCTCATCTATGCCTATAATCCTTAGGTTTGGTCTTCTCATTGTGTCCTGGATTTCCTGGATATTTTGGGTTACAAGCTTTTTGCATTTTGCATTTTCTTTAACTGTTGAGTCCATGGTTTCTATGGAATCTTCAGCATCTGAGATTCTTTCTTCTATCTCTTGTATTCTGTTGTTGATATTTGCATCTCTGTCCCCTGATTTCTTCCCAAGGCTTCTATCTCCAAAGTTGTCTCCCTTTGAGTTTTCTTAGTTGTTTCTACTTCTGATTTTAGATCCTGGATGGTTTTGCTTAGCTCCTTCACTTGCTTGTTTGTGCTTTCCTGTAATTCTTTAAGAGATTTTTGTGTTTCCTCTTTCATGACCTCAGCCTGTTGACTAAAGTTCTCCTGTATTTCTTTAAGTGTTTTTTGCGTTTCCTCATTGTTGGCTTTTGTATTTTCCTGTATTTCTTTCAATGATTCTTGTGTTTCCCTTGCAAGGGCTTCTAACTTTTGATCCATTTTCTCCTGAATTTCTTTAAGTATGTCCTTCATGTGTTCCTGTACCAGCATCATGACCAGTGATTTTAGATCCAAATCTTGTTTTACTGGTGTGATGGGGTATCTAGGACATGTTGGTAGAGGAGAATTGGGTTCAGATGTTGCCATATTGCCTTGATTTCTGTTAGTGATGTTCCTGCGTTTGCCTTTTGCCATCTAGTTCTCACTGTTGTTAGTTTGTCTTGTCAGTGCTGGACTCACCAGTGCAAGCTGCCCCTTCCCAGTTGGCCTCTGGTGCACAGCTTACCTCCTGCACTGCCTGTAGACAGGGTGCTGCTGCCCATGCTGTTCAGATCCCGAAGCAGGCACCCGAAGGCTCCCGCTGGGTCCCGCTGGATTCACTGGAGCACACCGACTTCTCCCAGCTGGCCACCCGGAAGCCCCTGTAGCCTCTTGCAGGACCTGGAGATGTGGTGCCGCCGCCCAGGCTGATCTGGATCCAGAAGTGGAGAGAGTTGAGCTTAGGGATCCCGCCTGAGGCCTTGTCCCAGATTGTGTCTGTGGACCAGATGGAGCCCGTGTGCACCCCCAGGGAGCGCAGACAGTGTATGCTGCCGGGACCTCCCCTGTGTTCTGATCATTCCCCTGGGCAGCAGATTCCCCAACCGGGCTGGCACACACAAGGTTAGCCTGGCTGCCCAGGCCCTGAGTCCAGGCAAAAGCCTGGGAGGCCAAGGTTCTAGCAAAGTTCCCCTAGGGCTATGACTGTTAATTGGGTCTGCCAGGTGATCAGGAAGGCGGCGTGTGTGCTCGCGCTCCCCGAAAGCGCTGGGAGAGTCTGCTGTGCTAACAACCTCCTGGGCGGGTTGACACACAGATGGCCCACCAAGCCGCCCAGTTCTTGGGGTCAGTCCTGGGCCTTTTGGGGCCTAGACCCCCGCTTTGTTAGCCTCAGGCTATGCCTGTTACGGCTCTGTCCACCAGAGCTCTTTGTCCTCCTGTAGGCAAAGTGGCGGTGCGCGTGCAGGCCAGGGCAAAAAACCTCCTGGCTGGGTTGGCACCCCGATGGCCCCCCGAATAGCCCAGGGCCTGGGTGCAGGCCAATGCCCGTCGGGCTCAGACCCCCGCGATGTTGGCCTCGGGTTATGTTTGTGTACCTCAGTCTGTCCGATATCTCTGGAGTCTGAAACCAAGATGGAGGTGAGCCTCTCCTGACTGGCGGGAGGCCGAGTTCTGAAGTGGCTTCCGTGCAGCGAAAGGCGCCGCAAAACCGCAGCTACTTGTAGCCCGGCTGGTCAGCGAAGGTCAGTGGACATGGGCACTGGACCCTGTGTCGCCTTGGTTCCACTGCTGATAGCCCTTCAGTTGGACCAACCACTGCTGCACTGCCGCCGCCGCAGCCTGCAGTCAAGCAAAAACCTGTCTCCTGAATTTTTAATCTTAGCCATTCTGACAGGTGTGAGGTGAAATCTCAGGGAGTTTCACTGCCATTCGATATTCCTCAGGTGAAAATTCTTTGTTTAGATCTGTACCCCATTTTTAATAGGATTATTTGGTTCTCTGGAGTCTTAGAGCCAATATTTCCCAGCTACCCCGGCTGTATTTCCTCTCCAACACATAATCTGTAAACAGTGGGAGTTTTGCACTCCCGCCCTACATCCAAATGCATCCTGGTAAAGCATGACTCTTAAACTTGAATAGCTAACCAAATATATTTATGTATATGAAACTCTCCACTTCATAATCTCAATTTATAATGATAAACTTTCATTCCAATATTTCTAACTTCTTCAAAATGCCATAAATACATCTGAAGTCATATGAAGTCTACATCTCCTCCTCTCTCCCTTCCAGTCACTGGCCTCTCACTATCTCAATGTGAATGTCTTGCAAGAACATCACTCAGAATGATATTTTCTAGTTCCATCCATTTGCCTAAGAATCTAATAAATTTATTGGTTTTAATAGCTGAATAGTACTCCATTTTATAAATGCATCCCTTCCTCTGTTGAAATACATCTGGGTTCTTTCCAGCTTCTGGTTATTATAATAAGGCTGCTATGAACATAGTGGAGCATTTGTCCTTGTTATATGTTGGAGCATCCTTTGGGTATATGTCCAGGAGTGGTATAGCTGGCTCCTTAGGTAATACTATATCCAGTTTTCAGAGGAATCACTAGACTGATTTCCAGCTTACAATCCCACCAACATTGGAGAAATGCTCCTCTTTCTCCACTTTTTTCCTCTCCACAAATGTTTCCTCTTTCTGGCATCTGCTGTCACCTGAGTTTTTCCCTCTAACCTTTCTGATTTGTGTGAGGTAGAATCTCAGTATCATTTTGATTTGCACTTACCTGATGACTAAGGATGTTGAACATTTCTTTAGGTGCTTCTTGGACATTCAATATTCCTCCGTTGAAAATTCTTTGTTAAATCTGTACTCCATTTTAATAGGGTTATTTGATTCTCTGGAGTCTAACTTCTTGAGTTCTTTGTATATACGGGATATTAGTCTCTTATCAAATGTAGGGTTGATAAAGATCTTGCATGTAGCTTTAAAAAGGAACCATGCTAAACCAAGCTAATTGCCAGAATTAGTGCTCTTGACCACCCCTATCACCAGATCCAAGTGGTCATGTCCTGGTTCCCACAGCCAGCATTCTGCCAAGGCACTTGCACTTTCTCAGCCATCTACCCCTGTGACTGGCATGCAGAATGCCTGCTACTGTTTTCTCATATCCTCTTAGCCCTGTAAAATTATAACACTAAAGGTTTTTAATATACTAGGCAGATTTATAACAGGAGATTTCCAACCCCAAAATGCCTGGTCAAAGAACACAAAACTGTTTATTTAAATACAAGCTGCACACCTAAATTGGACAAACACCCTACAATACTATATTGCCTATGAAATCCCTTTCTACCTGCATCTTTTTCAGGTCATGTGGTTCTGGTTCATCATCTTTTTCTTCCATCTTCTTCCATCCTCTATCTTGCGTAACTTTCTTTTCTTTTATTTCTCCCTCTAAAGCTTTCAGCTCTGCCTTTTGCTTCCACTCACTAGTCACAGGTTCTAGCCTTTTACAACCAATTAAGATTTCAGCTGACCTCACCTGAGTACATGATTTACTCTTCATCAGGGCACCCACCTTGAGGGATCAGAAAATATAAACAGCAATCCACAACAATCCATGATAATACATACACGTTATACTATACATATCTTCTCAATTAGCATTATATTTATTTTGTGAGACTTTACTTACATTGAATTCACATACATAAATTCTCATATCCCTCCATTTGAATACAAAAATCAGGAATGATTTTAATACACATAGAAGCATCTTCCAAAAATGGTGCTGGACTAACTGGATGCCTACATATAGAAGAATTGAAATAGATACATATTTATCACCCTGAACAAAACTCAAGTCTAAGTAGATCAAAGAACACATCATAAAACCAGGTACAATAAATCGTCTCATAGAAGAGAAAGTAGGAAAATACCTTTGAATTCTTTAGTATAGGAGACAAGTTTCTGAACAGAACATCAGTGGCTCAGGCTCTAAGATCAACAATTGATAATTGGCATCTCACAAAACTGTAAATCTTTTGTAAGGCAAAGGATACTGTTGGCAGGGCAAATTGGGGGCCCACAGATTGGGAAAGAATAATCACTGACCCAGCATCTGACAGAAGGGTAATATACAAAATTTACAAAGAACTCAAGAAATTGTACACCAACACCCCAAAAAAACCCAATTTAAAAATGGGATACAGAACTAAATAGAAAATTCTCAACAGAGGAATCTAGAATGGCTCAGAAGCAATTAAATAGATTTTGAAAATATTTAGTCATGAGGGAAATTCAAATCAAAGTATCTCTGAAGTTGCATCTTACTCCCATTAATATGGGTAAAGTTAAAAAACAAAACAAAACAAAAAACATCATGGAATAGCGCATGCTGGTAAGGATGTGGAACAAGAGAAACACTTTTTCAGTGCTGGTTGTAGTGCAAACTTGTACAGAAACTTTGGAAACCAATTTGGCAGTATCTTAAAAAACTGGAAATAGTTCTACCTCAAGGACCAAATACACCATGCCTGAGCATATACTCAAAAGGTGGTTCAACATCCCACAAAGACACTTGGTCAACTATGTTCATAAAACTTTTTTTTGTTCATAATAGTAAAAATCAGAAAACAACCTAAATGTCCCTCAACTGAAGAATAGATAAAATAATGTGGTGTGTCTACACAATGGAATATAGTTCAGGTACTAATAACCAAGACATCCTAAATTTTGCAGGCAAATGTATGGAACTTGAGAATGTGATCATAAGTGAGGTAATTCAATCCCAAAAGTACATTCATGGTATATATTCAATCTATAAGTGGATATTAGCCATAAAATAAAAGCTATTTATTTTATTATACCATATTATACTCCAAAGACGCAAAGAAGCTAAACAAGAAGGAAAGCCAAAGCAAAGAATTTTAAATTTCACCTTGAAGGTGGAATAAAATACTTATAAGAGGCAACTGGCAGGAGATAATTCAGTGGCAGAGAGGATGGGTAAGGGAAGGGGGTTAGTTTTAGCATCAGGTGTGTGGAAGAACAGAAGAGATGGCAAGATGGCTATGAAAATGAATGGAATTATTCAACTGAAAGGGGTGTGGAGTTGGAGGCAGCACTCCAGAATGATTCAGAGACCTAGGATAAAGGAGGGATTCAATAATCACTTTTAGTAGTCGGCTTCATGTGTTTGTTTTTTTTTGGTTTGTTTCTTTTTGTTGTTGTTGTTTTGTTTTGTTTTGTTTTTGTTTTTTGGGGTTTTTTGTTTGTTTGTTTTTTGGATTTGGTTTTTCCGAGACAGGGTTTCTCTGTGTAGCCGTGGCTGTCCTGGAACTCACTCTGTAGACCAGGCTGGCCTCGAACTCAGAAATCCACCTGCCTCTGCCTCCCAGACTGCTGGGATTACAGGCGTGCACCACCACCGCCAAGGGACCCTGCTATACCTCTCCTTGGCATATACCCAAAGGATTCCCCAGCATGCAATAAAGACACATGCTCCATTATGTTCATAACAGCCTTATTTATAATAGCCAGAAGCTGGAAAGAACCCAGATGCCCCTCAAAGGAGGAATGGATACAGAAAATGTGGTATATTTACAGAATGGAATAATACTCAGCAATTAGAAACAATGAATTCACAAATTTTTTAGGCAAATGGTTTGATCTGGAAAATATCATCCTAAGTGAGGTAACCCAATCACAAAAGAATACACATGGAATGCAATCTCTGATAAGTGGATATTAATTAGCCCAGAAGCTCTGAATACCCAAGGCACAATTAGCATAACAAATGACTCCCATGAAGAAGTAAGGAGAGGGCCTTGATCCTGGAAAGGATTGATCTAGCATGGGAAGGGAATATAAAGAAAGAGAAAAAGGAGGAAGGTGATTGAAGAAGGGATGGAGAGAAGAAGGTTTATGGGACATATGGGGAGGGGGGATCTGGGAAAGGGGAAATCATTTGGAATGTAAACAAAGAATATAGAAAATAAAAATATTTTTTTAAAAAGGAGGGATTCAAGAATCAATGAGTGTAACCTTAGCTGTGCCTCACTGCATTTGAGATATGGAACCTGAAAAGACCACCTCCTTTAGCCAGACATGAATGTCAGTAGAGTGGTAAAGTCAACCCACCCACAGAATATTTGTCACAGAATTTATCCTGTCTACAGGAAATGTAGAAACAGGGGATTGAGCAGTGACTGGGGGAAAGGCTAAGCAATAACCAGCCCAAATTGAGACCCATCTCATGGGCAAGTATCAATCCCTAACTCTATTAATGATAGTCTTTTATGCTCATAGACTGAAGAGGCCCCACCCAGAAGCTGACTCAGACAGATGCAGACACTCACAGCCAGACAGTGGATAGAGCTAGGGGCTCTTATGAAAGAATAGGAAAGACTGTTGGCCCAGATGGGCAAAGGAACTCCACAGGAAGACCAACAAAGTAAACTAACCTGGACCCTTGGGGGTTTCATAGACTTAGCCACCAACAAAAGGGCATATATGGGTTGGCCTCTCTACTCATAGGTAGTAAATGCTTAGCTCAGTCTTTACATGGGTCATGAACAACTGGAATGGGGCTATCACAAAATATGTTGCCTGTATGTGCGAGATATTCTACTAGCTGGATTGCCTTATCTAGTGTAAGAGGAAATACCTAACTTTGCAGAGACATAAAGTGCCAAGTTGTGGGAAATATTCAGGAAGGGCACCTATTCAGAAGAATAGAGGGGTGAGGAAGGATTATGGGAAGGGGTAACCAAGAGGGGGACAGTGAGCTAGATATAAAGGGGAAAAGTAAAAATTAATAATTAAAAAACAAATATAAGCAAGAAGAAATGTCAATGTATTATTCTATTTTCGTGTTCTCTTGATGCTGTTTATAACACTAAAGAAGTAAGTAATGTATATATGTTTAAGGATGTCATCAAAATTGCAGTGACATTACAGCTTAAAAAAACAAAAATGTATTCTTTCACAGTGTGAAAGACTTGAAATCCATAACTGCTTATCAGGAATGCCTTGCTTCCTTTAAAGCCTCTTTGCATAGAATCCTCTATTGCTTCTTCTTGGCTTTGGTAGCTGATATGACTATGGACTTATGACCTTTGAAAGCAACTTTTATTCCCATCTCTATGATGAATTTTTTGCTGTACAGCTTCTGTTTATTATTCTCTTTAAGTATGTTTATCACTGGATTAAGGACCCAGAGATATGTACTTCCATCTCAATATCTGTAGCTTAATTTTATTGACAAAGCCATCTTTTCTTTCTCTGAGATGAGGTCATGCACACATGCAGTAAAAATAAAGATATCAATTTAATTTTGAGGTAGATTCCATTCCATTGAATACCAGTTTATGGCTTGTAATTTTACTTTTCTCCTTTTCTTGAATTATTTTTCTAAGTTCACTAAAAATTGTAGGAAAAGAAACTCAGAATATCTTAACAAATTCTAGGAGGTGGCGACACATACCTTTGATTCCAGCACTTTGGAGGCAAAGGCAGGAAGATCTCTGATTTCAAAGCCAGTCTGACTACAACATGAGTTCCAATATAGCCAGGATTATCAAAGACTTCCATTTAGTTTTGCTACCAAGACAGTTAGCCCTTCTAATCTCTAAACCCAGAACTATAAATGTTCTGCTATTAAATCACAGCTACCTTAAGCACACTTATTATATTTTTACTTTCTGGAAAGGAACAGATTTTTATCAAATCTAAGAATTGTCTGAGAAGTAATTTCAGAGCAAAATTATAACCTAATTTGCCTGCTTCTTTCTGTTCTGAAGAGTCTCAAGTACATAACTGAGGACAATTTGTTTCACATACAGAATTTAGTCTTCTGAAGGAAGCATAGCAGGTAAATTCTCTATAAAGCAAGGGCTTGATTGCTCTTGTGTAAGAGTTGTAGAAGTAATATATACTTTTCCAATGATATCTTTGCTAGAAAATCCATCTTCTTTTTAAAATAAAAAAATCTTATAGAATATTGCATGGTGATTTGATATGTCATTGAATAATAAATGAAAGCATTAGTATTTTTGGAAACATTCTTATTTTAAAAAACACACTTCATAATTTTCCATTTTCCTTTATCTCATTGCAGTCTGAATACTGCCTCTGTGTGCTAAGCACTGAACTCCTTTAGTTCTTTGTAAAACCTGGAACTATTTATGGATCTAAAGCAGAAATTGAATCATTTACATCCTTTCTTCAACATAGCTTGGCTAAATCCCAAGATTAACAGGGACAGTTCTATAATACCTATTTTATCCCTACATTTATAAAAGACAATGAATTACCATGACAAAATAGCTGGTAAGGGTTATCCAGGTGAAATCTTAGGTTTTAGGCCAGTTATTCATTTGAAAAAAAAGTCTCTGTGTTTTTTCACTTCTTGGGCTCTATGGTCATACATTAGTAGATTCAAGTGTATACTCTGGTAGTTGCCTGTACAAATTTTGTAAGTCCCTTTGAATTTGTCAATGGAATAATTTTCATATTTTTAAAATAAGATATAGATACCCACAATCTCTTAGTTATTTTAATATCCATTAATCAAAAATGTATGTCAAAACTCTGGGTAAATTTCTTGACATAGTTTCAGGTAAATAATAATTAACACTAGGTATGTATTTTAAAAAAAAAACATTTCTTGCTTAGCATTATAGCATTTTGAAATTAACCTAATTGTACTCCCAGTGTCTTCATATAATCATAGAAGGATTATCAAATATATAATATCAGAGTAGCCTAGCCAACAATTTCATGGTCAGTTTGGACTATAGAGTAAAACTATATATTCAAAACAAAAATTATAAAAACAAATAAAAGTTTGGTAAGAGGTTAAGGTGGTAAACTTCTTGCAAAGCAGCAAGTGGTCCTGTGTTCAGATAATTTGAACCAATGTGGAAACCTACTTTGTTGGCACATTTCTATAAACTAAAAGATGGAGATGAGAACAAAATATCATTGAGCTAAATCTGTGAGTTATATGTTTAATTCATGACACTGACTCAAAAATAAAGTGAGGAATAATGAAGGTGATAACTAGCATCTTAACATCTTCCTCTGCTGTCCAAACACACATGAACATTTATGCCGACTGACTTAGTAAGTATTTTATTGCTGTGAAGGGTCATCATGAACAAAGAAGTTCTTATAAAATAAAACATTTACAGAAAGCCAATTATGCCAAAGGAATGCCAGAACTTTTAAAAATTAGACAAAGGGACACCTATAATCTGATTACTGCTAGAGAAAAAATGTCCTCTTCCAAAGACCATATTAATGTAGCTGTTAATACACACACACACACACACACACACACACACACACACACATACACATACACACACACACACACACATACACATACACACATACAAACACACACACACACACACACATACACATTTAACTTCAAACCAAGCAGAATTCTAAAACATGTTTATATGCTTGCAAAATAATAAAACAGCCAGCACAGGTGATGTGCCTTTACAGTTAAATACTTAAAAACTTAAATGTGTATCATTTTGCTTGTGTTCTTAATATCCTTTTGACCTACCTTTTCTGCCTATGTCCTCTAAAGAGGTTATTCTGGGAAGGCAGCTAGCATATGATAAATGTGTGTGGTGAGTAATTTACTATTAGTAGGGCAATGTGAACAAAGACAAAAGACTTTAAAATATGTAATCAGCAGCCTCTGGGATATTTCATGGCCTTGAACTTGATATATTAATTAATACCCTAAAGAACTATATTTTATTTCTACTCCTACATAATCATGGGGAAAATAGATTTCTGAGAATATATAAGCTACTTTCAGTAATACATAATTAAGTTTATTCACATAGTATGCCATTCATGTTTTGAGAAATTTACCAGGAAGGACATGATTACCAGTTTGAACAAGCTTCTGAGTTTCTGTGGTTCATATGTCAGCTTCAGTTGTCAAACAACACACATTATTAGATTTCTTTGGAGTAACTACATGAATTTCAAAGATGTGAGTTCAATTGTTCGGCATTTCCAGAACACTTCCTACTTAAGTTCCAGTAATAATGTTGGGATTCATGAGAAAAACAACCCAAAGTATCATATTTCCTCCCTCAATATACACATAATATTGGGTGCATGTCTGATAATTTTAGATTTTTCTTTATATAGCTTTAGTGATACAGTCTGATTGAAGTAGACATATCCTGAAATGTACAAGGATGTGTGAAATGGTTGAGCTATGTTAAAGCAAAAATTAAATAGAAACACATAAATGTTTATGACTATACAACATGGAAAAATATATTATGGCCAAGAACATAAATGTGTTCTGTACATAGCTAGATCAGTAAGAGATAATACTGCACATATAAGCAGAATAAACTAGAAAGTAATATTTACAGAGCTAAATTTACATGTTAGTATTCCTTGTATTGTAATTTATGAATAAATATAAAGTTTTGAAATATGTTCTAATAACTAATATATGCTAGATAGGTAATAAAATAAAGAAATTGCCTCCATAAAGTTCTATGTTCCTCAGCTTCACAAAGTATCAAGATAAAGTTCAGGATACTAAAAAATATACTCATCCTCTTCATTTCATTTTATGACTCTGTCTTGACCCAAAATATATTTATAGAGCTATGAGGCTCACTACAAAACTCATTCAGTATCTCTAAGTAGTTGCCCATACACCTACTTTACTCTTCTTCTCCAAAAATTTAAAAAAATTAGTTATAATAGCAATGAATGAGATACATTTTCATTCATCTTAGGGTCACAGTTAGACTTATAGCTCTCTTCAAAACAGTGAGACTTGAGTGCCCACAATTAGCCTATGGCCTCTCCTTTTCATCTCACTTAACATTTGTTCAACTTTACAAAGCACAGTAATTATTAGGTGCCATATATTGTGCCTTGAATATTTAATTTTATAGTAGAATTATGGAATAGTCAAATGAAATAATATGATATAATTGGCACTGAACTGTGACTTCTTTCTGATGGTATCCTGGCATAAAATCGGCTTATGAAACAGTTTCATATTATATTGCAAATAAAGATTTTAGCCCAAAATGTTCATGGATGTGAAAACAAGTTGTTGGCATGACATTGGCAAATGAATGTGTGTGTTGTCATTTTGAAAGGGAAAAATAAAGCTTAAGACACTGTCATTCAGTTTAAGCCTTAAAAAATAATAGTTCTTTGCTGCATCACATATGCAATATACATGGATCACTGCCAGAAACTATTCCTCAGTAAAGACTGAGGGAGTAAAAAATAATCTCATACCTAATTTCTATAAATATTTTCCAAACAATTACTTTATATAATAATGAAAATTGGTCCAGATGGTTTGGTTTGTCAGGCTCAGCTACTCATCTAATAAACACAGACAGTGGCTCATTAAAATAGTGGTTGCAACATTTCATCTTCATATAAAGTAATTCTTTTAAAAAATGTCAAAACACATGGGTGCCTATCTTCTTCGCTCCAGTTCAGAACTCTTCTCAGAATGATGGGAGAAGAGATAAAGGAATTTTAGTTTAGTAATGAAATATCAGCTTACATAATATACTTTGACAAGATCTTTCTTTTTTTCAGGGTATTGAGTATATTTTTCCAGTTATCATAATCACCAACAAATAATGAAAGGTATTCCTTTTGTCAGATTTAGTGCATTTTAGTCTAAGTATAGAAGAAGCTGGATGCCTGAAAACACTGGGAAGTATGTAAAGAATCTCCCAACAAATGCGTTCTATCCAAGCAATGATCAAAAAAGATGTATCCAGAAAATGCAGAAAAGTTTAGACATAGGTTTCCTCTTCCTGGCAGACTCTGTAGGAAACAACACTAGTCTTCCACCAAAAGTCTGGATAGAGGGGATGCATGGAGACTTACCCTTGTCATATTGTGATATACAGAGTTCCTCCATAGCACTGGAAAAGGATTGAGAAAAGAAGGAGGGTCGGGTCTTTCAAACCTACTAAGTACATTTTCTCAGGATGATGTCATTAGAGAAAATGGAGATGTTGTATCCTGCCCATGTTGCCTGTGATAAAGGCATCCTGCTACTCTGCAAGGCATGATGTTTTAGAAACCACTCTGGAAATCAGTCTGATAGTTCCTCAGAAAACTGGGCATAATATTACTGGAGGAACCCATTATACCACTCCTGAGCATATACCCAGAGGATTCCCCAGCATGTACTGACACATGCTCCACTATGTTCATAGCAGCCCTATTTATAATATCCAGAAGCTGGAAAGAAACCAGATATCCCTCAACAGAGGAATTGCTACAGAAAATGTGGTATATTTACACTATGGCCTTCCTTACTCAAGGAGAGATTTCATAACCCCTTTCTTCTATCCAGGACTCTAAAGCCGGAAGCACATGGCTGAAACTATTGTGTTCTGCTGCTTTCTGGGAATATCTTGAGGATAGGATACCTCAAATGTAACCACAAACTTCCTCCAACAAGACTGTACCAACTCCAATAAGGCCCTACCTTCTAATAGTGCTACTCCCTGTGTACAAATCAAGCAAAGTCCTGAGTCTATAGGTAACATATGTCCTAAACCACCACACATAGTCTATACAATATACACAACTGAAAAATTGTACATTCTATTTCTTCTGGCTAAAGAGACCTGGTTAAACAACAATCTTTAGAATTCAAATTCATATTTGAGACAAAACTTTAAGACACACATCTTGCAACAGATTGTCTTTCATTCTCTTAACAGTGGTATGAGCTTGTCCTCTAGTCTGAGCTGTTTTATATCTCTCACATTGTAGACTTCACCTTATATATCTGCATCATCTTCATTTGTCTTCCCAAACACCTCAGAAACTTTTTGGTGGTTAACTATTTTACGATTTTCATTATTGAATAGAGCATAATGCTGTCTTGAACAGAAATTATCTTTATATAACAAAAACATCATAATAAACCTCACAATTTAGAACTTTCTTAAATGTTTACATTGAGTTCATTACAAAAATTATATTGAAAAGCTTCAAGAAGATTGATATGCTTGTGTAATAATCTGAAATGAGTTTTGTTTGAATGGATAATTTTTTCTGACAATACAATGTTTGAAGAAAGAATTGTCAAAACAACATATGCGAAATTTCTAATGGCTAATTTGTTCCTTTCATTGAAAAGAATTTTATTTTAGACTCCTGATTTCTTAAAGATTCTACAGATCTTATCTTTTCCAATATTATGTATTGGTTCTATAAGAGAATTTTATTTTGAAAATATAGGTAAGGGGCATACAACTAGATTCTAATCTTGTCTGTGTCATGTACCATATAATGGCATAACATTATGGTTTTAAATACATAACTTGTACATTGAAATAAGGTGTTTATAATTAACATTACTATGTGCATCTTTTTAAAGGAAAATAGTTAAACAACATGGTTTCTTCATATCATAGGCTACTAAAGGGAAATGCTCCAACTAATATGTAGATTCATCTTGTGGGTACTGAATTTTCTTTTTCTTTTTCTTTTTTTTTATTGGATATAATTTATTTACATTTCAAATGATTTCCCTTTTCTAGCCCCCCCACTCCCCAAAAGTCCCGTAAGCCCCCTTCTCTTCCCCTGTCCTCCCACCCACCCCTTCCCACTTCCCCGTTCTGGTTTTGCTGAATACTGTTTCACTGAGTCTTTCCAGAACCAGGGGCCACTCCTCCTTTCTTCTTGTACCTCATTTGATGTGTGGATTATGTTTTGGGTATTCCAGTTTTCTAGGTTAATATCCACTTATTAGTGAGTGCATACCATGATTCACCTTTTGAGTCTGGGTTACCTCACTTAGTATGATATTCTCTAGCTCCATCCATTTGCCTAAGAATTTCATGAATTCATTGTTAAATTTCAACAGTCCCAATGGGCACAGGCTCATTGATTCTGTAGGCTTTTTTGTGGTGTCCTTCACCCTTCTGGCTCCTTCAATCCCTACTCCTCTTTCAGAAAATTCCCAATCTCTTCCTAAAGTTTGGCTGTGGGTCTCATTATCTGTTTCCATCAGTGGCTAGGTGAAGACTCTTAGGACATATGTATGCTAGGTTCCTGTCTGCAATTATATGTGAGTATAGTGTCTACAAGTATAAAAGAGTAATAGTATCAAGTATGGGCTGTTTCTTGTGGCACGAGTCTCAAGCTAGGCCAACCACTGGTTGGTTATTTAATATCTGTTTCATCTTTATCTGTGCACATTTTGTAGGTAGGACAAATTGTTGCTTGAAGGTTTTGAGACTTGGTTAGTATTCCCATCCCTCTATTGGAAGTCTTGCTGGTTGACAAAGTTGCCAACTTATTTTCCTTATTCCCTATGGATAGGAATCTTAGCTAGGCTTCCCTCATAGGTTGGCAGAAGTTTCCCTTTTCCTAGGTTTAGAGTTTGTCCAAGACATGCCTGGACCACCAATCACAGTTCTCTCTCCCACTTCTCTCTCTGTCTACCCTTCACTTGATCTCTTTTCTCGCCTCTCAATGCCAGCTCTCAGCAAGTTCCCTTCACTCCATGCATTCTTAATGTCTATTTTATTTCCCAATCTTACTGAGATTTAAGCATCCTCCCTTAGCTTCTCCTTTTACTTGGCTTTTGTGGGTCTGTGGATTGTTACCTTTTCCTTTCTAATATCCACTTATGAGTACATAGCAAGTGTATATTTCTGGGTCTGGGTTGCATCAATCAGATGGTATTTTATAGTTCTATGCATTTGTTTGAAAATTTCATTATGACATTGTAACATCTGGGTAGTATTTTGTTGTATAAATAAACCACATTTCTTCATCAGTTCCTCAGTTGAGAAACATGTAAGTTGTTTCTACTTTCTAGCTATGTATATATTCTTTATGTATTTTGAATGGTAGGCTCCTATTTGACATAGGGTTGGTGCAGATCCCATTATGTAGGCTGGCATTTTGTCCTATTTACAGTGTTCTTTGCCTTGCAGAAACTTTTAAATTTTCATGAGGTCTGTTTATAAATTGTTGATTTTAGAGCCTAAACTATTGGTATTCAGGAAGTTTCCCCTTGTGCCTTTGTGTTCAAGGATATATCCCACTTTCTCTTCTATCAAATTTAGTGTGTCTGTCCTTATTGTTGAGATCTTTGATCCACATAGATTTGAGTTTTGGGTAGGTTGATAAATATGGATCTATTTATACATGCAGACATCCAGTTAGAGTAGCACCATTTGTGATAGATACTCTTTCTCGCCATTGTAGGCTTTTGAGTTATTTGTCAAAAATCAAGTGTAAAAGTGTGTAAGTTTGTTTATTTAGCTATACAGAGGGTTTTTTTGGTTTTGGTATATGAAGATGAGTACAGTTCTTTCAATATCTGTCAAAAATTTTGTGGAGTTCTATAGATTTCTCTGGGTATGATAGCCACTTTTATTATATTAATCAAACAAATCCATGAATATGAAAGATCTTTCTATCTTTTGATATTTCTTTAATGTTTTATTTCAAAATGTGATGTTCTTCTCATACAGGTCTTTTACTTACTTGGTTAGAGTTGCACCAAGATCTTTTATATACTTTGTGGCTATTGCAAAGAGTGTTTTTTCTTTAATTGTTTCTCAGTCCATTTATTATTTGTATAAAAGAGAACTAGTAGTTTTTTTTGTTTAAGATAATTTTTTTTTACTAATTCTCTTTAGATCCCACTCAATTGCTCCCTTCAAGTCATCCCTTTCCCTCATTCTCCCATTCCCCATCTCCTTCTCCTCTGGTGGAGGGTACCCCCATGGAATCCCTCCTACCATGGCAATGCAAGTTGCTTAGAGGCTAGGCACTTAAACTCCAAATGAAGGCAGAGAACTCAGCACAGCCTTGTCCCACATACAGCCAATAACTTTAGGATAGCCTACATTCCAGTTGTTTGGGACCCATATGAAGATCAAGCATCACTTATGCTACTTATGTGTGGGAGGCCTAGGTTCAGCCTGTGTATGGTCTCAGGTTGGTGGTTCCCTCTCTAAGAGCCTCAAGGGTCCATGTTAGTTGACTGTTGGTCTTCTTATAGAGTTCCTATCCCCATTGGGTCCCACAATCCTACTTCTATTCTTCTATAAGAGTCCCCAAGTTCCATCTACTATTTGACTGTGTTTGTCTGTATCAATCTGTGTCAGGTACTTGGTGGAACCTTTCAGAAAACAACATGCTCCTGTCTGTGTGATTCAGAAGTCTGATGGAGATAGAGAAAACGCAGCAGGAGATTCAGGCTATTGAATTTTTAAGGTGATTTTGTATAGATCCACTTTACTGAAGGTATACATCCCCTCAAGAAGTTCTCTGGTAGAATTATTGCAGTCACTTACGTATACTGTCATACCATCAGTTCATAGTGACACTTTCAATTTTTCTTTTCTAATTTGTGTCACTGTGAACTCTTTGAGTTGCCTTATTGTTCTAGCTAAAGCTTTAAGTACTTTCCTTAATAGATATATAGAGAGTGGATAGCCTTGTGTTGTCCCAGTCTAATTTGATGATGTTGGCTTTTGGCTTGTGGTATACTGCATTTATTATGTGTAGGCATGGACCTAGTACCTCTGATATCACAATGTCTTTTATCATAAAGGGGTGTTGTATTTTGTCAAAGACTTATCAATATCTCATGAGATAGTCATGTGCCTTTTTTCTTCTAGTTTGTATACATGGCAAATGACATTGATGGACATTAGTATGTGGATCAGTCCTTGCAGGCCTAGAATGAAGCCTATTTGATCATGGTGGATGATGTTTTAATGTGCTCATGGATTTGATTTTCAAGAATTTCAGTAAATACTTTTGAATCAATGTTCATAATGGAAATTAGACTGAAATTGCCTCTCTTTGTAGAGGCTTTATGTGGTTTTGGTATCTGGGTGACTGTGTGGCCATGTAGAATGAGTTTGTCAATGTCCCTTCTGTTTCTATTTTGTGGAAAAAATGAGGAATACTGCTATTAGCTCTTCTTTGAAAGTCTGGTAGAATTCTGTGCTAAAAGTGGCAAGAATTAGGAAGAATACCACAAGAATTCCTTTTGTGCTTCAAAGACCAGCAAAG
Organism: Apodemus sylvaticus; assembly: GCF_947179515.1. Classification (NCBI taxonomy): domain Eukaryota; kingdom Metazoa; phylum Chordata; class Mammalia; order Rodentia; family Muridae; genus Apodemus; species Apodemus sylvaticus. Next base: position 130,323,046 of record NC_067478.1, on the reverse strand, counting down.
AAGCAAGACTGAAAAAGCCTTGCATGGCTAGCGAAGAGCAGTGAAGTATTGCAAGGCATATTATAGGTAGTCAGTGAAGAGCAGTGAAGTCTTCCTGGGATAGTAAAGCAGGAACCTGCTCTTACTGTTGCTGGGGTTATATTTCTATTTTTTCTAAAGGTCACACACGTGCCCTCTCAAACTTCTGCTCCAGAAAAACATCAAAAACCGTTTCATATGTCTGGTTCAGCCAAACACTCTATCATACAAGAGCTCCAGAAAAATATTACGTGACACAATTGAGTTTCCACGGAAACCAGAAATTGTCATGTCATCTGTTATTTCTCCTTTTCATTTCTGATTTGTTTATTTGGGTGTTGTCTTTCTGCTTTTTAGTTAGTTTAGCTAATGGTTTCTCTATCTTATTGATTTTCTCAAATAATTCTTTTTGTTTCCTGAATTCTTTACATAGTTCTCTTTCTTTCTAATTTATTGATTTTTCCACTGAGTTTGATAATTTCCTGTTATGTATTCTGCTTGGATGTGTTTATTTCTTTTTGTTCTAGAGCTTTCAGGTTTACTGTTAACTTACTAATATGAGATATATCCAGTTTCTTTTTGAAGGCATTTACTGCTATGAACTTTCCTTGTAGCACTGCTTTCATTGTGTCTCATAAGTTTGAATATGTATTCATTGAATTCTAGAAAGTCTTTAATTTCTTTATTTCTTCCCTGACCCAGTGGTTGTTGAGTAGAGAGTTTTTAAGTTTCCACGGATTTGTCGGCAATTTTTTTGTTTATGTTTTTGTTTTTGTTACTGTTGTTGTTTAAGTTCAGGTTTAATCCACAGGGTTCTGAGAAGACATGAGATGTTACTTCAGCTTTGTAAAATCTACAGAGGTTTGCATTGTGATGGAGTACATGATCAATTTTGGATAAAGTTCTGTTAGGTGCTAAGAGGAATGTATCTTCTTTTTTATTTGGGTGAGTTGTTTTGTAGATATCTATTAGCTCCTCTTAATTCATACAATTTATGAGTTTCGTTATTCCTCTGTTTAATTTCTGTCTTGATAGCCTGTGAGGTATTCAAATCTCTCACTATTAATGTACAGGGTTGGATGTATAAAGTAAACTTAGTAATAACTTGTTTTTGTTTTACTGTTTGGTTTTGTTTTTTTCCAAATAAGGTACCCTTTCATTTGGGGCAAAGATATTCAGAGTTGAGATGTCATCTTGGTGGATTTCTCCTTTGATAAAGTTAAAATGGCCTCCCCCATACTTTGTTATTAATTTTGGTTGAAAGTCTATTTTATCAGATATTAGAATGACTACTCCATCTTGGCTCCTGGGTCCATTTTCTTAGAAAATCTTCCTCAAACCCTTTAGTATAGGGTAATTTCTATATTTGTCACTAAGGTATATTTTCTTAAATAGTACAAGAGGAATAGCCTTGAACTCCTTGGTATATGAGACAACTTCCTGAACAGATCACCAATGATTAAGGCACTAAGATCAAAAATTTAAAAATGTGACCTCATGAAGCTGAAAAGTTTTTCTAAGTCAACAGGAAAAAAACAACAGCCTATAGATTAGTAAAAGATCTTCATCAACCCTACATGTGTCAGAAGGTTAATATCAAAAATATGTAAAGAACACAAGAAGTTAGACACCAACAACCTAAATAACCCAATTAAAAAGAAGGGTACAGAGATAAGCACTGAATTCTCATCTTGAATGGCTGAGAGCACTTAAAGAAATGTTCATTGTTCTTAGTCATCAGGAAAATGCAAATCAAAATATTCTACCTTACAACTATTTTAATGTCTTAGATCAAAAACTCCTAGACATATACCCAAAAGTTGCTCCAACATATAATCTCTACTATGTTCATAGCAGCCTTATTTAAAATAGCCAGAAGATGGAAAGAACATGATGTCATTCAACAAAGGAATGGATACAGAAAATGTATCCAGAATGGTGTACTATTCTTCTATTAAGAACCATGAATTCATGAAATTCTTTGGCGAATGGATGGAACTAGAAAAAATTATTCTGAGTGATGTAACCCAATCACAAAAGAAAATGGTACACACTCAGTGATAAGTGGATATTAGCCCAAAAGTTCTGAATACCCAAGATATAATTTACAGACTACATGAAGCTCAAGAAGAAGGAAGACCGAAGTGTGGATGATTCAGTTCTTCTGACAAAGGGCACAAAATACTCAAAGGAACAAATATGTAGATAAAGTATAGAGCAGAGACTGAAGGAAAGGTCATCTAGAGGTTGCCCCACCTGGGGCCCATTCCATATACAGACATCAAACCCAGATACTATCATGGATGCCAAGAAGTGCTTGTCGACAGGAGTCTAATATAGCTGTATTCTGAGAGGCTATGCCAGATCTTGGCAAATACAGAGGCAGATACTAGCAGCCAACTATTGGACTGAGCACTGAGTCCCCAGTGGAAACATTGGAGAAAGGGCTGAAGTAGCTGAAGGGGTTTTCAACCCATAGGAAGAACAATATCAACAATATCAACCAACCAGCCCCCAGAGATTCCAGGGACTAAACCACCAACTAAACAATACACATGGAGGGACCCGGACCCATGGTTCCAGCCACATATGTACCAGAAATTGGTTTTTGTCAGACATCAATGGGAGGAATGGCCAGTGGTCCTGGGAAGGCTTGAATTCCCAGTGTAGAGGAATGCCAGGGTGGGGAGGTGGGAGTGAGTGGGTGAGTGGGAGAGCAACCTCAAAAAATCAGGGAGAGGGAGGATAGGTTTCCAGAGGGGAAGCCAGGAAAGAGGATAACATTTGAAATGGAAATAAATAAAATATCAAAAAAATCTATTTTAGTAAGGGAAAAAAAAAACCTCAAGTGATAGCACATGTTGGCGAAAATGTGGTGAAAGGGGAACAGTCCTCAATTGCTGGTGGGAGTACAAATGTCTACAACCACACTCAACATAAATTTGGCAGTTTCTCAGAAAATAGGGAATAGTTCTACCTAAAGAACCAGTTATATACCTATCGTGTGTACATATCCCAAAAATGTTCCACTATCCCACAAAGACGCATGCTATATGTTCATAACAGCTTTATTCATGGAAACAATCTAGATGTCCCTCAACTGAAGAATGGATAATGAAAATGTGGTTCACTTACCCCATGGAATATTACTCAGCTATTTAAAACAATGGCATCATTAATTTTGCAGGCAAATGAATGGAACTAGAAAATATTATCCTGAGTGAGGTAATCCAGACATGCATAGTATGTTCTCACTTATAAGTACATGTTACCAAATAAGCAGAGCCCAGGGGAAGATTGTTGAATCTTTTTCAAAAGGGGAAATAAAGTAGGTATTGAAAGTGGATAGAGGGAAGAAACTGAATGGGGCAGATGGGAGCACATGAGGAACAGATGTACAGTGAGTAGGGGAGAGAGAACTGAAATCAGAGATGGGGAACACAAACTCTAAGACATGCCAGAGACCTGGGGTGGGGAGAGGCCCTTGGGTGCCAATGGCCCTACTCTAGCTGAGACTTCTGGCAGTGAGAGACATGGATCCTTAAGTGATCACTTCCTATAGCCAGGCAGGATTCCTTGTGGAGGGATAAGTACAACAACCTACCCACAAAACCTTTGACCAAAATGTATCCTGCCTATAAGATATGCAGGGACTAAGATGGAACAGTCAATCAATGACTGACCCAAATTGAAACCTATCTCATGTGCAAGAACCAGTCCCTAACACTCTTTAATGATATTCTGGTGTACTTGCAAACAGGAGCCTGGGATGTCTGTCTTCTGTGAGGCTCAACCCTTCAGCCAATGGAAACGGATACACAGACCCACAGCCAAACACTAGATGGAGCTTGGAGTGTCTTGTTGGAGAGTTGGGGGAAGGATTGAGGGACCTGAAGAGAACAGTGTCTCCACAGGAAGACCAACAGAGTCAAGTCAACAAACCTTGATGCTTGGGGGCTCTCACAGACTGAATCATCAACCAAAGACATAATATAGGCTGTACCTAGGCCCCCCACAGATGTGTAGAAGATATGCAGCTTGTTCTTCCTGCAGGTCCTCCTCGAACTGGAGTGAAAGCTGAGCCTGAATCTGTTGCCTACCTCCTTATGAATCCCATTCTCCTAACTCGGTTGTCTGGTTTCAGTGGGAGAGGTTATGGCTAGTCCTGATGTACTGGAGGGCCTAACAAGAACAATAACAGCAACAGGAACAACAACAAGATGATGATGATGATGATCATGATCATGATCATGATGATGAAGATGATCATTATGACAGCAATGACATTTAGTGGGAAGCTCCTATTTCTCAGAGGAGAAGGGGAAAACGGAATGGGGGTAGGATCTGCATAATGGAATACTAGGAGAAAAATAGGCATGATATTGGAATGTAAAGTCAATGAAGAGATAAATTAAAATAATTTAAAGCCAAGACACTTATAAAATTGAATAATAGTAATCAGTATCCTCAACTGTTAAAACACCAAAGGTTCAAAATAGCTGAATGTAATTTAATTACAGTCAGATATTTTTTTTAATTTTTTTTATTCGATATAATTTATTTACATTTCAAATGATTTCCCCTTTTCTAGCCCCCCCACTCCCCGAAAGTCCCGTAAGCCCCCTTCTCTTCCCCTGTCCTCCCATCCACCCCTTCCCACTTCCCCGTTCTGGTTTTGCTGAATACAGTCAGATATTTTTAAGATTTTATTTTCTTTCTTCAAGATAAACTCTAGTACCACACTAGTTGATTATGTTAAAATTTGGAACTGTGAAAGTTATAATTCATACAAGTTCAACAAAACCTTGAATTCAAAAAATGATAATTTAGGTATAAAACCAAAGATAACAGTATAAAAAAACATTTGATAAATTCATCGCACCAAAACCGAAAAAGTCAATTACAATGATAATAATAATAATAATAATAATAATAACAATGAAATTTATAAAATCAGGACAGGAACTTAGAATACATTTGTACAATCCATACCCAATAAATACCTGCTATCAAGGGTTAAGAAGAAAGATCTGTGGGTAAAGTGCTTACCACTCATTTGTAAGGAGCAGCTTTCAAATCCTCAGCATTTGTGTACAAGCTTAGTACAGTGGCACACACCCTAGCTTTAAGTCCTGTGCCTGGGATATGGAAACAAGAGGAAATATCTGGATCTTAGGTCAGAAAGCACAACTCAAATTGTGATCTCCAAGTATACCTCAAAATATTTACCTAAAAAAATAGTGAAGTAAAAAGTAAAATGGAGAGCAATAGAGCAATAGAGGAAATACATGAACTATCAGCCATGGAACTCCACACATGCGTGGACAAGTACACCAGAACACACACACACATACACACACATACACACGCACACGCACACGCACATGCATACGCACACACACACCAAACACAGAGAGAGGGGAAAAAGAAAGAGAGAGAGAGAGAGAGGAAGTGAGGATTGAGTGGGGTTGGAGAGAGCTCTTATAAAAATATTCCTTAATTTTAATGATGAAAATTAAGAACCTAAACTAACTGATGTATTTTAATACCCATTTGCAGAAAAAACTAAAAAATGAGTTAATTGACTATGTCCTTTGCTAACAGATGCTTTTCAGTTTCACGAGGTCACATTTACCAATATTTGAACTTAGAACCTGAGCCGCAGGAGTTCTGTATAGGAAATCCTCCTATAACTCACCCACCCCCTTCACCTTGCCAATGAGTTCAAGGCTCTTTCCCACTTTCTCATATATTATATTAATGAATATGGTTTTGTGTTGAGATCCTTAATCCACTTGGAATTGAAGAAAACTGACAAATATGGGTCTATTTTCATTTTTTATATATACTGACTGCCAGTTATACATACCAGGACCATCTATTTAAGATTCTTTCTTTCTTCCATTGTATATTTTAGCTTCTTTATCAAATATCAACTGATTTTAAGTGGGCAGGTTTTTTTTTTCAGATATATTCTTTACTTACATTTCAAATGATTTCCCCTTTTGTGGTTACCCGCCGTGCCCCATGAAATTCTCATAAGCCATCTCTCCTCCCCCGTTCCACAATCATCAACCTCCCTCTTCCCTCTCCTGGTATTCCCCAACACTGTTGCATTGAGCCTTTCAAGGTCCAAGGGCATCTCCTCCCTATGATGACTAACAAGGCCATCCTCTGTTTCTTATGCATCTGGAGCCATGGGTAATACCATGTGTACTATCTGGTTGATGTTTTTGTCTCTGAGAGCTCTGGGAGTACTGGGTGACTCATATTGTTGTTCCTGCTATGGTACTACAAACCTCTTCAGTTCCTTGGGTTCTTTCTCTAGCTTTCCCTTTGGGGACTGTGTACTCAGTTCAATAGCTGTCTGAGAGTGACCACCTCTGTGTTTGTCATGCACTAGCGGAACCTCCCAGGTGACAGCAATATCTTGCTCCAGTCAGCAAGTACTTGTGTGCATCAATAATAGTGCCTGGGTTTTGTAACTGTATATGGGATGAATCACAAAGTGGGGTAGTCTCTGGATGGTCTTTCCCTCAGTCTCTGCACCACATTTTGTCTCTGTCTACTTCTGTGGGTATTTTGTTCCCCCTTTTAAGAAGGACTAGAGTATCTATACTATGTTCTTCCCTCTTCTTGGGCATCATTTAAAATATGAATTGTGTCTTAGGTATTCCAAGCTTCTGGGCTAATATCCACTTATCAGTGAGTGCATACTGTCTGTGTTCTTTTGTGCTTGGGTTACCTCACTTAGGATGATATTTTCCAGTTCGACCCATTTGCCTATGAATTTTATGAATTCATTGTTTTTAATATCTGAATGATGTGAGCTGAAATCTCACTGTTGTTTTGATTTGCATTGCCCTGATTACTACGGATGTTGAACATTTCTTTAGGTGCTTCTCAGCCATTCAGTATTCCTGAGGTAAAAACTCTTTATTTAATTCCATACCCCATTTTTAATGCAGTTATTTGTCTCTCTGGAGGCTATCTTGTAGAATTCTTTGTATATATTGGATATTAGCCCTCTGTCAGATGTAGGGTTGGTATAGATTTTTCCAAATTTGTTGGTGGGCATTTTGTCCTGTTGACAGTGCCCTTTTCCTTAAAGAAACATTGAAATTTTATTAGATCTCATTTGTCAATTCTTGATCTTAGAGCATAAACTGTTGGTATTCTGGTCAGGAAAATTTCCCCTGTCAAGGCTTTTCTTTTCTATTAGTTTCACTATGTCTGGTTTTATGTGGAGGTCCTTGATCCACTTATACTTGAGCTTAGTACAAGGAGATAAGAATGAATCAATTTGCATTCTGCATGCTAGCTGCCAGATAAACCAGCACCATTTGTTGAAATGCCTATCTTTTTCCCACTGGATGGTTTTAGCATCTTTGACAATGATCAAGTAGCCATAGGTGTGTGAGTTCATTTCTGGGTCTTCATTTCTATTCCATTGATCTACATGTCTATCACTGTATAAATACCATGCAGTTTTTAACACTATTGCTCTGTAGTACTGCTTGAGGTCCAGGATACTGATTCACACAGACATTCTTTTATAGGTAAGAATACTTTTAGCTTTCCTAGGCTTTTTGTTATTCCAGATGAATTTGAGAATTGCTCTTTCTAACTTTATGAAGAATTGAGTTGGGATTTTGATGGGGATTTCATTGAATCTGTATATTGCTTTTGGCAAGATGGCCATTTTTAGTATATTAATCCTGCCAAGATTCCAAGAGCATGGAAGATTTTTTTCCATCTTCTGAGGTCTAGTTAGATTTCTTTCTTCAAAGACTTGAAGTTCCTGTCATACAAATCTTTCACTTGTTTGGTTAGAGTCACACCATGATACTTTATATTGTTGTGGCTATTAAGAAAGATGTCATTTCCATAATTTCTTTTTCAGATTGCTTATCCTTTGAGTATAGGAATGCTACTAATTGAGTTAATTTTATATCCAGCCACTTTGTTGAAGTTGTTGATCAGTTATAGGAGATCTCTGGTAGAGTTTTATGGGTCACAAGTATACTATAATATCATCTGCAAATAGTGATAATTTGACCTCTTCCTTTCCAATTTGTATCCACTTGACATCCTTTTGTATTTTAATTGCTCTAGGTAGAACTTCAAGCACTACATTGAATACATTTGGAGAGAGAGAGCAGCCTTATCTAGTCCCTGATTTCAGTGGGAGTGCTTCAAGTTTCTCTCCATTTAGTTAATGTTGGCTACTGGTTTGCTGTGTATTGCTTTTAATATGTTTAGATACAGACCTTGAATTCCTGTTCTTTCCAAGACTTTTAGCATGAAAGGATGCTGAATTTTGTCAAATGATTTTTCAGTATCTAATCAAAGGATCGTGTGTGTGTGTGTGTGTGTGTGTGTGTGTGTGTGTGTGTGTGTGTGTGTGTTTTGAGTTTATTTAAGTAGTGGGTTACATTGATGGATTTCCATATATTGAACCATCCCTAAATCCCTGGGATGAAGTCTACGTGATCATGGTAAATGACCATTTTGATGTGTTCCTGGATTCAGTTGGCAAGGATTTTATTGAGTATTTTTGCATTGATATTCATAAGAAAAATTGGTCTAAAGTTCTGTTTCTTTGTTGTATCATTGTGTGGTTTTGGTATCAGTGAAATTGTGCCTTCATAGAACAAGTTGGGTAGAGGTCCTTCTGCTTCTATTTTATGGAATAGTTTGAAGAGTATTGGTGTTAAGTCTTCTTTGAAGGTCTGAAAGATTTCTGCCCTAAAACCATCTGGTCCTATGCTTTTTGTTGCTGTTGTTGTTGAGAGATTGTCAATGACCACTTCTATTTCTTTAGAGATTATAGGACCATGTAGATGGTTATATGATCCTGAATAAAATTTGGTAGTTGGTATCTGTCTAGGAAATTATCCATTTCCTCCAGACTTTCCAGTTGTGTTGAGTATAGACTTTTGTATTAGGATCTGATGATTTTTTTTTTAATTTCCTCAGTTTCTGTTTTTATATCTCCCTTTTCATTTTGGATTTTGTTGATTTGGATACTTTCTTTGTGCCCTCTGGGTAGTCTATCTAAAAGTTTATCTATCTTGTTGTTTTTCTCAAAGAACTAGTACCTGGTTTTGTTGATTCTTTGTATAGTTATTTTCATTTCTACTTGGTTTATTTCAGTCCTGAGTTTGATGATTTCCTGCCTTCTATTCCTCTTGGGTATATTAGCTTTTTTCTAAAGTTTACAGGTATGCTGTTAAGCAACTGTGTATTCTCTCTCCAGCTTCTTTGAAGGCAGACAGAGCTATGAGTTTTCCTCTTAGCACTGCTTTTACTGTGTCCCATAAATATGGTATGTTGGGCCTTCATTTTCATGAATTCTAAAAATTCTTTGATTTCTTCCCTTATTTCTTCCTTGACCAAGGTATCATTGAGTAGAGTATTGTTCAGCTTCCATGTTTATGTGGGCTTTCTGTTGTTTTGTTGCTATTGAAGATCACCCTTACTTCATAGTGTTCTGATGGGAGGCATGGGATTAATTCAATCTTCTTATATCTGCTGAGGTCTATTTTGTGAGCAGTTATATGGTCAGTTTTGGAGAACGTACCATGTGGTATTGAGAAGAAGGTATATTCTTTTGATGTAGGATGAAATGTTCTATAGATATCTTTTAAATCCATTTGGTCTAAAACTTCTCTTAGCTTCACTGGGCCTCTGTTTAGTTTGTGTTTCCCTGATCTGTCCATTGAAGAGAGTGGGGTGTTGAAATCTCCCACAGTTATAGTGTGAGGTGCAATGTGTGCTTTAAGATTTAGTGAAGTTTCTTGTATTTGGAGCATATGTGTTCAGAATTGAGAGTTTTTCTTGGCAGATTTTTCCTTTGATGATTATAAAGTGTCCTTCCATGTCTTTTTTGATGACTTTTGTTGAATGTCTATTTTATTGGATATTAGAATGCCTACTCCAGCTTGTTTCCCGGTACCATTTGCTTGGAACACTGTTTTTCAGCCTTTTTACTCTGAGGTAGTGTGTGTCTTTGACACTGAGATTCATTTCTTGTATGCTGCAAAATGCTGGGTCCTGTTTACATATCCATTTTGTTAGTCTTTGTCATTTTGGGGGGGAACTGAGTCCATTGAAGTTAAGAGAAATTAAGGAATAGTGATTGTTGCTTCCTGTTATTTTTAATCTAATTTTTATGTTTGTGTGGTTATCTTCTTTTTGGTTTGTTGAAAGAAGATTAATTTCTTGCTTTTTCTAATGTGTAGTTTCCCAACCATTTGTTGGTGTTTTCCATTCATTTTCCTTTGAAGGGCTGGGTTTGTGGAAAGATATTGTGTAATTTTTTTCATGAGTTGGAATACCTTGGTTACTACATGTATGGTAATTGAGAGATTTGCTGGGTATAATAGCCTGAGTTCACATTCATGTTCATTTAATATCTGTATGAGATCTGCCCTGTTTCTTTTGGATTTCATAGTATCTGGTGAGAAATCTTGTGTAATTCTGCTAGGTCTACCTTTATATGTAACTTGATCTTTTCCCCTTACTGCTTTTAATATTCATTCACTGTTTAGTGCATTTTGTGGTTTAATTATTATGTGATGGGAGTCATTTATATTCTGGTCAAATCTATTTGGAGTTATGTTCATGGACATCTCTTTGTTTATGTTAGGGAAGTTTTCTTCTATAATTTTGTTGAAGACATTTGCTGGTCCTTTAAGTTGAAAAACTTCACTCTCATTTATACCTATAATCCTTAGGTTTGGTCTTCTCATTGTGTCCTGGATTTCCTGGATGTTTTGGGTCAGGAGCTTTTTGCATTTTGCATTTTCTTTGACTGTTGTTGGCAATGTTTTCTATGGTATCTTTTGCATCTGAGATTCTCTCTTTTATCTCTTATATTCTGTTGTTGATGCTTGCATCCATGACTCCTGACTTCTTTCCTAGGTTTTCTTGGTCCAGAGTTATTTCCCTTTGTGATTTCTTTATTGTTTCTACCTCCATTTTGAGATTCTGGATGGTTTTGTTCATTTCTTCACCTGTTTTGTGGTGTTTTCCTGTAGTTCTTTAAGGTCTTCTCCCTGTAGTTCTTTAAGGGCTTCTCCCTATTTACTTTCTCCCTGTTTAGCTTGTTTTTTTTTTTCCTGTATTTCTTTAAGGGAGTTATTTATGTCCTTCTTGAACTTCTTGAAGCCCTCTAACAGCCTCATGAGCTGTGATTTTAAATTCAAATCTTGCTTTTCTGGTGTGTTGGGGGTATCCAGGACTTGCTGTTTTGGGTGAATTGGGTTCTGATGGTGCCATGTTTCCCTGATTTCTGTTAGTAATGTTCCTATGTTTATCTTTTGCCATCTGGTTATTTCTGGTGTTAGTTGGTCCTGCTGTCTCTGGCTGGTTCTTTTCTTTCCTGTGTGCCTGCCAGCCTGTCTCAGTGCCCCTGGGTGACTGGCTCTCCCCTGGCATAGAGTACCAGGGCTGCCTATCTCCTGGGTGCAGGTGAGGCCCTGGTGGCCCATGTCCCAAGTGACCTTAAACTTGGGTATTCTCTGTGTTCCTGGCTACACCTGTCTGCTCAGTCACAGGATTATGGCCTCACCTCTAAAGTTGGGACTCTCTCTAAATGTGGGACTCCCTGCAGTGGAGTTGTCTCCTGGCAGGATAGGTGCACAGAAAGCTGTGGTACTGTCCAGCTCCTGGATGCAGGTGGGTCCCTGGTGGACCGAGTCACAATTGATCTTTCACTGGGAGTATAGGTGCACAGAAGGCTGTGGCATGCCCGGCTCCTGGATGCAAGTGGATCCCTGGCAGACAGAATCCCAAGTGATCTTACACTGGGGTGTTCCCTGCATTCTTGGCTGTAATAGCCTGCTCAGTCCTTAAGTGTGTGGTTTCATTTCTGGGTCTTCAATTCTATTCCATTGATCAACCTGTCTGTCTCCATATGAATACCATGCAGCTTTTACCACTATTGCTCTGTGGTACTACTTGAGGTCAGGGATGGTAATTCCCCCAGAAGTTCTTTTGTTCTTAAGAGTTGTTTTTACTATCCTGGGCTTTTGTTTTGGGGGGGAGGGGTTGTTGTTGTTTGTTTGTTTTTGTTTTTCTGGGTTTTTTTTGCTTTCTGTTGTTGTTTTTTTCTATATGAAATTGAGAATTACTCTTCCCATGTCTATGAAGAATTGTGTGGGGTCACCAATGGAGGAATTAGAGAAAGGATAAAAGATCTGAAGAGGTTTACATCCTCATAGTAAGAACAACAATATCAATCAACCAACCCTCCGAGAGCTTCTAGGGAGTAAACCATCAACCAATGGGTAGACTTGGCCCCAGTTGCATTTGCAGCAGAGTAATGCCTTGTCAGGCATCAATGGGAGGAGAGGTCCTTGGTCCTATGAAGGTTCAAAAGATGCCCCGGTGTAGGGAACTCGAGGGAGGCTAGGTTGGAGTGGGTTGGGTGGAGGAACATCCTCATAGAAGTAGAGGGAGAGATGATGGGTTTCTGGAGGGCAGAAGCCTGGAAATGAAATAATATTTGAAATGTAAATAAAAATATATTGAATAAAAAAGAATTGTGTTGGAATTTTGATGGGAATTGTATTCAAATCAGAAACCAACAAAATTGGAAAAAGTATTTACTAACCTGGCATCCAATAGAGGACTATATCCAAAAGATATAAAGAATTCTGGAAACTTACCTCTAGAAACAAACAAGCAAACAAAACAATAGGGTATAGAAATAAACAGAATTCACAATAGAGTAATCTTGTAGGGGTAAGAAGCATTTAAAGAAATGTTGAAGGTCCTTAGTTACCAGGGAAATGTAAATCAAAAGGACCCTGAGATTCCGCCTTACACCAATCAGAATGGATAAGATCAAAACTCATGCAACAGCATATGTTGGCGGGGATATGGAGAAAGAGGAACATTCCTCCATTTCCGATACAACCATTCTGCAAATCTGGAGGTTCCTAAGAAAATTGAAAATAGATCTAGCTGAATATCGAGCTATACCCAAATATTGCCACAGGGCAAAACAGTCCACTATATTCATAGCAGCCTTATTTGTGAAAATCAGAAGCTGGAAACAACCCACAGCAAAAAACTAGATAAAAAAAATGTAGTTCATTTACATAATGGAATACTATTCAGCTATTAAGAATGAGGACATTATATGAGTTTTTAAGACAAATGGAAAGAACTAGAAAACTTCATCCTGAGTGAAGGTAGCGCAGAGCCAAAAGAATATGCACGGTATACACTCATTAATAAGTGGATATTAGCCAAAGACTTGCAGAATACCTAGAATACAGTCCATAGAACTCAAGAAGGTTAACAAGCAGAAGGGCCCAAGTGAGGATGTTTCAATCCCACTTGGAATGAAGAAGAAAGCAATCATGAGAAGAAGAGGATGGGAGGGACCAGGATGGGAGAGAGGACAGTGAAGGGGAAGGGGAACATGATCAGGTATGAGGTAGAGACGGGAGAGAAGTCTTAAGGGCCAGCAGAATGAATGGAAACATGCAACCTCAAGGGGGGGGGGGGAGGTTGAGAAGTGGTAAATACCAGAGACAAGGGACATGAGACTCTCAGGAATCAAAGAAAGGGACTTTAGATGAAATGCCCAACAGTTGGAAGAGGGAACTCATAGAATTCACCTTCAGTAGAAAGACAGGGCATCAAGTGGAGAGATGGAGTTGCCATTCCACAGTCAAAAACTCTGACCCAGAATTGTTCCGCTTTAAAAGAACTTCAGGGACAAAATGGAGAAGAAACTGAAGAAAAGAGCTCAGTTCAGGGACCAATCCAACTTTGGATCTGTCTCAATGGGAAATCTCCAAGCACTAAAACTATTACTGGTGCTATGGTGTGCTTACAGACAAGAGTTGAACATACCTGCCCTCCTGGAGGCTGAACATGTATCTGACTGAAACAAAAGCATATACTTACACTCAACCATTGGACTGAATTCAAGGACCCCTGTGCTTGAAATAGGGAATGACTGGAAGAAGCTGGGAAGGGTGAAACCATAGGAAGACCAGCAGTCTTAAGTAACCTGGACCTCTGAAATCTCTCAGACACTGTGCCACCAACTAGGCACCATACACGACTAGTCTGAGGCTCCAGACATATATACTACAGAGGACTGTCTGGTATGGCCTCAGTGTAGAAGATGCACTTAACCTCAAGGGACTCAGGGAGTGTAGAGGGCTGGTGGGGTTGGTATGGGACATCCTCTTGGAGACAGGGGAGAGAAAGAATGGAATGAGAAATTGTGGGACAGCAGACTCAGAGGGGGCAATTACTGGATTGTGAAAAGAAAGCCTGACAAATACAAAATGCATGTTCCGAACCAGCCATGGGACTGAGCACAAGGACCACAATGGAGGAGTTAGAGAAAGGACTGAAGAAGCTAAAAATATTTACAACCCCATAGGAAGAACAACAATATCAATCAACCAGATTGATACTTCAGAGCTCCCAGATACTAAGCCATCAGCCAAAGAGTACACATGGAGTGATCCATGACTCCAGTTGCATATGTAGCAGAGTCTGGCATCAATAGGAGGAGAAACCCTTGGACCTGAGAAGGCTTGATGCCCCACTATATGGGAATGTGAGGGTATTGAGGTGGGACAGGATGTATAGGTAGGGAGCACCCTCATAGAAGCAAGGGAAACTGAGAAAGTGAATAACAATTAAAATGTAAATGAATAAAATATCCAATAAAAAAATAAAAGTAATAAAAATGAGTCCAGCTTCTTGGCACAACAAAGGCAATTTAAAAGTAATAATACATGAAATCTCAGGATGAATTATTAACCATACTCATAAATGGATGAAAGTGTATCAGCCAACCTTCTTCAGAAAATGTTTAGTTTTCTGCCCTTATGTAATTCTGCAACTGCTGGGTTTTTTTTTTGTATTTTATTTATTTTCTATATTCTTTGTTTACATTCTAAAAGCTTTCCCCTTTCCTAATCCCTTCCCCATATGTCCCATAGTCCTCTTCCCTCTATCCATTCTCCCATCATTCCCCCTCACTTTTCTCTGTCCTGGTATTCCCCTACAATGCTGGATCAAGCCTTTCCAGGATTAGGGCCCTCTTCTTCCTTCTTCATGGGAATCATTGATATGCTAATTGTTTGTTCAGTGTTCAGAGCTTCAGGGCTAATTAATATCCTCTTCTCAATGGTTGCATTCCATGTGTATTCTTTTGTGATTGTTCTACCTCCCTTAGGATGATATTTTCCAGTTCTATCAATTTGCCTAAAAAATTCATGAATTCATTGTTTTTAATTGCTGAATAGTACTCCATTGTGTATATATACCACATTTTCTGTATCCATTCTTCCATTGAAGGATATCTTGGCTCTTTCCAGTTTCTGGCTATTATAAATAAGGCTGCTACGAACATAGTGCAGCATGTATCATTATTGCATGCTGGGGTATCCTCTGGGTATATGCCCAGGAGAGGTATACCAGGGTCCTCCGAAAGTGGACCCTGGATCCAGTTTTCTTAGGAACCACCAGACTGATTTCCAGAGTGGTTGTACCATCTTACAATCCCACCAGCAGTGGAGGAGTGTTCCTCTTTCTCCAAATCCTCACCAACACCTGCTGTCTCCTGAGTTTTTAACCTTAGCCATTCTGATGTGAGGTGAAATCTCAGGATTGTATTGAACTGCATTTCCCTGATGGCTAATGATGTTGTGCATTTCGTAAGGTGCTTCCTGGCCATCCAAATTTCTTCAGACGAAAATTCTTTGTTTAGGTCTGTACCCCATTTTTAATAGGATTATTTGGTTCCCTGGGGTCTAACTTCTTGAGTTCTTTGTATATATTGGATATTAGCCCTCTATCAGATGTAGGGTTGGTAAAGATCTTTTCCT
Organism: Apodemus sylvaticus; assembly: GCF_947179515.1. Classification (NCBI taxonomy): domain Eukaryota; kingdom Metazoa; phylum Chordata; class Mammalia; order Rodentia; family Muridae; genus Apodemus; species Apodemus sylvaticus. Next base: position 130,307,159 of record NC_067478.1, on the reverse strand, counting down.
GATTTGTTGGTTGCCGTTTTGTCCTTTTGATGGTGTCCTTTGCCTTAGAGAAACTTTTTAATTTTATGAGATCCAATTTGTCAATTCATGATCTAAGAGCATAAGTTATTGGTGTTCTGTTCAGGAACTTTTCCCCTGGAACTATGTCCTCAAGTGTTTTCCCCAGTTTCTTTTCTATTAGTTTCAGTGTGTCTGGTTTTATGTGGAGGTCCTTGATCCACTTCTAGTTGAGCTTAGTACAAGAAGACAAGGATGGATCAATTCACATTCTCCTGCATGCTGACCTCCAATTGAACCAGCACCATTTGTTGAAAAGGCAATCTTTTTTCCACTGGAGGTTTTCCCCTCCTTTGTCAAAGATCAAGTGCCAATAGGTGTGTGGATTCATTTCTAGGTCTTCAATTATATTCCATTGGTCCACTTGCCTGTCTCTGTGCCAATACCATGCAGTTTTTAACACTATTGCTCAGTAATATTGCTTGAGGTCTGGAATACTAATACCCCCAGAAGTTCTTTTACTGTTGAGAATAGTTTTAGCTATCCTGGGTTTTTTGTTATTCCAGATAAATTTGAGAATTGCTTTTTCTAACTCTGTGAAGAACTGGGCTGGAATTTTGATGGGGATCGCATTGAATCTGTATATTGCTTTTGGCAAGATGGCCATTTTTACAATATTAATCCTCCCAGTCCGAGAGCAAGGAAGATTTTTTTTCCTTCTCCTGAGGTCTTCTTCAATTTCTTTTTTCAAAGACTTGAAGTTCCATTCATACAGATCTTTCACTTGTTTGGTTAGAGTCACACCAAGATACTTTATATTGTTTGTGGTTATTGTGAAGGGTGTCATTTCCCTAACTTCTTTCTCAGCCTGCTTATCTTTTGAGTATAGGAAGGCAACTGATTTGCTTGAGTTGATTTTATAACCTGCCACTTTACTTAAGTTGTTTATCAGCTGTAAGAGTTCTCTGGTGGAGTTTTTTGGGCCACTTAAATACACTATCATGTCATCTGCAAATAGTGATCATTTTGCTTCTTCCTGTCCAAATTGTATCCCTTTGACCTCTTTATGTTGTCTAATTGCTCTACCTAGAACTTCAAGTACTATATTGAAAAGATATGGAGAGAGAGGACAGCCTTGTCTAGTCCCTGATTTTAGTGGGATTGCTTCAAGTTTCTCTGCATTTAGTTTGATGTTGGCTACCGGTTTGCTGTATATTGCTTTAATGATGTTTAGGTACGGGCCTTGAATTCCTGTTCTTTCCAACACTTTTAGCATGAAAGGATGCTGAAATTTGTCAAATGCTTTTTCAGCATCTAACGAAATGATCATATGGTTTTTTCATTGAGTTTGTTTATGTAGTGGATTGCATTGATGGATTTCCTGATATTGAACCATCCCTGCATCCCTGGGATGAATCCCACTTGATGGGTGGATGATCATTTTGATGTGTTCTTGGATTCATTTGGCAAGAATTTTATTGAGTATTTTTGCATCGATGTTCATAAGGGAAATTGGTCTGAAGTTTTCTTTCTTTGTTGTATCTTTGTGTGGTTTTGGTATCAGTTTAATTGTGGCTTTGTAGAACAAGTTGGGTAGTGTTCCTTCTGTTTCTATTTTGTAGAACAGTTTGAAGAGTATTGGTGTTAGGTCTTCTTTGAAGGTATGATAGAATTCTGCACCGAAACCATCTGGTCCCATGCTTTTTTTTGGTTGGGAGACTTTCTATGACTCCTTTTATTTCTTTAGCGGTTATGGGACTGTTTAAATGATCTATTTGATCCTGATTTAATTTTGGTGTTTGGCATCTGTCTAGGAAATTGTCTATTTCCTCCAAATTCTCCAGTTGTGTTGAGTATAGGCTTTGGTAATAAGATCTGATGATTTCTTGAATTTCCTCAGTTTCTGTTGTTATATCTCCCTTTTCACTTCTAATTTTGTTAATTTGGATACTGTCTCTGTGCCTTTTGATTAGTCTGGCTAAGGGTTTATCTATCTTGTTGATTTTCTCAAAGAACCAGCTCCTGGTTTTGTTGATTCTTTGTATGGTTCTATTAGTTTCTACTTGATTGATTTCAGCCCTGAGTTTGATGATTTCCTGTCTTCTACTCCTCCTAGGTGAATTTGCTTCTTTTTGCTCCAGGGTTTTCAGGTGTGTCATTAAGATGCTAGTGTATGCTCTCCCCATTTTCCTTTTGGAGGCACTCAGGGCTATGAGTTTTCCTCTTAGCACTGCTTTCATTGTGTCCATAGATTTGGGTATGTTGTGTCTTCATTTTCATTAAATTCTAAAAAGTCTTTGATTTCTTTCTTTATTTCTTCCTTGACCAAGGTATCATTGAGGAGAGTATTGTTCAGTTTCCCTGTGTATTTGGGCTTTCTGTTGTTTTTGTTGCTATTGAAGACCACTTTTACTCCATAGTGATCTGATAGGAGGCATGGGATATTTCGACCTTCTTATACTTGTTGAGGTCTGTCTTGTGACCAACTATATGGTCCATTTTGGAAAAGGTACCATGAGGTGCTGAGAATAAGGTATAATATTTTGCTTTAGGGTGAAATGTTTTATATATATATATATATATATATATATATATATATATATATATATATATATATATATATATATATAAAATCTAATTGGTGCAAAGCTTCAATTAGTTTCATTGTGTTCCTGTTTAGTTTCTGTTTTTCTGATTGGTCCATTGAGGAAAGTGCAGTGTTGAAGTCACCCACAATTATTGCGTTAGTTGCAATGTGTGCTTTGAGCTTTAGTAAAGTTTCTTTTATGAATGAAGGTGCCTTTGCATTTGGAACATAGATGTTTAGGATTGAGAGTTCTTCTCAGTGTGTTTTTCCTTTGACCAGAAAGAAGTGTCCCTCAGTGTCTCTTTTGATGACTTTAGGTTGAAAGTCAACTTTATCTGATATTAGAATGGCTACTCCAGCTTGTTTCCTGAAACCATTTTCTTGTAAAATTGTCTTCCAGCCTTTTACTCTAAGGTAGCATTTGTCTTTGACACTGAGGTGTGTTTCCTGTATGCAGCAAAATGTAGGATCCTGTTTACATATCCAGTCTGTTAGTCTATGTCTTTTTATTGGGGAATTGATTCCACTGATGTTAAGAAATAATAAGGAATAGTGATTATTACTTCCTGTCATTTTTGATGTCATCTTTCATATTTGATTGGTTATCTTCTTGGGGGTTTGATGAAAGAAGGTTACTATCTTGCATTTTCCAGGGTGAAGTTTCCCTCCTTGTATTTGTGTTTTCCTCCTATTATCCTTTGTAGGACTGGGTTTGTGGTAAGATATTGGGTGAACTTGGTCTTGTCATGGAATATCTTGTTTTCTCCATTTATGGTGATTGAAAGTTTTGCTGGGTATAGTAGTTTTGGCTGGCATTTGTGTTCTCTTAGAGTCTGCGTGGAGATCTGACCAGGATCTTCTAGCTTTCATAGTCTTTGGTGAGAAGTCTGGTGTAATTCTGATAGGTCTTCCTTTATATGTTACTTGGCCTCTTTCTTTTACTGCCTTTAATATTCTTTCTTTGGTTAGTACATTTGGGGTTTTGATTATTATGTGACAGGAGCTATTTCTGTTCTGGTCCAGTCTGTTTGGAGTTCTGTAGGCTTCTTGTATATTCATCGGCATCTCTCTCTTTAGGTTAGGGAAGTTTTGTTCCATAATTTTGTTGAAGATATTTGCTGCCCCTTTAAGTTGTAAATCTTCACTCTCATCTATGCCAATAATCCTTAGGTTTGGCCTTCTCATTGTGTCATGGATTTCCTGGATATTTTGGGTAACAAGCTTTTTGCATTTTCCATTTTCTTTAACTGTTGAGTCCATGGTTTCTATGGTATCTTCTGTGATTCTTTCTTCTATCTCTTGTATCCTGTTGTTGATATTTGCATCTATGTCCCCTGATTTCTTCCCAAGGTTTTCTATCTCCAAAGTTGTCTCCCTTTGCAATTTCTTAGTTGTTTCTACTTCTGTTTTTAGATCCTGGATGTTTTTGCTCAGTTCCCTCACTTGCTTGTTTGTGTTTTCCTGTAATTCTTTGAGAGGTTTTTTGTGTTTCTTCTTTCATGACTTCTGCCTGTTGATCAAAGTTCTCCTGTATTTTTTAAGTGATTTTTGCATTTCCTCCTTTTTGGCTACTATCATTTGACCCATATTCTCCTGAATCTCTTTAAGTGATTTTTGTGTTTCCCTTGTAAGGGCTTCTAGCTTTTGATCACTTTTCTCCTGAATTTCTTTAAGAAATTTATTTATTTCCTTCATGCGTTATTGTAACAGCATCATGACCAGTGATTTTACATCCAAATCTTGCTTTTCTGGTATGTTGGGGTATCCAGGACTTGCTATTAATGGAGATTTGGGTTCAGATGCTGCCATATTGCCTTGAATTCTGCTAGTAATGTTCCTACATTTGCCTTTTGCCATCTAGATCTCACTGGTGTTAGTTGGTCTTGTTGTAAATGCAGGACTCACCCTTGGAAGATGCTTCCCTGCAGCTGGCCTCAAGATGCACTGCTGACCCTCTGCACTGCTTGGGGACAGGGCACATGGCCCAGGCTGCTTCCAATTTAGAGATGGTGACTGGAAGATTCCCACCAGAGGCCTCCGGATGGATCCTCAGCTCTGCCGGCTCAGACGGATTCACCTGAGGAAGCAGCCTCCCCCCTGGCTGGCCTCCAGATGCACCGCTGGCCCTCTGGACTGCTTGGGGACTGGGCGCATGGCCCAGTCTGCTCATGATCCAAAGATGGCGACCAGAAGGCAAATGCTGGGTTTTTTATAGGAAAGGGTGAATTTAAATAAATAACATGTGCCTTCCCTTACATTATTATTCTAATCAGAGATATCCTCTAATTAGAGGATTAAAACCCATGCTCTTTCAGTGAATTTGTGGACATGATGCCATAATGATTGTAAGACACATGCTAAAAAATAGTGTCATCTGTATATATAGTAAACCTGCACTTATGAAATCTCAAGGGTATTCCTACCACAACAAGACCTGAACAATGGCGGCAGCAGTTAGCGTACTAAAATGGATGGGGAAAACTTTCAACATGAGCAATTCCTCAAGGAAGTACTACAGGCAATTAGTGACTGCCAAGAAAGAATCAGTCTCTTAAATGATGAGGCACAGTTAGGTTATCCAGCTCTAAGTCGACACATCTAGATAAATGCACAAACAAGGATCACTAAGTGGACTTAATGTGCTGTATTATATATAGGTACAAACATAAATAACAACCATTAAAGAGGATGGTAACATAAATTTCAGAGGAGAACATGAAAGGAGTTGAAAAGAGGGGAGAGTAAGAAAGACATGGCTTAAATAGAGTAAATATGCACAAAATTAAAATTGTTTAAATTGAAAAATTGCAGCAATAACAAAGGATGAGTGAATTTGTATCATGTGGAGAGGATAGTGTAGAAGATTACTCGTTTTTATAAAACTATATCTTAATAATTTTTATCACTGAAATATTTTTGCTAATAGAGCTTTGTCTTAGTCAGGGTTTCTATTCCTGCACAAACATCATGACCAAGAAGCAAGTTGGCGAGGAAAGGGTTTATTCAGCTTACAATTCTACATTGCTGTTCATCACAAAAGGAAGTCAGGACTGGAACTCAAGCAGGTCAGGAAGCAGGAGCTGATGCAGAAGCCATGGAGGGATGTTCCTCCCTGGCTTGCTTCCCCTGGCTTGCTCAGCCTGCTTTCTTATAGAATACAAGAGCACCAGCCCAAAGGTGGAACCACCCATAAGGGGACCTTCCCACTTGATCACTAATTGAGAAAATGCCCCACAGCTGGATCTCGTGGAGGCACTTCCCCAACTGAACCTGCTTTCTCTGTGATAACTCCAGCCTGTGTAAAGTTGACACACAAAACTAGCCAGTACAAGCTTATTGTGGTAAAACATACAGAAATAATTTCTTTTTCCCATTAAATTATTTATTTTCTTTATATCTCAAATGCAGTTTCTCCTCCTCCATTTCTCAGTCCCTTCCTCCTCCTTTCTCCTCATAACCCCCACTCTCTTGGTCCTCAGAGAAGCAGAGACCTCCCTTCGATATCTTATAGCCTTCGCCTATCAAGTAGGAGTAGGAGCAGGCACATTTCCTATTGAGGCTAGACAAGATAGCCCAGTTAGAGGAAAGGGATTCAAAGGCAGGCAACAGAGTCAGAGACACTTCACAAGACACCCCATGATCCTGATGTTAGATATCCCTGGTAAAGACAAAGCTGCAACTTTTTTGTTGTTTTTTTCAAGACAGTTTCTCTGTGTAGCCCTGACTGTCCTGGAATTCGCTCTGTAGACCAGACTGGCCTCAAACTCAGAAACCGGCCTGCCTCTGTGTCTTCTAATAGATGACATTGATTAACCTATTCTTATGTCCGTATCATACAGATTTTATTACTATTCTGCTCTAGTACAACTTGAATTCAGGGATGGGAATACCTCCTGAAGTTCTTTTATTGTACAGAATTGTTTTATCTATCCCAAGATTTTGTTTCTCCATAAAAGTTGAGTATTTTTCTTTTGATGTCTGTAAGGAATGGTGTTATAATTTTGATGGGAATTGCATTGAGTCTAGAGATTGCTTTCAGTAAAATTGCCTTTTTATTTTTTTACTATGTCAATCAAACTAATCCATGAGCATGGCAGATCCTTTTACCTTCTAATAATTTCTTCAATTTCTTTCTTCAAGGTGTGAATTTCTTGTTATATATGTCTTTCACTTGCTTTGTTACATCAAGATCTTCAGGAGGTATTCCCATCCCTGATTTCAACTTGTGAAGTGTGCTGTTTCCCTAATTTCTTTCTCAGTCCATTTATTATATGTATAAAGGAGGACTACTGATATTTTTTGAGATAAAGTTGTATCCAGTCATTTTGTTGAATGTGGTTACCAGTTGCAAAAGTTTTCTGGTAAAATTTTGGGAATTATATATACTATCATATCGTCTGCATATAATGACACATTTACTTGTCCATTTTAAAATTTTATACTCTTGGTCTCCATTTTTTGTCTTACTCTATAGCTAAAACTTCTGCTATATTGAACATAAATGAGAAGAGTCTTTTTTTGTTTCTGATTTTAGTGGAATTGCTTTAAATTTCTCTCCATTTAATTTGATATTGGTTATTGGCTAGCTGTTATTATCCTCATTGTGTATATGTATGTGCCTGTATTCCTGATCTCTCCAAGACTTATATCATGAAGTGGTGTTAGACTGTTGAAACCCTTATTAGGATACAATGAAATGATCATGTACTTTCTCTTTCAGTGTGTTTATTTTTTTTAATTTTATTCGATATATTTTTTATTTACATTTCAAATGATTTCCCCTTTTCTGGTCCCACACTCCCCGAAAGTCAATGAGCCCCCTTCCCTCCCTCTGTTCTCCCACTCATCCCTTCCCACTTCCCTGTTCTGGTTTTGCCTTATACTGCTACACTGAGTCATTCCAGAACCAGGGGCCACTCCTCCGTTCTTCTTGTACCTCATTTGATGTGTGGATTATGTTTTGGGTATTCCAGTTTTCCTGGCTAATATCCACTTATTAGTGAGTGCATACCATGATTGATCTTTTGAGACTGGGTTACCTCACTTAGTATGATGTTCTCCAGCTCCATCCATTTGCCTAAGAATTTCATTAATTCATTGTTTCTAATGGCTGAATAGTACTTCATTGTGTATATATACCACATTTTTTGCATCCATTCTTCTGTTGAGGGATACCTGGGTTCTTTCCAGCTTCTGGCTATTATAAATAGGGCTGCTATGAACATAGTGTAGTATATATCCTTCTTACATGGTGGGGAATCCTCTGGGTATATGCCCACGAGTGGTATACCAGGATCTTTCAGAAGTGACATGCCCAGTTTTCTGAGGAACTGCCACACTGATTTCCAGAGTGGTTGTACTAATTTGCAACCCCGCCAGCAGTGGAGGAGTGTTGCTCTTTCTCCACATCCTCGCAAACACCTGCTGTCTCCTCAGATTTTAGTCTTAGCCATTCTGACTGGTGTAAGGTGAAATCTCAGGGTTGTTCTGATTTGCATTTCCCTGATGACTAGTGAAGTTGAGCATTTTTTAAGATGTTTCTCCGCCATCCAAAGTTCTTCAGGTGAGAATTCCTTGTTTAACTCTGTACCCCATTTTTAATAGGGTTATTTGATTTTCTGGGGTCTAACTTCTTGAGTTCTTTGTATATATTTGATATTAGCCCTTTATCTGATGTAGGGTTGGTGAAGATCTTTTCCCAATTTGTTGGTTGCCGATTTGTCCTTTTGATGGTGTCCTTTGCTTTACAGAAACTTTGTAATTTTATGAGGTCCCATTTGTCAATTCTTGATCTTAGAGCATAAGCTATTGGTGTTCTGTTCAGGAACTTTCCCCCTATACTGATGTCCTCAAGGATCTTTCCCAGTTTTTTTTCTATTAGCTTCAGAATGTCTGGCTTTATGTTCAGGTCCTTGATCCATTTGGAGTTGAGCTTAGTACAAGGAGACAAGGATGGATCAATTCCCATTCTTCTGCATGCTGACCTCCAGTTGAACCAGCACCATTTGTTGAAAAGGCTGTCTCTTTTCCATTGGATGTTTTCAGCCCCTTTGTTGAGGATCAAGTGGCCATAGGTATGTGGGTTCATTTCTTGATCTTCAATCCTGTTCCATTGATCCTCCTGCCTGTCACTGTACCAATACCATGCAGTTTTTTTTTTTAACAGTATTGCTCAGTAATATTGCTTGAGGTCAGGGATACTGATTCCCCCAGAATTTCTTTTGTTGTTGAGAATAGTTTTAGCTATCCTGGGTTTTTTGTTATTCCAGATGAATATGAGAATTGCTCTTACTAACTCTATGAAGAATTAAGTTGGAATTTGTATGGGTATTGCACTGAATCTGTATATTGCTTTTGGCAAAATGGTGATTTTAACTATATTAATCCTTCCGATCCATGAGCATGGGAGGTTTTTCTGTGTTTTGAGGTCTTTCTCTGTTTCCTTTTTCAGAGTCTTGAATTTCTTGTCATTCAGATATTTCACATGTTTGGTAAGAGTCACCCCAAGGTACTTTATACTATTTGTGGCTATTGTGAAGGGTGTCAGTTCCCTAATTTCTTTCTCAGCCTGCTTATCCTTTGAGTATAGGGAGGCAACTGATTTGCTTGAGTTGATTTTATAACCTGCCACTTTGCTGTAGTTGTTTATCAGCTGTAGGAGTTCTCTAGTCTAGTTTTTTGGGTCACTTAGGTAGACTATCATATCATCTGCAAATAATGATAGTTTGGCTTCTTCCTTTCCAATCTGTATCCTTTTGACATCCTTATGTTTTCTAATTGCATGAGCTAGTACCTCAAGTACAATATGGAAAAGATAAGGAGAAAATGGGTAGCCCTGTCTTAAATTAAATCCCTGAGATGAAGCTTACTTGATTTGTAGATGATGTTTATGATATGTTTCTGAATCTAGTTTGTGATTCTTATATTGAGAATTTTTATATTAATATTCATAAGGTAAATTGGTCTAAAATTCTCTTTGTTGAGGCTTTGCAGTGGTTTAGGTATCAGGATGATTGTGGCCTCAGAAAATGAGTTTGCCAATGTTACTTCTGTTACTGTTGATGGCAATAGTTTAAGGAATGTGGCAATTACCTCATCTTTGAGGATTGTTGAAATTCTGCACTAAATCCATCTGGCCCTCTGCTTTTTTTTTTTTTTTTTTTTTTTTTGAGACAGGGGGAATTGGGAGAATTTTAATAACTTCTTCTATTTCCTTAGACTTTATTCATCTACTTAAAACTGTTTACCCAATCTTGATATAAATTTTGTAAGCTGTATATATCAAGAAAATCACTGATTTTATTTAGACTGTTCCAGTTTAGTACAGTATAGGTTTTTGATGTAAGACCTAATGATTCTTTAGATTTCATTCCTTTTTCTGGTTATATCCCCCTTTTCTTTTCTTATTTTGTAAATGTGGATATTCTCTTTCTGACTTTATTAGGTTGGCTAAGGTTTTGTCTGTTTCCTTATTTTCTCAAAGAACAAATTCCTCATTTGTTTATTCTTTGTATTGTTTTCTTACTTCTTAGTTTAATGATTTTTGCCTTTGAGTTTGATTTTTTCCTGCCATTATGTTACTTCTTTTAGTTCTACACCTTTCATGTGTTTTGTTGTTACAATGAGATGTCTTCGATTTCCTTATGAAGACACTTCATACAATGAAGTTTCCCATTAGCACTGCTTTCATTATGTCCTATAAATTTGGATATGTTGTGCATTTGTTTTTATTGTATTCTAGAAAATCTTATTTATTTCTTCTCTTACACAGTGATCAATGGATAGAGAGTTGTTCGTTTTCCATGAATTTGTGGACTTCCTCTTGTTTCTGTTGTTGTTTATGTACCGCTTTAATCCATGGTGGTTTCATAAGATAAGGAAGTTACGTCAATTTTCTTGTACCTGTATAGACATGGTTTGTATCAAAGTATATGATTAATTTTGGAATGCTTCCAAGTGCTGAGAGAAATGGATCTTCTGTTTGTTTGAGTGAAATGTTCTATAGACATCTGTTAGGTCTATGTGATTTATAATATCTGCTACTTCAATTTTATCTCTGTTTTGTTTCTCCCTGGATGATAAGTCCATTGATGGGTGTTGAAATCTCCCACTGTTATTGTGTCAGATTTGATGTATGACTTAAACTTTAGTGATGTTGCTTTCATGAATGTATTTGCCTTTTAATTTCTCTGAATTGAAAAGTCATCTTGGTGAACTTTTCCTATGACCATGATGAAGTATCCTTCCTGTAATCTCTTTTGATTACTTTTAGTTGGATATTTGTTTTTATTAAATATTAGAATGGCTACTCCAGCTTGGTTATTGATCCATTTGTTTGGAGAAATATTTTTTGTAGGCCTTTACTCTGAGGTAATATCTATCCTTGTTACTGGGGTGTATTTTTTGTGTTCAGCAGGATGATGTATCACTATTTTTGGATCCATTCTGTCAACCTGTGTCTTTTTATTAGGAAATTAAGTCCATTGAGTTTGAAAGCTGTTAGTGACCAATACTTATCAATCCTTGTTATTTGGATATAGTAGTGTGTATGTGTGTACATCCTTTCTTTTGGTTTTGCTAGTATGACATTATTTAGTGCCTATGTTTTCGAGGTTTAGTGACTTTTCATGGGTTAGAGTTTTCCTTCTAGTATCTTCTGTAGGACTGGATTTGTGGATAGATATTTTTTCATGGAATATCTTGTTTTCTCAATCTGATTTTAGAAAGTTTGCTTTGTATAATCTTAATGATTGCAAGACATCTTCCTTTCTTTCCCTTCTGACTTTTATTGTCTCTGGAAAGAAATGTAGTATAATTCTGGTATATTTGCCTATATAATATATGTTACTTGAACTTTTTCCTTTGCAACTTTTAATATTCTTTATTGTTCTATACATTTAATGTTTTGATTCCTATGTGGTAGGAGATTTTTTTTCTTTATGGTACAAATTACTTAGTGTTCTCTTACCTTCTTATAGGTTAGGCATCTTTCTTTACATTGGGAAAATTTTCTTTAATCATATTGTTGAAAATATTTTCTGGGACTTGGAATAGGTAATCTTCTCTTCTATTCCTTTAATTATAGGTTTTGTCTTTCCATCTTGTCCCTGATTTTCTGGATTTTTTGACAAGTGTATCAGTTTCTTCTATTGTATCTTATATGCCTGAGGTTTTATCCTCCTTCTCTTGTATTTTGTTGGTGATACTTACCTCTGTACTTCATGTTCATTTATCTAGGTTTTCCATCTTCAGAATTCTCTAAATTTGTGGGGATTTTTAAAATTATTGCTGCTATTTCCATTTTCAGATCTTGGACAGTTTTATTTATTTCCTTCACCTATTTAATTGTACTTCCTATATTTCCTTAATGGATTTAGTCTTTATCTCTTTACAGACATCAATCACCTTTATAAGATTGGATTTAAAGTCATTTTCTTGTTCTTCAGCTGTGTTAGTATATCAAGGTCTTTTTGTAATAGTACAGCTGGGATCCAGTGATGCCATATTGTACTGGATCTTTCTTATTTTGTTCTTAAACTGGTTTCTATCCATCTGATTGCCAATGGTATTGGCAAGCCTCTTGTAATATGGGCAAAGTTACAGGCCTCAAAACAGAGTTCAGGAAACAAGATACAGTTTGTTCCTGCTGGATATGCCCTGAAGAGAACTGGCAAGTAAGGGGCCTAGAGCAAGGCCCAACCTGGTTGTACCAGGTTCTGGTAAGCCTCTCAAAATACAGGCAGAGCTATGGGTTGTAAAATGGTGCTCAGGGAACTTGGTAGGGCTCACTACTCACTCAGTATGCACCAGGGGGATTTCAGAGGCAGGATATTGGGAATGGAGGATTTTACCTGGATGTCACTGGTACCAACAGTCCTCCAAGACTACTGGCAGAGCTGTGAGATGGAAAATGGAATGCCCAGGGGAAAGGGTTCAGCTCATCATTACTAGATTTGCCCCAGTGGTAACTGGCAGGCAGAGGGGTTTGGTTAAGGTGACTCACTGCTTAGTCCCTGGTGCTAGCAGGCATCTGGATATGAAGACAGAGGTGTGGGCCAAAAAATAGATTGAGAGGAACAAACAGCAGGAGCTAGTTGTACCCCTGAGATAATCAGCAGGCAGAGAACTATGGCTAAAAGGGTCTCACTTTGATGTCCTTGGTGCAGGCAGACCTCAAGTAATATATACAGATCTTGCTTGTCCCTGTTGCCAACAGTTCTCTGGGAACACAGGCCTCCTGTTGTCAAAAAAAATGGTGTATTAAGCTTTTTTCTGTCACTTAAGACTAAAAACAGACAAAAAATAAATAATTACATGTGGAGTTATTAATACTATACATCAACCTTCCTCTCTGCATTGAAAATAAAGGCACTTTCTATATTACTGTGTTATATCTCTGTACACATATATCCCTGATCCCACAGTAAAATGTTGTCAGGCATTATAAAGATTATTTTGGTGCATGATTTCATATATTTCACTCCAGGCACAAATGACTCTATGCCTTTTAGTCATGAGGCCACGGAGAAAGCACATGACAAAGACCATGCAGGAAAGATATGTTCACCTCATGACAATGAAGAAACAAGTAAGGATCAGTGTAGTTTCAGACAAAGTATTCTTTTAAATGAATTTACCTACTTCTTTAACCAGGAATCAATACCTTCCAATTATATTTATTCATGGAGGAATTCACTGATTAAGTCAGAGCTTTCTCCAGCAAAGCCTCTCCTTGTTAGCATAAGCTTTGTAAAGTACTTCATATACAAACTACATCACATAATCAGGAATGCCTACCTTCCAGCCAGGTAGCCATAGTGAGTCTTCCTTTAACATTAAAATCAAGGAACTGTGATGTGTATTTTCTTTGTCCTGTGAGAGAAGGCTGAAAGAGAAGTTATGGAATGTTAGAGTGGAACCTCTATGCTGCCACAGTCTGTCCTCAAATGTCTTCCTCATCTCTTTTACCACTTCCCTAGACTCTCTGATTATAAGAAATCTACAGGCCATCAAAAGGTAAAATGTCATCATCAACAGTAATAAAATATGTATGTAATATAATAAGAGACCTCCTCCAAGTATGCTCTTCATCATTTTATCACTTTGGGAGCTTGAAGCTCACATTCAGGTCCAAATTAGGCTGCACCTCACCTTTCTTCAGCCTTTTGTAAGCATGCAGAATTATGCAAATCAGTCCATTCTTATCTCCTTATACAAAGCTTAAGTACAATTGAATCAGCAAACTCCACATAAACCCAGACACACAGAAACTAATAGAAAAGAAAGTGGGGAAGAGCCTGGAGCACATGGGCACAGGGGAAATTTCCTGAACAGAACACCAACAGCTTATGCTCTAAGATCAAGAATTGACAAATGGGAACTCACAAAGTTACAAAGTTTCTGTAAGGCAGAGGACAGTATAAATAGCACAAATGGGAAAAGATTTTTTACCAACCCTACATCTGACAGAGGGCTAATATCCAATATATACAGAGATCTCCAGAGAAGTTAGACTCCACAGAACCAAATAACCCTATTAAAAATGGGGTACAGAGCTACACAAACAATTTTCAACTGAGGAATATTGAATGGCTGAGAAGCACCTAAAAAAAATGTTCAACATCCTTAGTCATCAGGGAAATGCAAATCAAAACAGCCCTGAGATTCCACCTCAAATCAGTCAGAATGGCTTAGATCAAAAACTCAGGAGACAGCAGGTGCTGGCAAGGATGTGGAGAAAAAGGTACACTCCTCAACTGCTGGTGGTTTTGCGAGCTGGTACAACCACTCTGGAAACCAGTTCGGCTGTTACTCAAAAAACTGGGCATAATACTACTGGAGAACCCTGCTATACCACCCCTGGGCATATACCCAGAGGATTCCCTGGCATAAAATAAGGACACATGCTCCACTATGTTCACAGCAGCCTTATTTATAATAGCCAGAAGTCAGAAAGAATCCATGTCCCTCAATGGAGGAATGGATACAGAAAATGTGGTATATTTATACAATGGAATAATACTCAGCAATTAAAAACAATGAATTCATAAAATACTTAGGCAAATGGTTGGAACTGGAAAATATCATGCTAAGTGAGGTAACTCATTCACAAAAGAACACACATGGAATGCAGTCACTGATAAGTGGATATTAGCCCAGAAACTCTGAATACCCAAGACACAATTCACATATCAAATCATTCCCAAGAAGAAGGAAGGAGAAGGCCGTGGTCCTGAAAAAGGCTTGTTGCAGCACTGTAGTGTATTGCTAGGACAGAGAAATAGGAGGGTGTTGATTGAGGAACTCGCAGAGGGAAGAGGGCTTATGGGGCTTATGGGAAGGGGGAACCGGGAAAGGGAAAATCATTTGGAATGTAAATGAAGAATGTAGAAAATTAAAAAAAAAATCTTTAGTAGTAAGTAGATTTCCATATAAACACTTTTGCAAGATATTCAGTATTATTTATTCTTTCCTATAGTCTGTCCTCTACCCTGTCCTCCTGCATATTCCAATTTAACCCTATTTTGTCTTATTTCTATGCTTCAACCTGTTATAGAACTGATCATTATCTTCCATCCCTTGAAATCTTCTCTCTCATGTAATCGTTACTAATTTCTTATCTCCATATGGAGATTACAAATGAACCAAACATATGTGAAGATTCAAAGCTTACATCCATGAATGAGAAAGCATCTGTAGCATTTATTTTTCTGATTCTGTGTTACCACATTCAGAATGACTGGTTCCAACTCTATGCGTGTACCTGTGAGCTTCATTTTTAATTTTTTTTATTAGATATATCTTTAATTTACATTTCAAATCGTGTCCTCTTTGCTGGTCAAGCCCCTGAAAATCCCTTACCTCATTCCCCATCCCCCAGTCCACCAATCCACCTATTTGTGCTTCCCTGACCTTGTATACCCCTAAACTGAAGTATCTAGCCTTCTCAGGACCAAAGTCCAACAAGACCATCCCCTGCTGCATATGCATCTGGAGCCCTGGGTCCATCCATGTGTACTCTCTGGTTGATGGTTTAGTCCCTGGGAGCTCTGGGGGTTCTGTGTGGCTTATATTGTTGCTCCTCCTATGACACTGCAAACCCCTTCAGTAGCTTGGGTCCTTTCTCTAGCTCCTCCATTGGGTACCCTATGTTCAGTTCAATGGCTGGATGAGAGCGGCCCCCTCTATATTTGTCCTGCACTGGCAGAACCTACCATGTGACAGTTATATTAGGCTCTGGTCAGCAAGGAAAGGTTGGCATCCAGAATAGTGTCTGGGTTTTGTAACTGTACATGGGATGGATCCCTAGATGTGACGGTGTCTGTATGGTCTTTCCCTCAGTCTCTGCTCCACACTTTGTCTCTGGATCTTCTTCTGTGGGTATTTTGCTCCCCATCCAAGAAGGAAGAGAGTATCCATACTTTGTTGTTCCTTCTTCTTGGACATCATTTGATATGTGAATTGATTCCTGGATATTTCAATCTTCTGGGCTAATATCCACTTATCAGTGAGTGCATACCATGTCTGTTCTTTTGTGATTGGGTTACCTCACTCAGGATAACATTTTCTAGTTCCATCCATTTGCCGAAGAATTTCATGAACTCATTGTTTTAAAACCTGGGTAGTATTCCATTGCCATTTTGTCCTTTTTACAGCATGCTTTGCTTAAAGAAACTTTGTAATTTTATGAGGTCCCATTTGTCAATTCTTGATGTTAGAGCATTAGCTAATGGTTCCTGTTTCTCCTGTGCCATTGTCTGATTTTCTTGAGTTGATTTTATAACCTACCATTTTGCTGAAGTTGTTTAGCAGCTGTAGGAGTTCTCTGGTAGAGTTTTTGGGTCACTTAAGTACACTCTCATATCATGTGCAAATAGTGATATTTGACTTCTTCCTTTCCAATTTGTATCCCTTTGACCTCCTTATGTTGACTAATGGCTCTAGCTAGTAGCTCAAGTACAATATAGAAAAGATATGGATAGAGAGGGCAGCCTTGTCTAGTCCTTGATTTTAGTGGGATTGCTTCAAGTTTCTCTCGGTTTAGTTTGATGTTGGCTACCGGTTTGCTGTATATTGCTTTTACTATATTTAGGTATGGGCCTTGAATTCCTATTCTTTCCAAGACTTTTAGCATGAAAGGATGCTGAATTGTGTCAACTGCTTTTCTATCATCCAATAAAATGACCATGTGGTTTTTTTCTTTGATTTTGTTTATGTAGTGGATTGCATTGATAGATTTCAGTATATTGAACGATCCCTGCATCCCTGGGATAAAGCCTACTTGATCATGGTGAATGATCATTTTGATGTGTTCCTTGATTTGGTTGGCTAGAATTTTATTGAGTATTTTTGCACAGATGTTCATAATGGAAATTGGTCGGAAGTTCTCTTTCTTTGTTGGATCTTTGTGTGGTTTTGGTATCAGTGTAATTGTGGCTTCATAGAAGGAGTTGGGTAGTGTTCCTTCTACTTGTATTTTGTGGAATAATTTGAAGAGTATTGGTGTTAGGTCTTCTTTGAAGGTCTGATAGAATTCTGCACTGAAACCATCTGATCCTGCGTTTTTTGTTTGTTTGTTTGTTTGTTTGTTTGTTTTTTGTTGTTGTTGGGTTTTTTTTGGTTGGAAGATTTTCTATAACCCCTTCTATTTATTTATGGGTTATGGGACTATTAAGATGATCTATTTGTTCCTGATTTAATTTTGGTATTTGGTACCTGTCTAGGAAAATGTCCATTTCCTCCAGATTTTCCAGTTGTGCTGAGTATAGACTTTTGTAGTAGGATCTAATGATTTTTTGAATTTCCTCAGTTTCTGTTGTTATTCCCCCCTTTTCATTTCTAATTTTGTTAATTTGGATACTGTCTCTGTGCCCTTTTGTTAGTGTGGCTAAGGGTTTATCTATCTTGTTGGTTTTCTCAAAGAACCAGCTCCTGTTTTTGATGATTCTTTGAATTGTTCTCTTTGTTTCCACTTGATTGATTTCAGCCCTGAGTTTGATAATTTCCTGCCTTCTACTCCTCCTGGGTGAATTAGCTTCTTTTTGTCCCAGAGCATTCAGGTGTGCTGTTAAGCTGGCAGTGTATGCTCTCTCCTGTTTCTTTTTGGAGTCTCTCAGGGCTATGAGTTTTCCTCTTAGCACTGCTTTCATTGTGTCCCATAGATTTGGGTATGTCTTACAGTCATTTTCGTTAAATTCTAAAAAGTCTTTGATTTCTTTCTTTATTTCTTCTTTGGCCAAGGTATCATTGAGTAGAGTATTTTCAGCCTCCATGTGTTTGTGGGCTTTCTATTGTTTTTGTTGCTATTGAAGACCACTCTTACTCCATAGTGATCAGTAGGAGGCATGGGATTAGTTCGATCTTATATTTGCTGAGGTGTGTCTTGTGAGCAATTATATGGACAATTTTGCAGAAGGTATCATGAGGTGCTGAGGAAAAGGTATATTCTTTTGCTTTAGGATGAAATGTTCTATATATATATGTTAAATCCAATTGGCCCAAAGCTTCAATTAGTTTCACTGTGTCCCTGTTTAGTTTCTGTTTTCAGGATTGGTCCATTGAGGAGAGGAGAGTGTTGAAGTCACCCATAATTATTGTGTGAGGTGCAATGTGTGCTTTAAACTTTAGTAAAGTTTCATTTACAAATGAGGGTGCCCTTGCATTTGAAGCATATATGTTCAGAATTGAGAGTTCTTCTTGGTGGATGTTTTCCTTTGACCAGCAAGAAGTGTTCTTCCTTGTCTCTTTTGATAACTTTAGGTTGAAAGACAATTTTATCTGATATTAGAATGACTACTCTGGCTCGTTTCCTGAGACCATTTGCTTGTAAAATTATTTTCCGGCCTTTTACTCTAAGGTAATGTTTGTCTTTGACACTGAGGTGTGTTCCCTGCATGCAGCAAAATGTAGGGTCCTATTTCCATATCCAGTATGTTAGTCTATGTCTACTTATTGGGGAATTGAATACATTGATGTTAAGAGATATTAAGAAATAGCAATTTATGGGACATATGGGGAAGTGGGATCTGGGAAAGGGGAAATCATATGGAATGTAAACAAAGAATATAGAAAATAAAAATATTAAAAAAAAGAAATAGCAATTAGTACTTCCTGTTATTTTTATAATTGAGCGGTTATCTTCTTTTGGTTTTGATGAAAAAAAGTTACTATCTTGCTTTTTCCAGGGTGTAGTTTCCCTCCTTGTATCCCAGTTTTCCTCTTGTAGGGCTGGGTTTGTGGAATGATATTGTATAAATTTAGTTTTGTGATGGAATATCTTGGTTTCTCCCTCTATGGTGATTGAGAGTTTTGCTGGGTATAGTAGTCTTGGCTGACATTTGTGTTCTCTTAGAGTCTGCATGAGATCTGACAAGGATCTTCTAGCTTTCATGATCTCTGGTGAGACATGTTATAATTCTGATAGGTCTTCCTTTATATTTTACTTGGCCCTTTTCTCTTACTGCCTTTAATATTCTTTCTTAGTTTAGTACATTTGGATTTTGATTATTATGACAGGAGGTATTTCTGTTCTGTCCAGTCTGTTTAGAGTTCTATAGGCTTCTTGTATATTTATGGGCATCTCTCTCTTTAGGTTAGGGCGTTTTTCTTCCATAGTTTTGTTGAAGATATTTGCTGGCCCTTTAAGTTGTAAATCTTCACTCTCATCTATACCTATAATCCTTAGTTTTGGTCTTCTCATTATGTCCTGGATTTCCTGGTTACCCTGTTTTGGGTTACAAGCTTTTTGCATTTTGCATTTTCTTTGTCTGTTGAGTCAATGGTTTCTATGGTATCTTTGGCATCTGAGATTCTTTCTTCTATCTCTTGTATTCTGTTATTGATATTTGCATCTATGGCCCCTGATTTCTTCCCAAGGTTTTCTATCTCCAATGTTGTCTCCCTTTGTGATTTCTTAGTTGTTTCTACTTCTGTTTTTAGATCCTGGATGATTTTGCTCAGTTTCTTCACTTGTTTGTTTGTATTTTCCTGTAATTCTTTAAGAGATTTTGGTGTTTTCTGTTTCATGACTTCTGCCTGTTGACTCAATTTCTCCTGCTTTTCTTTAAGTAATTTTTGAGTTTCCTCTTTTTTGGCTTCTATCTGTTGACCCATATTCTCCTGAATTACTTTAAGTGATTTTTGTGTTTCCATTGTAAGGGCTTCTAACTTATTCATGTTCCCCTGTATTTCTTTAAGAGGTTTATTTATGTCTTTTTTTGTATTCCTCTAACAGCATCATGAGCAGTGATTTTAAATCCAAATCTTGCTTTTGTGGTGTGTTGGTGTATCCAAAACTTGCTGTTGTTGGAGAATGGGGTTCAGATGCTGCCCTATTGCCTAGATTTCTGTTAGTAATGTTCCTACATTTGCCTTTTGCCATCTTCTTATCTCTGGTGTTAGTTGGTCTTGTTGGCACTGGCTGGTGTTTGAACCTCCTGTGAGCTTGTAAGGCTATTTCAGCACCTGTAGATGACTGGGTTTCCCATGGCACTGATTGCTGATGTACTGCCCTCCTCTTGGTTGCCCTCGGAGCCCTAGTGTGTTCTGCTCCAAGTTGTCTCTATGAACCTAGTGCTACACGTCTGCTCCTTCAGGGAGTGATGCCGGTGGATGCTGCGGGGACCTTTTCCAAGTACTCATCCTTCTGCAGGGCAAATGATTCCCCAACTGCATTGGTACACAACTGGCCTGCCAAGCTTCCCAAGTTCTGAGTCTAGGTAAAAGCCTGACATGCTTTGACCCAAGAGATGTTAGCCTCAGGCTATGTCTTCTAGCTGACTCTGTCTGTTAGATCTCTCTGGCATCTGGTAGCCAAGATGGCAGTGCTCCTGCTAGTACTAGGCAGTCTCCAGGCTAAAATTTCAAGACTGTGTTATACATATGTAGAAAATTTTTAAATATGTAAATTCAATAATAATCAGTATTCAAGGTAATCCTGAAGGAATATAAAAATACATAGTTATTCTCTCAAATCATTTTGATGGAAAAAACCCCACCCTCCCAAATGCCACTCTCCTTCCACCCCTTCTGCCTAGTCCTTTCTGCCCAGGGCAGACTCATAACTGGTCTGCTCCAGTGAAGATAATATATTCTGACCTATCCTAGAGCATTCCCTGCATTCAGAACAGTTGATGATAGGTTGAACACATAGCAGTTGAGGATCTGCTGCACTCAGAACAGTTGATTGCTAGCTGGTCTTCTCCCATGAAGACACCATATCCTGAGATACCCTAGAGGATCTTCTGTACTCAAAACAGTTGAGACCACAGCTTGAAGGCATGCAGGGCAACT
Source organism: Apodemus sylvaticus (assembly GCF_947179515.1). Taxonomy (NCBI): domain Eukaryota; kingdom Metazoa; phylum Chordata; class Mammalia; order Rodentia; family Muridae; genus Apodemus; species Apodemus sylvaticus. The sequence goes on along the minus strand of NC_067478.1, from coordinate 130,286,284 downwards.
GACCCAACAGACTGAAATCCTCCCTGGAGTTCTGATACACATAGGGAAACAGAAACCACAGTCCATAGGACCCCCTGGAGAACATCTTCACACAGGACAACAGCTTGATTGCTGCAGAGAAGACCCAAGTGTCTGAAGGTCCACCAGGAGATATACTGCAGTCAGGGCAACAGATCAGCAGCTTCTCTGGTCCTCTGAAGAGCCCCTAGTTGGAAGGTCCCACAGGTGATCTGCTACAGTTAGGGCTGCAGTCCTCTGAGGAGACATGAAGCAACCCAGTGACAAAATGGACAGATTGCAGGCAGAGTCGCCCAGACCAACAAACACCATGAATATCCAGATGGCAAGAGGCAAGGACCAACAAACACCAGGGATATCCAGATGGCAAAAAGCAAGTGTAAGACCTTAAGCAACAGAAGCCAATATACCTGGGCATCATCAGAACCCAGTCCTCTCATCACAGCATGCCCTAAATATAAGGAATCTGTCCTAAAATCCTATTTCATGAAGATAATAGAGTTCTTTAAGGAGGATGTCACTGAAAGAAATACAGGAAAGCCCAGGTAAACAGGTGAAGGAATTGAATAAAGCAGGCCAAGACTTAAAAGTGGAAGTAGAAAAATAAAGAAACCACAAATGGAGGCAATCATGGAAATAAGAAACTTAGAAAAGAGGTCAGGAATTACAGATGTAAGAATCACCAGCAGAATACAAGAGATAAAAGAAAGAATATCAACTGTAGAAGATACCATAGAAGAAATAGACAAAACTGTCATAGAAAATTCAAAATGTTAAAAAAAAAAGAAAGAAAAAACAAAAATTCTTAATCCAAAGCATCCAGGAAATTCAGGATGCAATGAAAAGACCAAGTCTAAGAATCATCAGAATAGATGAGAATGTAGAATCCTAGCTCAAAGGACCTGAAAATGTCTTCAACAAAATCATAGAAGAAAACTTATCCAACATAAAGAAGAGGATGGCCATAAATGTACAAGAAACGTGTAGAACACCAAATAAATAGTACCAGAAAAGAAAATCCTCTCATCACATAATAATCAAAACAGGAAACACAGAACAGAGAAAGAATATTAAAAGCTGCAAAGGAAAATGGCCAAGTAACATACAAAGGTATACTTATCAGAATCAAACTAACCTTCTCAACAGAGGCTGTGCAAACCAGAAGATCCTGGTCAGAGGTCATGAGGACTTTCAAAGAACACAAATGCCAACCCAGGCTACTATGCCCAGCAAAACTATCAATATATGTGAATAAACTAAAATATTCCAGGACAAAATCAAATTCAAACAGTATCTATCTACCAATCCAGCCCTACAGAGGATCCTAGAAGGAAAACTCCAACACATGGAAGGTACCTACACCAAAGAATGTAAAAAATATTAAGCATCTCACAGCAAAATTAAAACAAGAGAATCACAAGCACATAAAGCCAACTACAAAATCCAACGTATCAGGAACCAATGGTCATCTCTCTTTAGTATCTCTCAATATTAATGGACTTAACTCACCTATTAAAAGACATAATCTAACATACTGGATACACAAACAAGATCCAGGATTTTGCTGCATACAAGAAACACACCTCAATAACAAAGACACTATCTCATAGAAAATGCTCTTCCAAGAAAATGGTTCCAGGAAACAAGCTAGAGTAGCCATCCTAATATGCAATAAAATAGAGTTCCAGCCAAAAGCTATCAGGTGTGATGAACAAGGAGATCACATATTATTGAGGGGAAAATCCACCAAAAGAAAGTCTCAATTCTGAACATATATGCCACAAATGCAAGAGTACCCACATTCATAAAAGAAACTTTACTAAAGCACAAAGCCCACATTGATCCATATAAAATAATAGTGAGAGACTTCAACACCCAAATCTCACCAATGGAAAGGTCATTGAAACAGAACCTAAACAGATACACAATGAAACTAATAGAGTATATGAACCAAATGCATTTAACAGATACCTACAGAACATTTCACCTTAAAACAAAAGAATACAACTTCCTCTCAGCACCTCATGATATTCTCCAAAATCAACCATATAATTGATCACAGAAAACCCTCAATCCGTACAAAAAGATTGCAATAATCCCATGCATCCTGTCAGATCACCATGGCCTAAGGGTGCTCTTCAGTAACAGTGAAAACAGTAGAAAGTCCACATACATGTGGAAACTAAACAACTCTTTACTCACCGATAACTTGGTCAGGGAAGTAATAAAGAAATTAAAGACTTCCTAGAATTTAATGAAAATGTTGATCCATCATACTCAAACTTACAGGACACAGTGAGAGCAGTGCTTAAAGGAAAATTCATAGCACTAGGTGCCCTGGTAAATAAAGTGAAGAGATCCTCCACCAACTTAACAGCACACTTGGAAGATATAGAACAAAAAGAATCAAATTCACCCAAAAGGAGTAGAAGCAGTCAAATTCGGAGCTGAGATCAACCAAGTAAAAACAAAGAGAACAATACAAAGAATCAACAAAAACAAAAGCTGGTTGTTTGAGAGAATCAGCAAGATAGATAAAACCCTAACCAAACTAACTAAAGGACCCAGAGGTAGTATCCAAATTAACAAAATCAGACATGAAATGGTTATTCTGAGATTTTGGACTAATATCCATTTATTAGTGAGTACACACAATGCATGCTCTTTTGTGACCTGATTACCTTCCATACATTTGCCAAAGAGTTTCATGAATTCATTGTTTTTAATAGCTAAATAAGGCTCCATTATTTAAATGTACCACATTTTCTATATCCATTCTTCTGCTGAATGACATCTGGGTTCTTTCTAGCTTCTGGTTATAAATAAGGCTGCTACAAGCATAGTGGAGTTGTCTTCTTATATGTCTTGTTATATTTTCTGAGGAACCACCAGACTGATTTCCAGAGTGGTTGTATTAGCCTGCAGTCTCACCAACAATGGAGGAGTATTCATCTTTCTTGTATTCATCATATCCTCTTTAACATCTTCTGTCCCCTAAGTTTTTGATCCTAGCCATATTCACTAGTGTGAGGTGGGACTTAGGTAAATCCATGCTAGATTCCTATCTTGGAATAGATGCCACACTCCCTACATAAGGAATGATGAACTGTGGCTCATGTAGGTCCAGAAAAGATTTCTCCATGCTTATGAGACCCTGAGAGCTTAACCAATAAGCTTCCTTTCCAAGACATTCTTCCCTGCCAAAGGTATTTAATCTCAGATCAGTCGCTGAGAAGTAGGTATACACACATTTCCCATGATGAACAGCAATGCACAGTATAGTTAAGCGTGGACTGTCTCTTTCATCTACCACTGTCATGTGGAACATGGAAAATCTCATCACCTACAGAGGCAAAGCTAAATCCTTCATAGAAGGCCCATCTGCACTCCCAGACATCAGCCACCAACCTAAGAGCAATCTATGCTTGGACAAGCCTAAACTCCCCATACTCTGGACCCAAGCTAGGCTAGACCTCAGCCTTTGAGTCCCCTGACTCCATTCTTGGCTTCCAGCAGTGGCTCGGTGTCCAAGAGTCTGAAAAACCCATGACCCCATTCTCATATCAGACATGGGGAACCCTGAGCCAGGTCTGGCTTTCCCACATCTTATACTATACTTTCCCAGCCCCGGACCAGTGTCATGGTGCTTCCCTGCAGAGCTAGAATAAGCATAATTGAAATCCTTGTTTTTGGCCTCTTATAGTCTGAGTCCTGAGGCTAAGGCTAGCAGAAAGCAGACCAACAGACAGCAGTCTGAAGATAAAATGGTAATTATCAACTCTCTACATTCTACAATTTAGAAAAAAGTATTAAGCCACTATGGTAGGCTTTTATAAACTTGACATAATATAGAGTAATTTAGAAAAAGAAAACCTTAATTTAAAGGATAACTCCATCAGCTTGGGCTGTAAGCTTGTGTGTTGACCCTTTGTTTGACTAATGGTTGATGGGGAGGGCTTGACCCACTTTGCATGGTGCCACCTGTGGGAAAGTTGCCATGTAAGATATAATGAAGTGAGCTGAGCAACCTATGAGGAAACAAGGCATAAAGGAGTGTTCCTCTATGATCTCTGCTTCAGTTTCTGCCTCCAGGTTCTGCCTTGAATTCCTTTTCTGAATTTCCTTCATAATAGATAATAATTCAGGATGTAATTCAAATAAATATTAATTGTTTGCCTCTACCAATTCATAGCATTTTGTTAAGTGCAGATTGCATTAAGCTAGGTTCCAAGAAGTATGTGTGAGTTAAATGAATGAATCTATAATTATATTGAATCAATCACATGTCAAACTTAGAGAAAATGAAGCAGCCCATTACTTCATTGTTGACAAAACCATTGCCAAGCATATTCATGTAGCAATATAGTGATTCATTACATGGATTACTTGGTCATGTCAAGTATTTCCTAAGACTACAGTGTTTTAATTAACTACTCAGAGATCTACACTCTTAGTAGTCAACAACATTAAGGGCAGAGACAATAAATGATGGGTGTGTGTTCTAAATCCCTCGATTGTTTTCCATATATGGCATCTACTACATACTGTGAAAAGATAGTTAATGGCTGAAAATGTGTGACTACTACTATTTTATTTTAATCATTTAAATTATGATAATTTATCATAATTAGATCATATATTTATTGTCCAAATTTATCTTTACACATAAAGTTGCATATATATTGAATTGTAATATTATATATTTGATATTTTTATTCACATATTTGAAATGTTTCACCATCACTCTTTCTAAAATGTGTTATATTTATAATGCCTGTCAACTACCCTCAAGACATAAATTACTATTATAGATGATGTGGTTATAGAAGCAAAGGTGATATAAACACAAGTTTATTTTTCTCTGAGTGCAAGACCACTCTTCTTTGGGAACACATTTTGTAATAAGAAAGTGAATAAATGAATAAATGATTAAAATATCGATTAATAATAAAGCTGGTTTCATTTGCCAAGATAATTTACTTTATTTTGCTGTATAACAAACATTATCTTCAATATATTTTTTATAATCTCTCTCTTGTTTTACTTGGGGAATTATGATTTCCATGCTTTCAATTAAAAAAAGTAAGATTATAATATATGTCTACAGGCTGGAGTGAACTTTCTTCTCTTGTATTTTTGTATGAAGTGGCTAAGGCTTTGGAGTTAGTAGAGTGAACTTAATTTTAATCTTCCTTGAGGCTAATTAGCAATATGATTTATCTAAAATGATTTCTAACATGAAAGCCAGATCTTTCACTGCAGCAGAGATATAGTATCATCATCTGCCCAAGAACAAGAAAGGACAATGGTGGCAATTGCATACAAACCATTTTACCCAATATCTGGCGCTTAGTGGGCTCTGCTTATGCCAAGTTCCTTCCTTTTTCTCACCTTCTGAAGAACACAGACACACACACACACACACACACACACACACACACACACATATACAAGCATATCTCTTTTGTTCTCTGAAATCCTGTTACGCATTCTTATCATGTAATGAGTTTTCTAATTTTCCACATTCTTGTTTATTGTTTTCTATCCTCATGAGTTTGTCCACCAGATAGATTCTCATTAAACATGATCTTCTTTGACTTTTAACTGACACAATGATATTGAGAGAGGTATATCATGATACAATATCAAGTTGGCCTGAGGAAGAAAACAATCAATTCTTATTCCAGCTCATCTCTTTATTCTGGCAGCATGAAACCCTCTATTCAAAACTGAAAGAGGCTATAGCATGTTTGCCATGGGACCCTCTAGGTGCTTGTAAGGACAGACTATATAAGGCACAGAAAGGAACATATGACTGAACACCTGCATTCAAAACTGTATAATACCAGTTATCTCACTATCAGCACAAAGGGCCAACATGTAACTGTGTGCCAGACACTTGCTACCACTTTTATCAAATTCTGAGACATAGTGTGGCATAATGATATAAAAAAGATTTTGTGGCCAGTCCTGGGTTTATGTTCTGCTTTTGCCACGTAGTCTCCATAAGATTGACTAATGGGCTCTTCTTTGCACATAGTTTTCTACCTGTAAAATAGGCTTTCTACTTTTATTTATTTTGGAAGATCATTACTGTAGTTTAAATGTGAAATGATCCCAGAGGCTGTTCACACTTGGCTGAATTTCTGTTGGTGCTGTTTGGAAAGACTTTGGACACTTTAGGAGGTAAATACTCAGTGGAGAAAGTGGTCATCAAGGGGTAGGTCTTGTAGTTTTATAGCCTATTTCTACTTCCTACTTAATCTCTGTATCCTGACTGTAGATGCAATGTCTCCAATTACATTATACTTCTCACCAGGATGGGCCTTATCCTTATAAATCGTGAGCCAAGACAAACTTTTCATTCCTTAATTTGTTTCTTGTAAAGTATTTGACTGTTTGAATAAAAAAATTGAATACTGATATCATCACCATAACACTGAAATTTACTTGAATGGTAGAATGTAGTATTTTTTCAAATAGTCTATATTTAGTCCTCACAATATTACTATTGTTATTACTATCCCTTATATATAGTTCCTGCCCCTGAAGCTCAGTAATTTTCTTAATGTAAAAAATTGCAAGTGACACTCTCTCTCTCTCTCTCTCTCTCTCTCTCTCTCTCACACACACACACACACACACACACACACACACACACATCACATCACATCACACATGCATGCATGCACACAAACACAGAGGGACTTAAAATACCTGTGTCTACAATACAGAAGTTGAGAGATTCAGCAAAACTGGGAAGATGTTTTGATATTCACAAATAGTAGCTTTGTAGCACTTAGAAGAAGTAATCAATGCAGCTGATCAACCTACAATGTCCAGAGTTACCACTCACAGCAAAGAACCTCCTGGAATAAATATGAAATCTTTCCAGATAAGATATAAGATTCCAGGTATATCTGAATTCCAACTTAACAACAAATATTTGCCACAACATATATGTCTCAAATACTTAAAAATTGTCCCATGAAATATAACTCAAAATTTTGTATTTTTCTCTCACTTCCAATGAACGATAAAATATCTACTGAGTCAAAAAAATAGAAAGCTTCCCATTTTTGACAAAAGTGACATTATTCAATATTTCCAAGCTTGGTAGTATTGAAACTGAGACCAGATGCAGGATTCTATCATTACCATACCAACATTCTTTTTTTGTAGACTCTATCAGCCTTTCATTTATTGAATCCAAGTTTTAAAAAATGTCAGGTAGCCTTAAAAAAAGTGACTTGTAAGATTGCAAAAAAGAGATACAACTCCTGTTTTAGATAACAAATACATGGAATGGCTTTATATATGAAAACTAAGAAGTCCCAATCATCTAGGGTTCACTATAGTATCATTCCTCAAATATTTTAATACTAGATATTCTACTAAGTTAAAGACTCAATGGGGGATATGAGTCCTTGAAATATAATACTTCATATGCTCTTTTTTATTTGAAGTTAGCAATTGGAAAAAACACCATGGAATTCATCAATGGGGATGCAAACAAAATGGTGTTGATGTTGGAGAGGAGGGACAGAAACTGTTCATAAGCTTCCAGTTGATAAAAGGACCTGTTAAATACAGCTAGAGATGTCATTGGTGTCTCTTTCAGAGGTAAAGTAGAGATTCTGGAAGATGGTATGGTATGGATAAGCAGGCTTTGTGTTCATGTTGTTTGGAATTTACTTCTTGTCTCTTTGGAAACTATCCAACCAAGCCTGACAGGATTAAGTGATGAACTTAGGGGTTGCAATAAATGCAGTTGGACAAGATATTAGCTTAGTTGTCTCTAACATCAATGAAAACTTCTGCTAACTCATTTCTGTATAAAATTGATCCATTCATTTATGTAAACAAGTACATCTTCATATGCAATACAGGAGTTCATTCTATATTAGAGTAACACCATGTTTGGGACAGGAAGAGACCATGCGCTGACACTAGTTTTCATTTGCTTCTTCCTTGCCTCATGAGAAAAAAACCCACCAAGGACATGACTGATAGCCTTTTACATTGTAGGCTCATTAGGAAAGAAGAGATACTCTTTAGGATTATTGGGAAATAAAGTGACACTTACAGGCTTACTTAAGTTCTTATTTACTAGACTTTATAGAGATTTTATTAATAGTGACAAACAGATAGAAAAAAGTAGGCCTCTGTATCAAAGGCCTTATAGGATATGACCTAGGGGACACATAAGCCAGGTGTCCAGCCAAGTAGGATTTTTCTTTCATTTTATGCAGAAGGCAAAAAGCCCCAATGTGTAAACTCAGGTTAAGTGGTTCTTTTTTGGATATTCCCTAAGTGCTCAAATGTCCAAACATGACCTGAGTTCAGAATCTGCATGCTGGAGTCCCATCATGGGCTGATATCACTAAGGGAATGTTGGGAAAATCACACTACTAAGATTAGTATTAATTATTACTACCATATATACTTGTTTCAAACAATTGCATAAGTGGGGCTTTTCTCAAACACGCCAAAGTAGTACTAGCACAACAGTCCATTGATAGACAGTCTCATATTGAATCAGATAGGTCAGATGTCTGGAGACTGGCCATGGCTCACAAAAAAAATCAAATGTATTTGAGATAATATAAATACAAATTTTATTGGGATGCCTAAACTCTGAAGAGGAAATACAGAAATAAAGCCTCAGCTGCTGAGGTAAGTAGGTAATACTGCTCTAGATGGCTATTACTTTCTATCCTGTTATCTCCACTGAAGAAATAGAGAACGTCTGCTAGCTCAGTGTCTGAGGACTACCTAACTTTCTGGGGAATGCCCTAAATGCAAAGTTTGGAGCAAAGGGGAAGCTGAAAGAGTGAACAAACAACACATTACAAGCATAGACTGGGATAATGATTTGACTGACATGACATACTGGTTCATAAAGAGCATCATTGCCTGTGTACTATTTATTGCTCATATCTATATGAGAGGTGCTACCCTGCCTTGTCCATTGAAATTTTGGTCATATACATTTTCTAAATTTATTTAAATGTTGATTGATAAAATTAGAAAAACTTACAGATATTTGTGGTGTAGAAAGTAGTATTTAAATATATACATGTTAAAATGATTTAATTGAGTTAAAACATGTATGCTTTACATAGATTTTTTTATGAAAACACTTAAAATGTATTCTCTGAGTATAGCTTCTAAGTACACATTATTGTTAGCTATAGTCAAAACCTCACCTTCTGTTCTTTGTATCATGACCAACAATATCCACTTGCTTGTTTTTAGTTCAGTCAATACAGGAGTCAGCAGACCTTACCCTCTTACCACACCTCATTCAGGATAGCCCTTGGCGTCACTCACATCTTTCATCCACCAGGTCTGCAGGTATCTTTGCAGCCTTCTTACCCCAGCCTCTTGTCTTGCAGACCTCTTTTTATTGTCTTCTGCTTTGTATATCAAGTGATTCTTATGTTTTATCTTTTTTTTTAGAACTTTCTAAAATTTTAAGGATGTACAGGTCTTTGGAAATACTTCACAAGACTTCTTTTCTTTAGGACTCATCAGGCCTCATCGTAAATAAAAATTTATGCTCCCTCTATTTGCTCATTGAAAAATACCTTTCTGTGGCTTCTCATGTGCCTCTCTCCCATCCCTAAGGACACAATAAACATGCATCTTTCCTGCTTCCCTAAATCTTTCATTTCCATATAGGTTTCAATCCAAACCTCTGCAACTTGTCTACCATTAAAATATGTAAAGTTCTACAATAGATTTGGGGCCAGCACATCATGTCTGCAATAGAGGCAAAAGCCCTGGACTTTACAATTTAGAGATATTAGAAACTTTTTCCACTGCATTATCTGGCTAATCCAACTGATTTGCTTCATGAAAACTGTTACACAGCAAGTGCAATAACAAGGGACAGGAACAAAAATCTAGTACAAAATAAAACACGGTCATACAATTTAGGTCACTTAGCCCATCTCTACTCTTACCTCTGGTCCACGGCTAGGGTGTTTTGCTCTTAGTCTGCAGAACATACACAATAGCTCCAACTTCAGCTTCTGTTTCAATTTGAATTTAGCATGCACTAACCCAAACTCTAGATATCCTAATATCTTTTCTTAATTTTTTTTGGTTCTTATCTTTTTGATACTACACTACAATATCCTCACTGAGAGTCATTCCCTAATGCCAGCAATCTGCCTTGACTTTAGCCAGCACTCCTTCCCACCAGGGATTGTTGAGCAGATCCATTGCATCACCTTCCTGTGCATTCTTGACTCATGACTCCTGTCCTCACTCTCCAACAGCCAACACTTCCTCCATGGAGAAGAGAAACTTCTCTGAGCTTATCTCTCTACTGCCACTCCACGTAGTCTATCCTCTTCCCTAAAAATGGAATATGTGAGTTTTCCCACAATATGTTAAGCTTTTCCTCACTTCAGAAGCTCATTTCAAATGATATTTTTTTACTTTCCTTCTTGTCTCATTGAGAGCTAAGGATGTAAAATACTTGCTGCTCTAAAAACCATGATTCGTTATCATGTTATTATATAATCCATTTTATTAAAACATATTTGAGATGAAAGAGATTTCCCTGCCCAAAACTACCTTTACATTATGAATACTTTTACAGGCATTAAGTCTTATAGACACTTCACATCCTACTTAAGATAATATCCATGTAGAAATTTTATGTTACATGTAAACAATCATATGCAAGATCCTGTTTAAAATGTGTCAACTTCCAATTATAACACAGCAGCATATCCTATTTTCTTGCCTATATTAAATGACCCAACCTGTCAATGCCTAGAGACTATGCAACCCACTTGATTTCCTTTCTACATGTGGTTATCTTTCATTCGACAATGCACCAAGGTCAGGCAGGATGTATTGCTAAATTATGATTCATAAAACTCTTGTGTACACATGGTACATACTTAAGATTCCATTGTTTCTGAATCCACACTATATTTTAGTAGCTATAGAAAAATGAAGTCAGCCTTTATAACAAGTGCATTGTACTAAAACATCACTCTAAGCATCTTCAAGTATTAACTCATTATACAATATTAGAAAATATATCTTCATACTCACTTCTAATTGAGAAAAATGATGAGTGCTGATGGAAGTAACCCAAGTTCACATGGTTTCAACATGGTAGAAAGAAGATCAAACTTGCTTCCGAACTTATCTTTACAAATGCTATATGATGGTGAGCTTTGCCTTTTTATGCAAGATTGGTAAATTATAGTTTTTATGAATACTGTTATTCTTAATAATTCTTACTGTACTTTGAGTTTATAGTGAATGACAGCAAATACAAGCAAAATGACAGTGAATACAAACAAAAGCTCAATACCTTTTATCTTATCCATTTGCAGTCTTTTTGAGTCTGTTTAGGGTTTGATAATGGTAAATATAAACATCAGTATTCTCCAGTCTGAACTTCCTTTCACAGTTATCATAAGCAGAATTTCTTCAGTGCAGTGACCACTGAGTTATGAATGCTCATTTACAGCTCCCTTTCTCCACTTATACCCATTGCTGTTCTTTTTTATCATGGCTCCTATTTAAAGGATAACATTTTACACCAAAACCCCAAACTCAATTTCTATTGCACAAAGGAGACAAAGTCTGTAATATTTAAAAAATCCTTGCATAGACATACCAAAGAAACAAGAATCTAATATTACTAAGCATGAACACTGATAGAGAGGGGCTGAGGATATCTCTAGAGTAAAGGATGTTGAGCTTTGTTCTTAAGACTGCAACAACAAAACTAATGGATTCAATAGTTTTCTTAAGAGAGTAGATATTATGGAGGTCCTTAATGTAACTTTAAGAGCTGAGCAATACCAATACAACTAGGTTACATCTCTTTCCGTCTTCAGCAGGTTATTCCATGTATAGAACTATGCAGTTTTGCCAGATCTCATAACCAGATTATTTTTCTTACAACTGAAATAAATCATTTTCCTGGTAACCATTTACATGAACGTAAGGGAGTTGAGCAAAACTGCATTTTCTACTAGCCAAAAGCCTTTTGTCACCATATAATTTTATACTTCAAGTGACTGTGTATTGTCTATGATGACATTTATGGCGGTGTAATGAGAAGTAGCACCAAACAATAGAGACACTATGACAGATTGCAGAACTATAATCACATAACTTTTCTAAAATCTCTTACAGAAACTCTTGCTGGTAATACTAAGTTGAAATATCAAGAAAAGAGTCAGTTTCAAACTTTGTCCTCAGGAAAATTCCTGGAACACTTTGCCAAGAGAGCTGGTTTGGATAAGATGATCCAAAAATGGAGTGGTGAGTGAAATAAAAAGTAAACCTTGTCTTGATGCAAAACACACAGTGCGAGGAATAGAAATCAAATTCTATTTGTATAACTGCGTCTTCAAGTACCTCAGTGTTTAAAATAAACCCAGGTATTTATTAACATTATTGGTAATTTTCTTATGATCTTGGTGGTAGGTATATTGTACTGTGAAAAACAAATATGCAATAATGATATAATAATGATATGAGCAATTATATGTTGATGATACTACCTGACAGTTTTTGTGAAAAGGTTTTAAAATCATTGTTATAGCATTAAAGTTTTTTTAATGAAAATTGCAGATTCCAGTGCTGAGAAATGGTCTTATTGTTTGCCAGCTTGGAGATGGATCTTTAATAATGGATAAGATTTCCCTTCATGTGTGGGTGGGAGGACAGGGGGAGAGAAGGGGGCTTACAGGACTTTTGGGGAGTGGGGGGCTAGAAAAGGGGAAATCATTTGAAATATAAATAAAAAATATATGGAATAAAAAAATAAAAAACAAAACAAAACAACAACAACAAAAGATTTCCCTTCATATGAGAGGGAAAAGTGGGGGGAAATGTGGTTCAAATCTTTTCTTCATGATCACTGAAAACCATGGACATTTGTTCTAATTCCCACTGTGGAGTTCTATTCATTAGTTATACCTCAGTTAAGAGTCCATTGTTCAATCTCTACTGTCTTTCAGAAACTCTTTATATCATTTTGTCATAGGAGGGAGTGAAGTAATTGATCTAAAAAAAAATAAGAAGGTAACTCAATGTATATTTTATTCTTATCAGAAGAGATTAAGATCCTGCAGAATGTCCACCTCTAAATTGGCTAACACACACACACACACACACACACACACACAGAGAGAGAGAGAAAGAGAGAGGGGGGAGAGATAATACAAAGACACACAACTTCAAAGACTCAGAAATGAAGAGTAGCCAGACATACTTCTTCAACAAGGCTGCACCTATTCCAACAAGGCTACACCTCCTAATAGTCTTACTCCCTATGTGCCAAGTACTCAAACACATGTGTCCATGGTGGTCATACATATTCAAACCACCAAACATGTATGCATGCCTATTGAAATTCTACTGTACACATGGACACATACATGACTCTCATAATTCAACAGTGCACACAGCAAAACACATTCCCAAATACTTCTTACAGTTCCACAGTGCACAAGTACACACACACACACACACACACACACACACCAACACTCCTCTTACAGTTCTATATTGCAAACATTCACAAGTCTTCTCCAGTAAGACAGGCTTTCAGTTTGAGGTACATTTATTTAATATGTACATGACTTACTGTTTCATATTCAGACTGAAAAATTAAATGCTGCTAACTATAACTTATTTCCCTTGAGCACTAAACACTAACATGTTTGTATAGACACACATATACATAAAAATATATGTGTATTTGTGCATACTAAATGCTTATACATGCATGCTTGATATATGATTTAAAATGTCAACTTACCACAGGCAAGAGCCAAGCGGAATGAAAGTCAGGATGGGGGATTAGTTAGATCAAGTTTGCATGTGCCCATGTTTTTGTGGGGGCTTGGTTGTCTTAATTGGACTGAAAGTAATACCTACCTTAAATGAGAGTAGCATTGTTTCTTTAAATGGCCTGGCTGTATAAGAAAGCCAGCTAAGAGGTAGCAAGCAGACAGCAAGGATGCATTCTAAGCATTCTGAGTACTAGACTATGGTTGTGATGCATCTCATTGTTCTGCCCTAATCTCAATATTAGACTATAATTTAAGATATTTAGGTCAAACAAATCCTTTCTTCTTCATTTTGCCTTTTATCACAGTAACAGAAACGAAATTAGGGCAACATATGCTTCTAAGTATCAACATATGTGTAACTCACAGTATTTTATTGCTGTTGTTTTATGATTAGTCACAAAGATCATCACTGTACTTATACCATGTAAGCACACATATACACTCCACCGACTTTCAGCAATTAGGATTCTAGAGCTGGAAAGTCAGGCAGAATGCTCTTCAGTCATAGGGGTTATGGGCCATTGCTTCTGACAGAAAAGTGCCAGCACCTGAAAGTGGAGGTTGTGAAATTACAGGATTTCTTGAATGTTCTAGTCTGATCTCTAGTATCCTCCAGTTCTCTAGTCAGTGCCATTTACTGATAAAAGAGTAAGTTTGTTGACAAATGAATTATACTGTTTCTCTCTAGAGTGATAAACAGAGAAGGGTTTAAAAAATTAGACAGGGAAGACAGGAAATTATAAAAGACTGAAAAATCACAGGGAAATGTCAGGAGAGATGACAAGGGTAAAAGTCACAAGCCCTTCCTTGAAGTAATAATTATAAGGAAAAAAAAAAGTTCAAATTCACTGTTCAGGACAGAGGGCACGTGATCATGTTTCCTGCTTATCTTGAACTTCATTCTTGAATGATTTCTTTCAAGTAGGTGCCTTTAGAAAGAACATTTAGGAGTAGACATAGAGAAAAGGGTATTTATCTTAAAGGCAAATCTCACTAACTCTCAGTGACACTGGACAAATGGTGACAAAGTATTAATTCTAAACTGTTTCAACATAGGACATTAAAACCCTAGCATAGAAAGCCTTTAGCTTCTTGTTGAGCAGAATTTTGTGACACTTCTCTCCACAGTATTTTTCTTCTTAGAGAGGAGGATAAATTTTTCAATCTAATCTACATGCTTGCACTGTCAGTACTCAAGGGCCAGAGAGAGTGAGAGCAGCTGCTCAGCTCTAGAGTTAGACACTGGCCTCTCCAACCTAGGGAGAACATAAGAAAAGAAAAGAAAGAAGGGGATTGGGGAAGAAAGAAGGGTGAAGAAAGGAAGTAGGGAGGGATGGAGGATAAAGATGGAGGAGAATAAAACTATGTGAATTTAGCCAAATCCTAATGACTGCATATTACATGACTATTTCATATTCATTCCATATTTCATTAGGAAACAATAGGTAAAATATAAGGATAATAACTAACCATTATCTGTCACGGGTTGATGGTGGTGCATTTTAAGCTTAGCTTATAGTGGCAGTGACATGAAAATATAGATTCATCAAATTTAAATAGTACAGGTAAAAGGTGGTAAATTCTTAGAAGTAAAATTTATATCCCAATGGAGCACAATGTAATGATGATGCAAATTTTAAAATATTTACTTTAAGCACAAACATGCTACATCCTGTGGGGAGAGGGTTAGAAGGCAGACATTCCAGTGTGAGGACACAGGCAATTAAATGATTAGTTTGGAATTCATGTCTGAATTATGCAGACATTTCTTCTTTAGTATTATATTATTATTATTTTACTACTTGAACACTATGCTCTTAGGAATGGCCACTAATAGTTGTAAACATAATCCATTCCCCTAGTCAGTTGGGACCTTGCAAGTGCAGAACATGATATTCATTGGTTTTCTATTATTAACATATCTATACAGATCTGAGGTTGATAGTGATCACAGGTGTGCCTGTGATTGTGTGCATGTGTGGGTAGGTATGTGTATATGAATGCACATATGTGGATATGTATGTGTGAGTGCATGTGTGTTTGTGTGTGTGTGTGTGTGTGTGTTTGTGTAATGGTTCCATAAAAGAGTATCCTATTTCATTGGTTTACAAAGGAGTGCTAAATGAGTTTAGTAGTGAGTAACAGGGTACTGACTCCATAGAAACACTGAAGTGAACTAGGTTCCTGATTCTAGGTTTGGTCTTCTCATTGTATTCTGGAAATGACTTCAAGGGAAAATGTTCATATACTCCACAAATGGTCCATGGATCTATATGGAGAAATAGGAGAACATTTCTTTTTGCTCATTGACACCACATTGCAAGAATTTGTGTGAATGAGACTTGTTTCCATATATATAATAAAAGTCATTGGAAAAAAATTAGAAGGGAATAAAATATTGTAAACATAAATCATTTTAGAACATCAAATACTACTAGTTAAAATAAAATAACTTAAGAGTAGTAAAAATCCTTATATGTACGCTGAGTGTGTGTTTGTGAGAATGTGCAAATGTCTTGCATGCGCACATGTGGAAGTGCACATTTGCGATGTTTATGTGTGTTCCTGTATGGAGGCTAGGAGGTGACCCTGAATGTCATGCCTCAGCTCCCCAGCATTGGAATTAAACCATTACTCCCGTTTTCATATGACTTTTGGGGGTCAAACACAAGTCTTAATGCTTCCACAGAAAATCTTTTACTTATTGAGCATTCTCAAGCCTTTCAATGACAGTTGTAGAGGATCACTTTCAAATTCCACATAGGCTATATTATATAACTATTTTAAAAGACATTTTTATAACATTGGAAGAGAATTTCTTAATGAAGACAAGACCTGGGAAGAGATTTCCCCCTAATATTCAAACAAAATGCTTATCCTTTGTTAATAACTATTATTTATTAAATTGTCTCATTTACATTTGTATGTCTCCCTTTTCCTTACGGGTCATTGGCCACCGGTCCACAAGGAAATGGGGGCAGAAGTAGTGAGCAGGGTTCTAATGACTTTGAGTGTTAGGATTCTGTCTAAGCTCCAGCCAAAAGTGACTGGGCAAAGGCCTGGTATGCCCCTCCCCACAGTTACCTGAGAACAGCCCCTCCGCCCCCTCTCTCTCTTACCTCTCTTGCATCTCTTATTCTCTCACTCTCAGCTTCTCTCTTGCCCCCTCTTGGGCTTTCCTCCCGGCCCCCTCTCTCCACATGATCATGGTCAGCCTCTGTTTCTCTACTCTCTCCCTCTGTCTGTCTTTCTCTGCCTCTACTACCCTCTTAACTCGCCTCCCCATGCCCTAAATAAACTCTATTCTACACTGTTGTCTTGTTCCTCCAAGGGAAGGGATGGCTAGGCATGGGCCCCCTGAGGCACCCCTTTCCCCCACAACCACAGAAAATGTTCTCTAGCCTAGACTATTTCTCTTTTTATGGTCACAACAGTGACTATGGTGGAAAGAAATTCTTGGAGTCAGGTTCAGAGAGACAGCTCATTTCATTGTTCCAGAAGTAGGTTATACAAGGGCTCTTAGCATTATGAGCAGGAAGGGCTAATTGCTCACAGCACAGTACCTAATTATCTTACAGGTGGGAAGGTGATGCAGGACTTATGTGCTGAGTCATGCAGCTTTTGACAGAAACTCTGAACAAGCACATCCTTCAAACAAGATCAGGCATCTATGCTCAGAGACATTCTGCAAACAAGGTGAGGTAGAGAATGGGAAGCTTTGCTACTAAAGGGAGTAGTCCATTTTGTGCTGAACTCAGAGAGCTATCTAAATACCAAGATGACATGTGACCTTAACTGTGTACATTTATATAATAACATACCTGGTAAATATTTATATTGTATCTGACTAGTATGCATTTTCATCTCACTCATATTGTAAGACCCCCAAAAACCGAGGGTGCTCCAGCACCCCATGTCCCGGAAGGTGACACCCAAATCACTCGCGAGAAATGGTCTTGATGCAATAACATAAGTATCTTCTAACCCCGAGTAGGGTTAGAAGACTATGGACCATGACTGCCAAATTGTGACAGCTTTTATAAGCTTTTATAAACTCGCGAATCACAAACCAATCATTTCTTATCATGGAGAACACGAGAAATGCAAGCCAATCGATTTGTACCACTCCATAGTTTTTAGGCCAATCCGTTTAAATTGTAGGTGCTCGCACGTGCCCAGTGGACCAATTAGTTTCCTATTTTCTTGAATGTCTATAGCTGTGTGAACTCCTGCATAGGGGTAATGGTGTAAGCAGTTTACAGAAGCAAGATAAGCTTAGCCCATTTCCAGTTACCTTACAGGGCCAGGATCAGCTATTCAAGGCATTTCTGCTACCTCTAAACAAAGGGCGGGCTCTGGAATGTGACCTTTTACCTAGTTTCTAACAAAGTGAGATAGCATTTTAAACTTCTGACTTCGTGGGATCATTAGAGTTAGGCTGTATTATTTTCTATCCTAGAGTTAGGCTGTATTATTTTCTATCCTTTCAATATATGTGAAATAAAAGTGTTATGCCCAGTTCTCAGGAAACCCAGAAGAATACCAGGAAATGCAAGTCCACTATAATAAAAAAACGGGCCTTTATTCATGAGTCAGACTCAAATCACAAGCCTTCCCCACTGCTCAGGTTAGGAATGTGATCCCCATGACCAGGGGCTTGGATTTTTCATACACACACATGCATCAGCAGGGGTCCTCTGATTTTGAGGATACTTGACTGGGGAGGTGCCAAGGGGAGGCCATCCTTCAAACCTGAAAATGTTTGTACAGCTTGGAGGGAGACCCTTCTGACCTGGGAAGTAACTTTATGGTGCTATCAGGAACTAGTGTATTTTTTCATACTGGTCACAGCTGTCTAGGAACGCTTAATTGTCCTTCTCTTATGGTCCACTTATCATTTTAAGGACGTTTGATTCTTGATTCCTTCAAGGATAGGAACCATCTGCTGAAGAAATGCTGGTTATCTATTAAGGAGAGTGTCAGCCCTGGTGACACAGAGACTGGGTGGAGTATGTTGCCTTTTGTCTGTTCCCAAAGTGGTCATCTGTTGTCACATCTCCTGGGGGTGGGGGTGGGGGAGTGGTCCTTAAGGGAAACAGAGTGTCACAATGAAAAGGAAAATTGCAATATTCAGGCTGGGTCCTCTCTGTTTGCCCTTTCCAAAAGGCCAGAGGCATCTATACTGGGAAAAGGGGAAAGAGTAGCTCTAACTGCAAGAGAGGCAGGAAAGTGCAGAGGCAGGTTTCCTGTGCCTCTTCAAAAGGTGATAAAAACAATCAAGTACTTAGTTAACATAAGGAGCATTTGCAAGCTATGAATCTAGGCTTGTCAGAATCAAAACTTGGGATGGCTTGGTTAGATAACATAACAAGAAACAGGTCTGTTATATAGCTCTTTGTACAACACTAATGTCAGAAAGAATGGGTTTTGTGTCCAGAAGATAGCCATTAAATAAATGGAACAATTCAGTCTCAGTGTTGGAAAGATAGCTACCTTATCTCTCAAAGTTCTTATCTTGAGAACAGGAGACGAGTTCAATCTTCAGAATCCCTGAAAAAACTCCACATCTCAATGCTGCTCACTTGAAATCCTATTGCTTGGGAACCAGACAGTTGGATCCCTGCATCTTGCTCTTCATCCAGTCTAGCATAAGGAATTAGAACCAGGCCATAAGAGATGTTGTCTCATACATGTGAATAACTTTTATAAAGGTAATACCTGATGCTTTCCTAGTGCTTCCAAATTAACATATATGCATATACAAAATGTAATCACACAAAAATAAAAATGCTCACACTTCCATATATATTCCAAAAAGAAAAAATTACCTGAGCTAAAAACCAAGCATTCACAAATAACATATACATTTGGAAAAGGCAGTTCTAACTAAGAGGTGTTTGAGAATCTCCTGCTGTCCAGGGTATTCTCTGAAGGACACAGTTAATTGCAGAGAGTAGACAACCAGTAAAAGTCAGATAAATGTGAGTTTCATAACTTCTCCATCACTATTCTGCCCTGAAAAATGTTAATGACTGAGTCTCATTTGGACATATGAGATATATTATAGAATCAATATAAAAATGTTGTATTTTATATTCTAAACCTAGGTCTGAAAATGCTGTTCTGTCACTTGTGTAAGAAAACTCTTAGAGAATGTCCATTACAGCTTAATTTACTTGCGTGGTAATAGTTTATAGTTAATAGTAAATAGGTAATAGTTTAAAGTTAGGCACAAAAATCAATTATTTAAAAAAATCACCCTTGATTGAATATAAGTGGCCGTGTGTAATTAATATCTTTTTAGAAGGATGAACTTTACAAGTCATAGTCAACATTACTCATAGAAGTTTTCTAGAGGGTTGAAAAAGTTCTCTTCATCATGAAACTCATAAATTAGTTCAAAAATACTGGAATTATCACCTGTGTGAAATATTAAAGAGGGTAATATCTATATCATTTGTCACATCTAGCTATTTATTCATATGAAAAACATAATGTATGTGATTTCAAATATAATAGAAAGTATTTCATTGCATAATGTGACTGACTTTCTAATTATTTCAAAAACACTTAGCTTTGATAAACTAATAAAATTGATACATATTGAAAGTCTATACAAATTTAAAACCAATTGGATAAGAAATGTTATCTAGTTTTGACCTTTTAAATTTTTAGAATTATGTAGTTACATAGTGACTTTTAGCATTTTTTTAAGCTTGCTTGGCTTTTTTTATTTCTTGTTCTTTTTTAAAATTGTATATTGTGCTTACATTTCAAATGCTATCCCCTTTTCTGGTTTCCCCTCTGCAAACCTCCTATCCTATCCCCCCTTTCCCTGTTTCTCTGAGGGTGCTCCCCCACCCACCCACCTACTCCTGACTCACTGCCCTAGCATCCCTCTACACTGGGGCATCAAGCCTTCCCAGGAGTAAGGGCTTCCCTCCCACTGATTCCAGATAAGGCCCCTTCAGCTCCTTCAGTCCTTTTCCTAACTCCTCCATTGGAGTCCCTGTGCTCAGTCCCATGTTTGGCTGTGAGCATACAAATCTGAACTGGTCAGGATCTGGCAGAACCTCTCAGGAGATACCTGTATCAGGCTCCTGTCAGAAAGCACTTCTTGGAATCAGCAATAGTGTCTGTGTTTGGTGTCTGCATGTGGGATGGATCCCCAGGTGGCGCAGTCCCTGGATGGCCTTTCTTTCAGTCTCTGTTTCACTCTTTGTCCCTGCATTTACTTTAGAAAAGAGAAACTCTGGAGTGAAATTTTGGAGATGGGTGGGTAACCCTGTCCCTCAACCAGGAAGCCATGCGTAACCTCTGGATATGGTCTTGCCAGGTTCTACCTTCCCTTTGTAGGGTATTTCAGCTAGTGTCATCTCCAGCTTTCCTGGCCCTTGGGAATACCACCAGTTACCCACCCCTCATTGCTACACACCTCTGCTCAATTTCCTGATCTGGTGTACATCTCCTCCATCTCCTCTCTTTTCTGATTCTGTCCATCTTACCCGCCCCCACCACCATTCTTCCTCCCTAGTCCCTCCTACCCCCTACTTCCCTTGATTATATTGTTACCCCTTCTAAGTAGGACTGAAGCATCAACTCTGAACTTCCTTCCTCTTGAGCTTCTTGAGGTCTGTGAATTATATCGTGGGTATTCCACACTCTGCCTAATACACACTTCTCAGTGAGTACGTGCAATCTGCCTTCTTTTGTGACTGAGTTACCTCACTCAGGATATTTTCTAGATCTATCTCTTTGCCTGTAAATTTCATGAAGTCATTGTTTTTAAAGGATGGAAAACATTTTTTCCAAGCAAATGGTCCCAAGAAACAAGCTGGAATAGCCATCTAATATCAAAATATCCAATCTAATATCATTTGGTTGATTTGCAACCAAAATTTATCAAAAAAGATAATGAAGGATACTTCATACTCATCAAAAGGAAAATCTAATAAGATGAACTTTCAACTCAATACTCCAAATGCAAGGGCACCCACATTCATAAAAGCAACTTTACTAAAGCTCAAAGTACACATCTCAACTCACACAATAATATTGGGAAACTTTAACACCCCACTCTCAATGGACAGATCCTGAAACAGAAACTAAACAGAGATACAGTGAAACTATCAGAAGTTATGAACTAAATGGATTTAACAGACAGAATGGAATACTACAGCTATTAAAAAGAATGACTTCATGGATTTGAGCAACTTTAAACCCTGTTCATTTCTCTCTTCCTCCTTCCACTTAGCTGAAATATTCAGCCAAAGAAGCACCTCCTTATTTCCTGCCTCCTCTTGTGTGTGGCCCATGGAGTTTAACTAGTTTCCAGTACAAGCACATGAGACAGGACCTAGGGCTACCCCAATGACAAAAGTGACATCTCCTCTCCAGAAATGAATAATCATCACTAGTCCTTCATGGATTATCTTTTCTATGACAAAATGTTTATTTCTATGAAATGACATATCAGATAAAAAGTTAAACCTTTAATTTATGAAAATATTTCACTAGGAAACTTTTCTAATCTATATAGATGTCTCATGGTAATACCATGAAAATGATCAGGCATGGTTCTTGATTTTATACCTGATGTTCTAGAAGTAGGAGAGAGTAAAAAACAGATTGTAGAAAACAACATCACCTACATTTCTGTGAAAGGGAATGAGGAAAAATTTTATTTCAGGTATGTTGGAGCACAATATGATTGAAGGAACACAAAAGTGCTTGTCTGTTATTAGGTGGCATAAATAGTGGTTTCAATGACTAAGAGGGAAGGTTATATGTCAGATAATAACTTGAAATATTAAAATGCATGATGGGTTTGAATCTTGGACATTTAAGCCATACATATCAGGTTTAAGCCTCCCTGCCTTGAGAGGATATTTAAGAATAAAAAATTCAGAGATTGTATCTTGAATGTGAATTCATTTATTCCCCTTCTGAAAACAACTCATACCACTGATATTCCTGGCCATTTTCTTTTTTCTGTAAATCCTGTGAGTGCATTTTACTAGTTCAGATTTTATATCCTTCTCTTTCTCATACACAGCTCTTTTACAAAAAAAACCCAATAATTTTCAATATACTAGATACCAAGCAATGCAGGAAGGAACCTTGGTACTTGAAAAAATAGAACTAAAAAAGATCCTTAGAATATTTTCCAGGCACCTAACTTGTGTACAGAACCAAAGCATACTCTGCAGAATTACAGGACTAAAGACACAAGTATACACAGGGCAAGGTGGTTGGAGACCACAGGACACAATACCAAGCAGCAGACAAACACCCAGAAAGGTCTTTAAAATTCTACAACAGATTTAACTAAATTCTGTTCAGCATGTGTGTGGGAAACACATTTAGTTAAGGAAAAGAACCATAAGAATAGACTAAAGAAGACAAACATTTATGTTAGTGTTGAGATAGGAAGGGCAGTTGTTCCCAATAAGCAGACTGGGAAAGAGACTACAATTTCTTTGCAGAGCATTCAGCAGGGTCTTGCCAACATTTTAGGGAGAAAGGAGCCTCAATGAAAGCAACTAGCTGTAGGCTTTTATAAATCTTAACTGCAAGAACCAAAATCATGTGAGCTATGTAAGAATAAAATATAACATGTACATTTACATACGTATGTATATTGTGTATGTATTTTATATGCACTTACATAAAAATAATCAAAATATTTGATACCCCTCTAATAAATCCTGTCAGATATACATTGAATAAAGAAAATCAATGTCATTATTATTAATAAGCTATGTAAATGATCAACCAAAGCTGACCTGCAGATTTTATGATTAGCATAAAAGTATAATAAACATTTACTGTAACTTCCACATACCCTCATGGTCAGGGTAGATTTTAATTGGGCAGGTAGGATGACTCAGCAGGTTATGACACTTGCAGCAATGCATAAAACATGAATTCAATCTCTGAAACACACATAGCAAACACATACATGCTGTCTTCTTAGCCACATGCAAACACAGTGGCATGGCTACACATACACACACACACACACACATATACACACATACATACATACACCCTGTGAATAAATATATGTAAAGAAAGAAATAAAAGGATCTTAACTGGGTTTGAGAATATGAAACACTAGAAAGTTTTTGTGTGAGGTTTAAAAAAAAAAACAGTTGAAAGGACTTGTACCAGTTTAGATATGACAGAAGAAGAATATTCAACTTGGAGAAACTATACAAGATGAAGACCTGGTATAAAAATACACAATGAAAATTAACCAGATTCTAGTGGGGTGGGGTCATATGCAGGAAGACTGAAATATGTGTGGATAATGTTCTAGAACAGAGGGACAAAAAAAATCTGAAATAGTAAAAATGTAGAATTTATCATTAAGACACACCTAGATTTTGGAAAGCACATAATCAT
Organism: Apodemus sylvaticus; assembly: GCF_947179515.1. Taxonomy (NCBI): domain Eukaryota; kingdom Metazoa; phylum Chordata; class Mammalia; order Rodentia; family Muridae; genus Apodemus; species Apodemus sylvaticus. The sequence goes on along the minus strand of NC_067478.1, from coordinate 130,262,018 downwards.
TATTACTTGAATATAAAGAACTATTTATAATGTATTGAGATCTACACTATGTAGAGGTATTTCTTTGAAATATTTGAAAACAAATGAACTCTCAAAATTTATGTAGGAAAAATGATAAAACATGAACACATACCACAAAATACTGCAAATTATTACATGAAAATGTTCAGGAGCCATCATAGGACAAGCTAATAACTAGCAGATGATCTTCCTGAGATGACTTCGCTTCAGATTCTATATATGATGAAGCTCCAATAGGTAAGGCACTGGGATATATCATTTTAGGAAAGATTCCTGCTAGTAATATAATTTTCTTGTTATTATTAGAATATATAGCAATCACTAGGAATTAGCTCACCCTCTTGGGCTGGTCTCTGCAGATCTACGGAGATTTATTGTTTTGTAGTGATGCTATATAAACAAATAAATGACTTGATCCTTAATGATGAACCTGTAAGAATTCCTAAGGTTCTTTCAGTGATTATTGAGCTAATTTATAATGGGACTTCTATTAGATCCTTTTCTGATAATCAAAACTGCAATTAGAACTCTTTCTTCTATGTGTTACCAGTTAATTGCTTCTAGATAGTATGTTGACTTTCCACTACTCAAGATACATTCCAAGAGGTTGTAAAACAATTAAGCAAAGGTAATAAAAAGAGACTAACAATTTATTATAGGTGCTAGGACAGAAGACATAATATTGACTCAGTTTTACTAGCAACTTAGTTAAGGTTTTTAACTTGCATTAAGCATGGGAAGCTATAATAGGTGACAATTGCTCCTAATGGATATGCATGTAAACATTCTGTGTTGTAAACTTCTGTAACAACTTATGATTTCACTTTATGTGTGAACTTGTGATGAGCTTTTTAATATGTGATCATGTCTTCTGTAAAAAGTATAAATACTGAGGACAAAGAGATGAAATAATTTTTCCCTTGCCCCAGTTAGTATCTTTATGTTTTCCCCCACTTTCTTAGATAGCTTTCTTGGGAAACTATTCAAATTTCAGTAATAAATGCTATAATCACTTCTCACAGTGCTTCCTTTTTCTTCCTGTGACTTCTAACTAGCAGGCTAAAAGTTGGAGCCATGCAATTCCTTCTGAGATAGATCAAAGGCCACATTACTTAATCCGCAGCTGTTAGGCTACAGGTCAATCATCTAAGTTAGCAGCTTTTTACCCTCAGAAAGAGCAAGAAAGTTTCTAGGACATTAAAATGTATAAATATATTATCATCAGCATTTCAGTAAAGTTAGAGAGCTAGAATATCTGGAGACCTTCAGACTTCAATGCCACACCAGAGTCCTAATCTATGCCCCATTTCTACCCTCTCCAGGCCAGGAGGCTCCCAGCAGAAAATATGCTCAAGTTTATGTCATGAGAAAATGGAAGATAAAACTGAAAATAATAATAATGGCAACTACTTAGAAAATTTAATTTAAAATAATGAGCACACTAATGCTGAGTACACTAATTCCAACACTGTATAGGAAAATTTTTAAATGACACAGTGATTTTGGAAAATAAGAGCTTTTATTTTTATTTTTATCCCTGGGGTGGTGAGCTGTGCACAAGCAGCCTTGTCCCTGGTTCAGCTCTGGCTTAGAACCCTGGACACCTGGCAGGTGATTTTCATATGAAAGAGACAGCAGGTGTTCGGCCACACCCTTTGGGCCCCTGACTTCTGCTGCAGCCACAGCCTTCCACAGCCATCCACAGCCCCACAGTCACTGCCCCTCAGAAAGGTGTGTGGCCATCAGTCATGTAGGAACAACACCAAATGGTCCTACATGCAAACAAGGTTTCCCCAAACTCTCAGATCAAGACAATGAGAAGTACCTGTTGTCAGACCCTGACCTACCCTAAAACTGTATATAAGAATCCTATCCAGATTAAAGGTGTGCAAGAACTACTCAGTGGTCTGAGAGCTTCTGTCATAAGAGCATAACACTTGAGAAGAGGTCTGCTCTCTTGGAATACCACCTGAAGCTCCAGCACACTGGCTAGTTGGCCTCTAGTCGACCCAGATTGACCAGATTCAGTGCAGGGCAAGGTAGAGTAACCAAGACAGCACAGTGGAGACAGAGGTGGAACCAATTGCAGCAGCAGTGGTGGAGGCGAGGTTTTAGCGCTCTGCAAGTCCACATCCCAAACCTCTGCCCACACTCCCCAATCCCCATCTCCAAGAGGATGTCCTCACACACCCCATCCCTACCTGACCATACCTCCCTATTCCCTGGGGCCCCAAGTCTCTGGAGGGTTAGTTGCATCTTTCTGACAGTCCAGACCCGGGAGTCTTCAGCTGGGTATGTGTTAGGGGCCTCATGTCACCTGGTGTATGCTGCCTAGCTGGTACCTCAGTGTCTGAGATCCCAGGGGTCCAGGTTGGTTGAGACTGCTGGTCTTCCTATGGGGTCACTCTCCTCCTCAGCTTCTTCGATCTTTTCCCTAATTAAACCACAGGGGTCACAGGCTTCTGTCCATCACTTGAGTGTGATATCTGCATTTGACTCTGTCAGCTGCTGTTCTCCTTTCAGAGGGTAGTCATGACAGGCCCCTGTTTTCAAGCATACCATAACATTAGAACTAGTGTCGGCTTGCAGCCTCCCCCTGAGCTTGATCTCAGTGTGGGCCTGTCATTGGACCCATTCGACCTCCTTTCCCCCAGGCTTTTCTCCATTTTTGTTCCTTCAGTTCTTTCAGACAGGAACTATTCTAGGTCAGAGGGCTTGACAGTGAGATGGCAAACCCACCCGCCGCCCCACTTGATGCCCTCTTTTTTGATTTTTGTTTTTTGTTTCTTGTTTTACTGGAGATGGACTCTAAAAATTACCTCTATCCACTGTACGGCATTTTATCTAAGGTCCCTCCTTTTGAGTCCTGAGACTCTCTCACCTCCCAGGTCTCCTGATAGTCCCCCCACCTCCTACCTCCTGAGGCTGCCTGTTTGGATTCTTTCTCCTGACAGTATAGACTTCAGTTTTGTCCCCACTTCTCCTGCCAATACCTGATCATATTCCCCTTTTCCCCTCCTTGTTTCCTTTCCCACCCAGGCCCTCTGTCCCTACCCACTCCTGTGATTAATTTTTTCTTGTTCCAAAATGGGATTGAGGCATCCTCACTTGAGCCATTCAGCTTATTAGCTTTCTGGAGTTCTATATGATATCCTGGGTATTCTGTACGTTTTTTGTCTAATATTCACTTATTAATGAGTACATACAATGCTTGTCATTTTAGGTCTGAGTTGTCTCACTCAGGATGATATGTTCTAGTTCTATCCATTTGCTTGAGAAATTCATGATATCCTCTTTCTTAATAGCTGAGTAGTATTCCATTGTGTAAATGAACCACATTTTCTGTATCCATTATACTGTTGTGGGACATCTGGGTTGTTTCCAGTTTCTAGATATCACAAATAAAACTGCTATTAACACTGTGAAACATATGCCGCTGTGGCATGGCGTGGTGGGCCATATTTTGGGCATATGCTCAAAAGTGATATAGCTGGGTCTTCAGGTAAATCTATATCCAATTATCGGAGGAAACTCCAGATTTATTTCCAGAGTGGTTGTAACAATTTACAATCCCACCAGTGATGGAGGAATGCTCCTCTTTCTCCACATCCTAGCAAGCATGTGCTGTCATCTGAGATTTTGATTTTATCCATTCTGATTGGTGTAAGGTGGAATCTCAGAGACATTTTGATTTGCATTTCCCGGATGACTATGGACTTGGAACAGTTTTTTAAGTGCTTCTCAATCATTCAAGATTCCTTTGTTGTGAACTCTCTGTTTAACTCTAAACCCCATTTTTTGATTGTGCTGTTTGGTTTCTTGGTGGTTAGCTTCTTGAGTTCTTTATATATTTTGGATATTAGTTCTCTATCCCATGTAGGGTTCATGAAGAATTTTATCCCAATCTGTAGGTTGCTGATTTATCCTACTAGCTGTCTCCTTTGCCTTATAGAAGCTTTCTGGTTTCATGAGGTCCCATTTATCTATTTTTGTTCTTAGAGCCTGAGCCATTGTAATTATGTTTAGGAGATTTCCCCCTGTATAGCCAATGAGTTCAAGGCTCTATCCCACTTTCTCTTCTATTGGATCAGGGTATCTGGTTTTATGTTGAGGTCTTTAATCCACTTGTACTTGAGCATTGTGCAAGGTGACAAATATGGATCTATTTTCATTTTTCTACATATAGACTGAAACTTATACCAGCACCATTTGTTGAAAACTCTTTTGTTTTCCCATTGAATAGTTTTCGCTTCTTTGTCAAAGATCAAGTGTCCTTCAGTATGTTGTTTTATTTTTATTTTTATTTTCTTTTTTTGTTGTTTTTTTGTTTTTGGGGGTTTTTTTGTTTTATTTGTTTTTTGTTGTTGTTGTTGTTGTTGTTCTGTTTTGTTTTGTTTTTTTTGAGACAGTGTTTCTCTGTGTAGTCCTGGTTGTCCTGGAACTCACTCTGTAGACTAGGCTGGCCTCAAACTCAGAAATCCACCTGCCTCTGCCTCCCAAGTGCTGGGATTAAAGGCGTGCACCACCACTGCCTGGCCAGTATGTTGTTTTATTTCTAGGTGTTCAATTCTATTTGATGGATCAAAGTGTCTGTACCACACAGGTTTTAACACTGTTGCTCTGTAGTATAGCTTGAAGTTAAGGATGGTGATTCCCTAAGAAGTTCTTTTACTTTAAGAATTGTTTTTGCTATTCTGGGTTTTTTGCTTTTCCAGGTGTATTTGAGAATTGCTCTTTGCATACCTTTAAACAGCTGTGTTGGGATTTTTATGGCTATCACTTTGAATGTGTAGATTGCTTCCGGAGTGATGGTCATATTTACAATGCTACTTCTGTCAGTTTATGAGCAGGGAAGTTTTCTCCATGTCCTGATTCTTCTTCGATTTCTTTTTTGAGAGTCTGGAAGTTATTGTCATCCGGATCTTTCACATATTTGGTTAGAGTTACCCCAATATACTTTATATTTTTGTGGTTATTGTAAAGGGTGTTTTTCCCCTAATTTCTTTCTCAGCCAGTTTATCATTTGTATAAAGGAATGCTATGGGTTTATTTGAGTTAATTTTATATCTAGCCACTTTGCTGAAGTTGTTTATCAGCTGTAGAAATACTCTGGTAGAATTTTTGGGTCACTTATGTATACTATCATATCATCTGCAAATAGTGATACCTTGACTTCTTCTTTGCCAATTTGTGTTCTCTTGAATTCCTCTTGTTGTCTTATTGCTCTAGTTAGAACATCTAGTACTATATTGAATAGACACATGGAGAGTAGGCACCCTTATCTTGTTCCTGGTTTTAGTGGGTTTGCTTTAAGTATCTCTCCATTTAATTTGATATTGGCTGTCGGTTTGCTATAAATGGTTTTTATTATGTTTATTATGAGCCTTGAATTCCTGTTCTCTCCAATACTATTAATATGAAGGGGTGTTGTATTTTTTCAAATGCTTTTTCTGCCTCTAAGGAGATGATCATGTAATTTTTTTCTTTGAGTTTCTTTACATAGTGGATTACATTAATGAATTTTTTTTTTTAAATTTGAAACAACCTTGCATTCCTGGTCTGAAGCCTACTTGATTATGATAGATGATAGTTTTGATGTGTTCTTGAATTCAGTTTGTGGGAATTTTATTGAGTATTTTTGCATCATTATTCAAAAAAATGGTCTAAAGTTCTATTTTTTTGTTGGGTCATTGTTTAATTTAGGTGTCAGACTAATTGTGGTTTCATAGAATAAATTAGGTAGTGTTCATGCTGTTTCTATTTTATGGAATAGTTTGAGGAATATTGATATTAGCTCTTCATAGAAAGTCCAGTAGAATTCTGCACTAAATCCATCTTGCTCTGGAATTTTTTGGTTGTTTTTTGGTTTTATTTTTGTTTTCTTTTTGTGTTTTGGTTTGCTTGCTTGTTTTGCATTCTTCTATTTCCTTAAAGGATATGAGCCCATTTAGATAGTTTACCTGCTATCATTTAAGTTTGGCATGTGGTATTTGAATAGAAAAGCATCCATTTTATCTAGATTTTTTAGTTTTATTGATTATTAGCTATTCTAGTAGGATCTGATGACCTTTTGAATGTTCTCTGTTTCCATTGTTATGACTCCCTTTTCATTTCTGATTTTGTTAATTTGGATTCTGTCTCTGCGCCCTTTAATTAGTTTGACTAGGGGTTTATCTATCTTGTTAATTTGCTCAAAGAACCAGCTTTTGGTTTTCTTGATATTTTGTGCAGTTCTTTGTTTCTATTTGGTTGGTTTCTACCCTTAGTTTGACTATTTCCTGCCTTCTACTCCTCTTGGGTGTCTTTGCTTCTTTTTATTGTAGTTCTCTCAGGGTGTGCTGTTAAGTTACTAGTGGAGGATCTCTCCAATTTACTAGAACACTTAGTGCTATATATTTTCCTCTTAGCACTGTTTCCATTGTGTCCTATAAATTTGGTTATGCTGTGTCTTCATTTTCATTCAATTATAGAATGTCTTTACCTTTTTTATTTCTGCCCTGTCCAAACAGTGGCTTTTAAATAGATAATCATATCAAACCTTAGTAGCAATTTACATGTGGACTCTGTTTTAGAAACCTGAATTATACACAGAATTTCTTCACTTACTTTCAACTATTGAATGGATTTAGGGATGATGGAAAACAATGTCAAGATATTGATAACAGGATAGGTCTCTTCTGAAGCATCCATTTTCTTTGTGGTGCTGTATTCTTGTGACCTCCGCTGACTATCTGCATGTATAGCTGCCTACTATCTCAGAACAGACCCAATCTGTTCTCAGTATAAGAATATGAGTCCAGTCACACAATGTTGTAATCACACAATATTGGCTTCATTTTAACGTAATTGTCTCTGTAGAATATTATCTCTAAAGTTAACCATATTCTAAATATACATTCTTAGGAGTTATAGGTTTGACATTAATTTGGGGAAGCTTAGCCTTGAGTTCTGTGAGATATGAATTTTAGATCTGTTCCTGACATAGCATATCACACTTTGGTAATGATAGGGCATTAGGAGTATAACTAAAAATTGGTCCAATTGTAGAGTCCTTATGTTAACAGCTTTTCTTTCCTCAAATATTTATAAATATCTTCCAACCTATTTCTCATCACATTGTTTCTATATTTTACATACAGCAAACTTGACTAAAAATATTTAAGATTTAAATTCAGCAATCCTTTGAAATACCAGGTGATAAAGCACAGATGCTTACCATTGGAAGGCAAAAAATGACCAGATATTTTTACCTCTTTGTAGGCAACTAAAATTAGTAAGTATCTATAGATGATGTTAACACAGCAGAAAATAAAAGAAAATCGGAGGCAGGATGGTAAAAAAAATTGTCCAACTACCCTTTTATTTCTTAATAGAGTCTTGTATCCATATAAGGTATATGAAAAATAAAGATAGCATTTTATGTTTGGCTAAGAATGAGGAAATAACAATTAGTCTTTTAATAAACAAGTCTAATCTAGAAAAGAAATAATTCATGTCAGAAAATGGGCAAGGTATTATTTAGGAATTTTATTTAAACAATGGATGTTAAGTGAGCTGAACCTTCAATTCTATAACAACATCAGTTGTCCTGGGACGTGCAAGAAGACATAAGCAAAGAAAATAACTTTGTTGGCTACAAAGCAGATTGGGAGATGTTAAGACACCTGAAATACAAAGGTCTAAAGATAGAGTAAGAATGCCAAAAATACTATAGAGTGTGCAATTGAGTTTTAGTTGAGAGTAACTGTATACTTTTATATTGTAATCAGGAACCCAAGGATAAAACTACATAACAAAGCACAAAACAGAAAAGAACAGCTTCTCTACATTGTTATAACTTCTCCAACTTGATGATTCTGATGAACACTCAGAAGTCAAGAACAGGAATTAACCAACATATACTGTGTGCCTATTAACTTTTTGATCAGAAAGAAGATTTTATTTTAAATAGAACAAGAACTTGTTTGTGTTAAATTTTCAAAAAGAGTTTTTATCTACATGTGTTTTGCATTGTAATACTTTGTGACATACACTAAAAATAATGGGCTGATTCATTTGACAAAAGGTATTTCAACGAAGTTATCATTTGAGACATGGTTAGTGTAATCTTGTTTTATTCAGATTTATATTGAAATTTGGGTGCAAAAAAATACAAAGCATGAATATTTGAAAAATACATGCTGTTTAACAAGAAAAAGGAAAGGTTTAAGATCAACAGAAATAGATTATACTTAATAAAGAGAACGATATCACTAAAAAGAACTAAAGTACTTTGGAAGACCTCCACAAATGTTTGGAAACCACCATTGATAGGATAAAGGCCATAATCCTTTGGGCTCATTTAAAATATTTTATTTGTAGTCAGAAACTCCCAGGAATTTTGGTGATACAAGGAAGCCTAGGGGAGTATTCTTCTGAACTCAGCCATCTGCACATTCAGAAGCTACTGTGGTTGTGGTCTGATTGGTCTAGTGACCAAGCAAGAGTCAGCCATTGGTCTCATTCACATATCTGATGCTAGTTTTGTAGCCAAGCAGAAAGACTAGAAGTGTGCATCACCTTTATTTCAAAGTAAGTCCTACAAATGTGCAGTAGCTATTAATAATGCTGATGTACCCCTAAGAATCTGAAGCATGAAGCTCTGACAGTGAGGAAAACTTCACAATCACACATTGTGACCACAATATACACTGGATGGCAGACATAGAAAATGTGTTTTAATTTTCTTTCACTGGCTTTCCATCTTGTTTGTTAGTTTTATAATTACTTAATATACCACATACTTTTAGAAGTGCAAATAGGACCATAAATAGCCAGGTAGGCAACAATAATCCCCACCATTTTTCTATACTATTTTTTTTTTTTTACAGTTAAAATGTCTAAGATGGTTGATGTCTCTGAATCAGCCATAACCAAAGCATTCACTAAGAGTCATGGGACTCTCATTCATGCCATCATAAAAAACAATTCTGGGAAGGTTTCTGTTATGTTTATTCAGTCACAATTAGTTTATAAGTCATAGGAAAAAAGATTTTCATCTTGCTGTAGATCAGCAAGATTGCTGACCATGGTGTCACTTAGTTTAATGGTCTCTTGAGCTACTTAATAATATTCACAATATGAGGCTTTTTATTGATTCCTTCACTAATTGTACATCCTTGACCTTTGAGTCCAGTAGTTTATGGGTACAATGCTCCAAATTCTCACTTAATTATAAAAGTTCTCTTCCAGTGTCATATTCCATTTCTTCTTTATATTTTATTTATTGAAACTTTGAGAAAGATTGAATTTTAGTCCTCAAGTTATTTTCTTTTCTGATGCATACTCTTTAATATGTAATGTTACGTGGTTAAAGAGTCTTTGTGGATATGATTATGATTGTTGAATAATTGAGCATAAGGTAAATAAATTATCTGAATAAACTTAACACAATCACACAATTCTATCCAAACATAAATCTTTCCAGTTGGAAGCTGACAATTTACAGAGGGGACATCAGACAGATCATCTGTGCACAAAGAACCTGATAGCTCTCATTGTCACTGGAGTGAACACCTGTATAAAATCCACAGTCACTGGGAGGGAGGAGCAAGTTAGTTGACAGCCAGAATATTCTAGCCTGAGGGAAATGTAGTTTTTTTTCCATTCAAATACTAGAGTCACTGGTATTTTCTTATTTTCTTTCTGTAGCCAGCAATGACACCTCCTATCACATAGCCTTCATTTTAGCTTCCAGAGTCTAGGTGACAAGAACTTACTGATTCTTGGTACTCAGATTGTTTCTAGGAACATGCCTTGGTCACCAATAGAGTGAGACATTATCCTATAGTCCAGAGTCTTTCCAGAGATTGACATTTTACCCTGGCATAATGTGTGCACAAACAAAATGGAATTAATAATACTATCCAAATGTCATCCTCAAGGAAATAAAAACAGATTGGAATGGCCTAACTCAGCACGTGTCAGCAACAGAACAAGAAATGTATTTTCCAGGCATATACTGTCACTTTATTGCTGCATCTATTTATAGAGACACAGAATAATAAGTCTGTGTAAAAAGTAGAAGATTTAGAAAATACAGATTATAATTTACCTTACAGAGATCACAAATTAATATCAATAATATCATACAACTTATAAATTAATAATCAAATTAGCATGTCAAAATTCACATAATTTCAATTTCTCTAGAGTGCTCTCCTGTCCAGTAACCCTTTTAATCCAAATGAGAAACAATAGGTAATGGGCATGTCTACTGAGAAACAGTGAGTGGTGAACAATGATTATGAAATATGCCTGAAGGGACAGACTGAAGAGCAAGTTCTTGATCAGTCAATCCCTGAAGGTCAGATGTTCTCTATTAACTCTATTCAAGTATATGTAATAAAAATCAAATTCAAGAAATATGGGAGAAGAGATTTTTTTAAAGAAAAATGATTACCTTCTAATCTTAAATCACTATTTCCTTAATCAGGAAATATTTATGTAATAAATATTATTGAACTACCATTTGTATCTTCAGTCTTATCAGGGAACTCTTTGACAAGTATAATAAGCTTCAACTCAGTCTTTCAGCATGTTAAACAAGCATTCTTGCTGCTGCCTCTGTATCTTTCTAATGAATTACTTTTCTCATTGCTGTGACATCTCTTTCTCTCTCTCTGTCTCTCTCTCCCTCTCTTTCTCTCTCTCTGTCTCTCTCTCTGTCTCTCTGTCTGTATGTCTGTCTCTCACATACACACACACACATACACACACACACACACATACACACAAGCAGTGATTTATAAATAGGAGTTTATCTTGGCTTAAGATTTTGAAAAGAGATACAGGGGGTGCTGGGAAGATGGCATGGTTGCTAAGCCTGAAGCCCTCAGTTCAATCTCTGAAAGATGCATGGTGAAAGGAGAGAATTGAGAAGTGGAACCTTGTATGTTAGATTCCTTGATACCCACATGTTAATCCTTGTACAAATTTCCTCGCACATGCCCGTGCACACACACACATGCACACAAACACACACTCTCACACACTCTCATACACACATACCTTTACACACACATACACACGTACACTTATTCTCACATGCACACACAAACATACACACATTCACACACATACTCTCACACAGTCACATACATACATTCACATACACACATACTTTTACACACACTCACACACTCATATTCACACATGCACACATATACACACACACAGAAACACACACACACAATGTATATATCAGAAGCATCTTATTTTAAAAAATATAAGAGTTAAGATCTGCTATGGTAGGGAGTCTGAGATGGGGGGAGGGGGAGGGGAGGGGGAGGGTTTGAGGCAGCTATTCCCATTATTTCTTAGTCAGGAAATAGAGAAAAATGTCTCTTGGCACTCAGCCACTACCCTTTTCCTTTTTTAATTTAGTGTAGGAAACCAGTGTGAAATTGGATGTCATCCAGATTCTAAAAGGGCATGTCTTTGCTCTTCAGTTGAGCAGCTTTAGAAACATCCTCAAAGACACACAAGGGCCTGTGGGACACAGGTCCAGTTAGGTTAACAGGCTTACCAACACCCACCTCCTATGGAGCACATGACCCTATCTTCAGCATCAAGTGCACTGCTCACATTAAAGTCTGTCTTCTCTCATCAGAATGTTCTCCTTCACCTTACTCCAAAACATCTCATATTTTAGTTTTTCCAACTGTGCCTAAGAACTAGTTTAGGAAAGTCTCATGATGTGTCAGTGTTCAGTATTCTCTCCAAAAATCTGCACACTAGCCTGTTAATCTTTGTCCCAAGTCCCAAGTCCTTCATGACCTGTCAAAATTTGTGATTATGTTGATAATCACAGCTATCTGTGTTTGAGAATAAAGGAGACTTATTAAAAAAAAACTGTCTCTTCAAAAAAATATTAAACAGATTTTGGAGTTGCCTCACATCAGGGACCTGACTCTACTTCTAACTCTAAGCACAATAGGAAAAATAATTCCACCTTGTGTATGTGGCTTGGGCTGGACTTTGTACATGCGTTTTGGGGAAAAGCAAAGTTACTTGAGTTTCTGCTTTTGTAAGAAACTTGTATAAGAAAGTGACCCAGTTAAGAAGCATATTTTTTAAAACTCTTTTCAGTTTGTATAGTCTAGTAATTTCCAGGCCAAATGAGTCCATACTGGGAATAATTGTGCATCAGTCTTCAGTTTGGAGCCCTTAAATATACATTTGTTTTAAATAAATTTCACTTTAGGATGGCATAGGGCAAGATGTTCCTCATAATCACATCTTGAAATGGGACTTCATCTGTTCTAGCAAAGGAATTCTTACTGCCAAATAACGTATTAGCAGAGGTCAAAAGAGGATGTTGAATACCCTAGAACTAGAGTTCCAGGTGATTTTGAGAAGCTGTATATAGGTGATGAGCAGAGTTCACTGGTGCTTTACAGTCTCATTTTCTAGCCTTCTCTCTCCCCCTCCCTAAATCACTGCTCCAGAGACGAATGGGGCATGTGTAGGTCTTACTTACAACTAACTGCAGCCTAAAGCTGCAGAAGATCTGGTTTGTACTGTACAAAAACTAAATAACAGTTTAATATATAATTGAGAAAATATTATAAACATGTTAATGCATGTTAATTTAAAAAAGAAAAACACTTTTTATTGCACTATTTATAGTAAGAATCTCTTCAGCGAATTTAATCTCTATGTTTATTTGATTTCTAGAGTATAGGAATTTGGCTTTGAGTATAAATGATGAATATACATAAATAATAAAATGTTTATGTCCTTAAATATTCCTTAAATGAAATATGACTAGAAATATGTTCAAAAGTAGTAATTAGAATACATTAGAAAATCTGTTTTTGATGATATGTTACATGAGAACATAGGTGCCAAATTTAAGAAACTGTTTTGTTACCTGAAGATACTAGAATGAAAAATGAAACAGAGGCCCCTGGTCACACAGAGCTCCTATAAACACATTCTCTATGAAAAAAATTATAAAATTATGGGTTGAAAGTGGAACCATCCACTTCAGCCAGGTGTTCAAGCAGAAGTGGTGGTCTCATCTGTGCTCAGAGGTGTGCCAGCACTCTTGAGAGACTTTCTCACTTCCTGTGGGACCTGGGTATAGAGAGCTGTGGCACTGGGTCAGCTCTTGTTTTAGATCCATCCCCACATGCAGACCCCAAACCCAGACACTTCTGCTGATGCCAAGAAGTACTTGCTGACAGGAGCCCAATACAGCTGTCTCCTGAGAGGCTCTGCCAGATTCTGACCAATACAGATGTGGATGCTCTCAGTCAACCATTTGACTAAGCAAAGAGACCTCAGTGGAGGAGTTAGGGGAAGGACTGAAGGAGCTGAAGGGGCCTTATTTGACATCAGTGGGAAGGGAGTCCCTAGGTCCTATGAAGGCTTGATGCCCCAGTGTAGAGGAATGCTAGGTTGGTGAGGCCGGAGTGGGTATGTAGGTAGGGGAGCACCCTCATAGAAGCAGGGTAAGGTGGGATGGGATAGAGGGTTTGCAGAGGGGAAGCCAGAAAAAGGGATAACATTGAAATGTAAATAAATAAAATATTCAGATAAAAAGAAAGTCAAAGCATTTTGAGTGTTTTGAAAACTCTATGTATTATTAATAAACAAGCAAACTAAAATATGAGATGACATAAATTTGATTGACATATGCTTAATTTGTATGTCAGTCATCAAAAGGATGCCTAAAATAAGAGCCTATCTCTTTTCCAACCAGTGAATCAAGAATTGAAACTATTTCCATTTTCAGTTTAAGCAGTTAAGCATGTAGTTGCCAAAAGTAAACTTTTATTATTATGCATTACGTAAAAAATAATGTAGCATTTTGTATGCATAAGAGTCTAAGTATGACAGGCTGATCCTTTATCTTACCTGTCTCTTATTTTGTGGAGAATCTTATTCTCTTCCTTTTCGTCAATAAGATCTATTAAACAAATTAGTTATTCCCTGTGTTCTCAGGTAAGATACCATCAAAAACAGATTTTCTTGATTTATTATAAGTTTTTTATTTGATATATTCTTTATTTACATTTCAAATGATTTCCCCTTTTCTGGATCACCCCTACCATAAGTCCTCTTCCCTTACCCTGTTCCCCAATCTACCCATTCCCTCTTCCCTGTCCTGGTATTCCCCTACACTACTGCAATGAGCCTTTCCAGGACCAGGGGCCTCTCCTCCCTTCTTCTTGGGCTTTATTTGATATGTGAATTGTGTCTTGAGTATTCCAAGCATCTAGGCTAATATCCACTTATCCGTGAGTGCATACCATGAGTGTTCTTTTGTGATTGGGTTACCTCACTTAGGATGATATTCTCCAGTTCCATCCATTTGTCTAAGAATTTCATAAATTCATTGATTTAATGGCTGAATAGTACTTCATTGTATATATATATACCACATTTTCTGTATCCATTCCTCAATTAGGGACATCTGGGTTCTTTCCAGCTTTTGGCTACTATAAATAGGGTTGCTATGAACATGGTGGAGCAGGTATCCTTAATACATCATGGGCAGTCCTCTGGGTATATGCCCAGGAGTGGTATAGCAGGGTCCTCCGGTAGTATCATGCCCAGTTTTCTGAGGATCCTCCAGTCTGATTCCAGAGTGGTTGTACCAGCTTGCAACCCTACCAGCAGTGGAGGAGTGTTCCTCTTTCTCCACATCCTCGCCAACACCTGCTGTCTCCTGAGTTTTAAATCTTATCCATTCTGACTGGTGTGAGATGAAATCTCAGGGTTGTTTTGATTTGCATTTTCCTAATGGTTAATGAAGTTGAACATTTCTTAAGGTGCTTCTCAGCCATCCAAAGTTCTTCAGGTAAAAATTCTTTGTTTAGCTCTGTATCCCGTTTTTATTAGGGTTATTTGGTTCTCTGGGGTCTAACTTCTTGAGTTCTTTGTGTATCTTAGATATAAGCCCTCTGTCAGATGTAATGTTGGTAAAGATCTTTCCCCAATTTGTTGGTGGCTGTTTTGTTCCTTTGACAATATCCTTTGCCTTGCAGACACTCAGTAATTTTATGAGGTCCCATTTGTCAATTCTTGATCTTAGAGCATAAACTATTGGTGTTTTGTTCACGAAATTTTCCCCTGTGCCCATGTCCTCAAAGGTCTTCCCCAGTTTCTTTTCTATTAGTTTCAGTGTGTCTCATTTCATGTGGAGATTCTTGATCCACTTAGACTCGAGGTTAGTATGAGGTAAGAATGGATCAATTTGCATTCTTCTTCATGCTGACCTTCAGTTGAACCAGCACCATTTGTTGAAAAGGCTATCTTTTTTCCACTTAATGGTTGTAGCTCCTTTGTCAAAGATCAAGTGACCATAGCTGTGTGGGTTCATTTGTGGGTCTTCAATTCTATTCCATTGATCTACTCACCATTGGTACATTGTCACTGTATGAATTCCATGCAGATCTTAACACAATTGCTCTGTAGTACTGCTTGAGGTCAGGGATACTGATTTCCCCAGAAGTCCTTTTACTGAAAAACAGATTTTCTAATGTATTCTAATTGACACTTTTGAACATATTTCTAGTGTTTTTTTCACTTATGGATTATTTAAAGACAATTTTTTTTATTACTTATGTATATTTGTCATTTATACTCAAGCCCAAACTCCTATACTCTAAAAATCAAATAAACATAAAAATTAAATTTACTAAAGAGATTCTTACATGTTTAATATTAGAGAATGTTATCCACAAATACTAAGTAGAAAACACAGAGGTAAGAGTAAAGTCATATGTGTTAAGGAGTGTATGAATATTGTAAAGGGTTGAAGTCACAGCAAATTTACAGGGAACCTAGACTACAGGGAGGCTGGGAAAAATGGAGTTGTACCAATCTAGTTTCATGTCTCAATATACAAATAGAATTTAAGTAACTACCATATGCTATAAAATGTTAGATTAAAAATAACAAATTTTTACATTTAAATCTTTTAATATTGATTTTCTCTCTGGTGACTGTGCAAGGCAGGTACAGTAAGGAGAACAGGGAACACAGGCATGGCAGAGCAGCTGGAAGAGTGTCCTTCTGGGATCCACCTGCACCCAGTAGCTGGGCTACTCCACAGCCACCTGTGCACCAGTTCTGCCAGGAGACAACTGGTCTCTAGGGAGTGGCCTTGACTCCCAGGATTGGAAGTGAGACTCCATTTTCTCTCAAGTGACTGTGCAAGGCTAGTACAGCCAAGAGCTTAGGAAGCACAGGAATGGCAGAGCAGATGGGACAGTGTCCTTTCAGGCTCTACCTGTACCAAAAAGTGGACTGAGCCACAGCCCTCTGTGCCAAGAGAGATCTGGTCTTCCAGGGGTTCTGAGACAGGCTGGCAAGCCCACAAGAGGGACAAGCTCCAATCAGAGACAGCTAGACAAACTAACACCAGAGATAACCAAATGGCAAATGGCAAATGAAAGAACATTACCAAGAAAAAGCAAGGCAACATGGCACCAACTGAGCCCAGTTCTTCCACAAGAACAAGTCCTGGATGCCCCAACACACTGGGAAAAAAAGATGTGGATTTAAAAATCACAGCTCATGATGCTGATATAGGACTTCAAGAAGGACATAAATAACTCCCTTAAAGAAATACAGGAAGAACACAACCAAAAAGGAAGGAATTGAACAAAACCATTCAGAATATAAAAAAGGAAGTAGAAACAATAAAGAAATTACAACGGGAAACAACTCTGGAGATATAAATCCTAGGAAAGAAGTCAGGAGTCATAGATATAAGCATCAACAACAGAATATAAGAGATAGAAGAGAGAATCTCAGATTCAGAGGATATCAAAGAAATCATTGACACAGCAATCAAAGAAAATGCAAAATGCAAAAAGCTCCTAACCCAAACCATCCAAGAAATAAACGACACAATGAGAAGACCAATCTTAAGGATTACAGGTATAGAAGAGAGAAAAGATTTCCAGCTTCAAGGGCCAGTTAATGTCTACAACAAAATTATAGAAGAAAACTTCCCTAACCTAAAGAAAGATGTGCCTATGAAATTAAAAGAAGCCTATAGAACTTCAAATAGATTGGACCAGAAAAGAAATTCTTCCTGTCACATAAATATCAAAACACCAAATGTGCAAAACTAAGAAAGAATATTAAAAGCAGTAAAGAAAAAAGGCCAAGAAACATAAAAATGCAAACCTATCAGAAGTATACCAGACTTCTCACCAGAGACAATGAAAGCCATAAGATGCTGGGCAGATATCATACAGACCCTAAGTGCACACAAGGCCACTATATCCAGCAAAACTCTCAATTACCATAGAAGGAGAAACCAAGATATTCTATGACAAAACCAAATTTGCACATTATCTTTCCACAAGTTCAGCCCTTCGAAGGATAACACAAAACACCAACAAAAGGAGGGAAACTACACCCTAAAAAAAGCAAGAAAATTATCATCTTTTAACAAATCAAAAAGAATAGAGCCACAGAAACACATCACCACTGTAAACAACAATAATACCTGGAAGCAACAATCACTTTCCTTTAATATACCTTAATAACAATGGACTCAATTCTCCAATAAAATGACATAGACTAACAGACTGGCAGACTAGATACATAAACAGGACCCAACATTCTGCTGCATAAAGGAAACTCACCTCAGGCACAAAAACAGACACTAACTGAGAGTAAAAGGCTGGAAAACAAATTTCAAAGCAGATACACTCAAGAAACAAACTGGTATAGCCATTCTAATATCGAATAAAATCGACTTTCAAACTAAAGTAATTAAAAAAGATAAGTACAATTCATACATCAAAAAAAAAACTACTAAGATGAACTCTCAATTCTAAATATCTATGCTCCAAATGCAAGGGCACCCAACAACATTCATAAAAGAAACTTTGCTAAAGTTCAAAGCACACATTGCACCTCACACAATAATAGTGGGAGACTTCAACACCCTACTCTCATCAATGGACAGATCATGGAAACAGAAACTAAACAGAGACACAGTGAGACTAACAGAAGTTATGGACCAAATGGATTTAACAGATATCTATAGAACATTTTATCCTAAAACAAAAGAATATATCTTCTTGTCAGCACCTTACAATACCTTCTCCAAATTTGACCATAAAAATTTGGAAACAGACGTCAACAGATATAAGAAGTTAGAAATGATCCTATGTACTCTATCAGAGCACCATGGAGTAAGGCTGGTCTTCAATAACAACAAAAACAACAAAGAGCACACATACACATGGAAACTGAACAATACTCTACTCAATAGTAACTTGGTTAAGGAAGAAATAAAGAAATTAAAGACTTTAGAAATTAATGAAAACAAAGGCACAACATACCCAAACATATGGGATGCAATGAAAGCCGTGCTATGAAGAAAACTCATACCTCTGAGTGACTCCACAAAGAAAGTGGAGAGAGTATACACTAGTAGTTTAACAGCATATATGAAAGCTCTAGAACAAAAACAAGCAAATATACCCAAGAGTAGACTACAGGAAATAATCAAGCACAGGGTTGAAATCAACCAAGTGGAAACAAAAAGAACTATACAGAGAATCAACCAAACCAGGAGCTGGTTCTTTGAAAAAACCAACAAGATAGAAAAAACCTTAGTCAAACTCATCAGAGAGCACAGAAACAGTATCCAAATCAACAAAATGAGAAAGGAAAAGGGAGACATAACAACAGATATTGAGGAAATCCAAAAAACCAACAGATCCTACTACAAAAACTGATACTCAACCAAACTGGAAAATCTAAAGGAAATGGACAATTTTCAAGATAGATATCATGTATTAAAGTTAAATTAGGATCAGAGAAATGATCTAAATACACCCATAACCCCTAAAAATGTAGAAGCAGTCATTATTAGTCTCCCAACAACAACAACAACAACAACAACAACAAAAAGCCCAGGAACAAATGGGTTTAATGCAGAGTTCTATCAGACCTTAAATGAAGACCTAATTCCAATACTCTTCAAACTCTTCCACAAAATACAAACAGAATGAATAGTACCCAAATCATTTTATGAAAAAAATATTACCCTGATACCTAAATCACACAGACACCCAACAAAGAAAGAGAACGTTAGAGTAATTTCCCTTGTGAATATCAATGCAAAAATACTCAGTAAAAGTCTTTCCAACCAAATCAAAGAACACACCAAAATGATCATCCTCCACAATCAAATAGGCTTCATCCCAGGGATCCAGGGATGGTTCAATCTATGGAAATCCATCAGTGTAATCTACTACATAAACAAACTCCAAGAAAAAAGAACCCACATGATCATTTCATTAGATTCTGAGAAAGCATTTGAAAAAATCCAAAACCCCTTGATGATAAAAGTCTTGGAAAGATCAGGTATTCAAGGCCCATCCCTAAACATAGCAAAAGAAAAAATACAGAAAACCAGTAGCCAATATCAAACTAAATGTAGAGAAATTTGAGGCAATTTCACTGAAATCAGGGACTAGACAAGGCTGTCCACTCTCTCCTTACCTGTTCAATATAGTACTCAAAGTCCTAGCTAAAGCAATTAGACAACAAATGGAGATCAAAGGGATATAAATTGGAAATGAAGAAGTCAATGTATCACTATTTGCAGATGATATGATAGCATGCTGTTTTTACTATGTTTAAGTATTGTCCTTGTATTCCTGATCTTTCCAAGACTTTTAAGATGAGGAGATGGTTAATTTTGTTGGGCTGGGAAATAAATTAGGGAAACAACACTCTTCACAATAGTCACAAACAATATAAAACCTCTTGGTGTGACTCTAACCAAACAAGTAAAAGATCTGTATCACAAGAACTTCAAGTCTCTGAAGAAAGAAATTGAAGAAGATCTCAGTAGATGGAAAGATCTTCCATGATCATGGATTGGGAGGATTAATATAGTAAAAATGGTCATACTGCTGAAAGCAATCTACAGACTAAATATAATCCCCATCAAATTTTCAATTCAATTCTTCATAGAGTTAGAAAGAGCAATTTGTTAATTTATTTGGAATAACAAAAAGCCCTGCATAGCAAAACCTATTCTTAACAATAAAAGAACATCCCGAGGAATCACCATCCCTGATCTTAAGCTGTATTACAGGGCAATAGTGATAAAAACTGTGTGGCATTGGTACAGTGACAGGCAGATAGATCATTCGAATAGAACTGAAGATGCAGAAATAAACCTATACACTTATGATCACTTGATTTTTGACAAAGGAGCTAAAACCTTCCAGTGGATAAAAGACACTATTTTCAACAGTTGATGCTGGTTCAACTGGCAGTCAACATGTAGAAGAACGAAAATTGATCCATTTTTATACTAATCTCAAGTCCAAGAACCTCCACATAAAACCAGATACACTGAATCTAATAGAAAAGAAAGTGGGGAAAAACCTGGAACACATGAGTATAGGGGAAAAGTTCCTGAACAGAACACCAATTTATGCTATAAAATCAAGAATCCACAAATGGTATCTCATAAATTTGCAAAGCTTCTGTATGGCAAAAGAGACTGTCAATAGGACAAAGCAATAACCAACAGATTGGGAAAAGAACTTTACCAATCCCACAGCTGAGAGAGGGCTAATACCCAATATACACAAAGAACTCAAGAACTTAAACTTCAAAGAATCAGTTAAATGTATTAATAAATGGGGAACAGATCTAAACAGAGAATTCTCAAATGAGGAAAGTCGAATGGCAAAGAAGCACCTAAAGAAATGTTCAACATCCTTAGTCATCAGTCAAATCCATCTCAGAACAACCATGAGATTCCACCAGTCAGAATGGCTAAGATCAAATCTCAGCTGATATAAGATGCTGGCTATTGTATGGAGAAAGAGCAACACTCCTCCACTGCTAATATGATTGCAAGCTGGTAAAAACCACTCTGGAAATCAGTTTGGTAGTTCCTCAGAAAATTGGACATAACGCTTCCTGAGGAGCCAGAATATAACCAGAAGATGCTCCAACATGTAAGAACACATGCTCTACTTTGTTCATAGCAATCTTATTTATAATACCCAGAAGCTTGAAACAACCCAGATGTCCCTCAACCAAGGAATGGATACAGAAAACATGATACATTTACACATTTAATAGCTGGAATACTTCTCAGCTATTAAAAACAATGACTTCATGAAATTCACAGGCAAATGGATGGAACTAGAAAATATTATCCTGAGTGAAGTAATTCAGTTACAAAAGAACACACATGGTGTGCACCCACTCATAAGTGGATATTTTTCATCATGTATATGGTCACCAAACCTGGACACTATTTTTGATGCTTGCTGAAGGGAGCTTGATATGGCTGTCTCCTGAGAGACTCTGCTGGAGTCTGACAAATACAGAAGCCAATGCTTGCAGCCAACCTTTGTACTGAACATGGGGTTCTCTGATGGAGGACTTAGAGAAGGGACCAAAGAAACTGAGGGGTTTGCATTCCCGTGGTGGTAGCAACAGTGTGAACTGACCAGATCCCCTGGAACTCTCAGGAACTGGATCACCAACCAAAGAGTACGCATAGAGGGACCCATGGCTCCTGCTGCATATGTGGTATAGGATGGCCTTGTCGGAGTTCGGTGGGAGGAGACATCTTTGGGCCTGAGGATATTTGATGCCCTAGTGCAGGGGAATGCTGGGGTGGGAAGACAGGAGTGGGCATCCTCATAGTGGCAGGACCAGGGGTGATGGGATATGGGGTTTCTGAAGGGGAGACCTGGAAAGGGGAAAACAATTGAAATGCAAATAAAGAAAATATCCAATTTAAAAAAAGCTAAAATAAAGTTAATAGTTTGTTGAATGAATTATGAAAGAATTAATCAATGATCACAAAATAAATTGAGGAGATATTTTTCCTTTGGCCAGTGTCATTTTAGAATTTTGGTTCTCAAACAATAAAGCTGTGAGATAGCTCACAAATGAAAGAAGCAAAGCTAATTGCCTAGTTCTTTTCATACAGGGGAAAGTATTTATTGGCAGGAAAGTCTTCCCTGATACTAGCAAGAGATTAGGAGATGCTTGGAATGGGTAAGTCACTTTTGACTGAAAAGGATTAGAAGATACAGCATTGCGTGTTTAAAATAGTACATTTAACTTTTTCTGGGAATTCTATTTGGAAATTGTCATGTTCTTGTTTCTTTGAAGCTCACATAACCAACCCTGAAAAACACTTCAGCTGAATACTGTGCAGAAAACAGTGACCTTAACCCCTCCAAACAACTAGTCTAGAAATCATTAACCTCAATGAAACTCATACTGTTGAAACTGAAATTTATGATCAAACATTAAGGATTTCATATTGTTTCAAAAATCATTGTATAATAATATTTGAAATAAATTCAAACATTAAGAGGTTCAAATATCAAAAAACATAAGTAAAAATAAGTTTCATTCAACATTCTCTCTGGATAACATCTCCATATTCAAATAGTCAATATTGATTGTGTATTTTCCTTTTATGCTTTTGATATTTTATGGCGTATATGAGTCAACATGAGCACACATGTGCATACATTTATACATGCAATTTTTTCATAAGTATTAAAAAGAATAAGTGGTGACTATTATTTCTATGTACATTGCATTTTCTACTGTGGAATCAGAAAAATGTTTCCCTATCAGTGCATACCATGATATTATAACTTTATATACTCTCACTGTGAATTTTTTAACTTCTTTTCAATCTTTCTGTGATAGAGAAAATGACGCCATTTAGATTAAGCTTTGTAAATGTGCGCAATTTTCATTGTACTGTGACCACATGAAATGTGTGCATCTGTTAATTTCACAGTCACTGAAGACCACACTCCCTTCCATAAACTATGCAAATATCCAAAATATTACCCAAAACATATTATCAATATTAGAGGACTTTGATAATATTATAAATACTACAAATTTATTTTCTTTATGAAGTATGTCACTTTCTTTATGCCCACTCCTCTCCCACTTTAATAAATGAGAAGGAGCATGAAGGTCTCAGCCTAGATATTAAGGAAAATGTGAGAAAATGCTAGAAAATATAATGATAACAATGTAGAATCAAATAAGTTTTATTAGAGAAATATATCTTTCATGCTCACAGATCAGAAAATTAGGAAATTAAGACATAATTTTTAAAAGTTAGTATTTATATAAATTAGATAAAAAGTCTTATGAATTCAAGAGACAAAAACTCAAAAGTAGGTTTCCATAAAGAATGGTAGAGATAAATATTTCTCTTGTTAAGTTTCTGAAAAATGAATAATGCTATTAAAGAAATTTCTTTTTCTCTCAGATTAACTGGGTGGCTAGTAACCCATCAAGAAGAATCAAACAACCGCAAAGAAAATGGGCCTTTTCTAAATTGTGCGTGGAAGTATACCTAAGTGATTGATATGAATTATCACAAAGCAATGTTGGCTATTTTTTATTTTGACAGTGCTATATTCAGATGTTTGTACAGGGCTCAAAGAGGAACTTGAAACCTGAGTCTAAGCACAAAATGACACAGCATTTATTTTCTGAGGATTCAAAACTCTGTGGTCAAAACCTTTCAGATGTGCACATTGATTTATTTTCAGTGTTTTAAGGGAACTTAGCCCTGCTCTTCACAAAAACTGCTGATATTTTTGCTGGAACCTTTCCTTTCCTTTTTGGTTTGTTTTTTGTTTGTTTGTTTTGTTTTTTGTTTTTTATTTTTTTCAGTAGCCCTGGTTGTCCTGGAACTCACTCTGTAGACCAGGATGGCCTGGAACTCAGAAATCTGCATGCCTCTGTGTCCCAAGTGCTGGGATTAAAGACATGCACCACCACTGCCCTTTCCTTTTTTTCCTCTGCTTTTAGCAGCACTATTTCTTTTTTCTTTTCTCTCTCTCTGTCTCTCTCTGTCTATCTCTCTCTGTCTCTGTCTCTCTGTCTCTCTGTCTCTCTCTCTCTCTCTCTCTCTCTCTCTCTCTCTCTCTCTCTCTCTCTCTCTCTCTCTCTCTCTCTCTTTTCTCTCTCTCTCCTTTCTGACAAAAGTCACTCTAACTGGTGATGGTAGCTCTTTGTGGTTTTGATTTTCATTTCTTTGTCAGTTGAAACAATTAAGGTTTGTTTGTTTTCCCAGATACATGCTGGCTGTTTTATCTTGAAAACTATTCATTCATAGCATTTGTCCAGATTTAATTGTAGATTTCTTGTTATTGAGCACTTTGCATTGTTTTATTCATTAATTTTGTTTGATCCTTGATCATATTTTTATTCAAGTAGACTGACTGTTTTCTCTGTGGAATGGAACAGATTTTGATAGTTCCTGCAGCGCACTTTTTTCTTGCAGTGTGTTTCTTCCCTGCTGGCTCCTTCTTAGTTACTGGATTCTTAGTAGCTGCATGCCTTCCCCCTCCACTCTAAGCCATCCTTGGCTTCCTGTGACCCACAGATATCTTGCCTTTCTAGAGCTTTGACTTCTGGGCAGACCCAGTATCTAATTTGGCTTGCAGGTTGCTGCTGTCCCTTCCACTAATTTGATTGACATTTTTGGTAGCTGGCCTGAAGAAAAATGTCATTATAGTCTTTGTGTAATGGTTCAATTTCAACATAAATCTCATGTTTCTCACAGTATTCTTTTTCAAGATTTCTTGGGTGGTCATCAGGGGCTCTTTGGATCTCTGAGCTTTTCAAGTTTCTGTTAGTATTTGTGTTGATCAGTCTTGTGCATGTGGAGGTTATCGTTACTCTTAAGGGCATCAACCTTACGCTACATTCCTTGAAACTTTTGGAAACCACTTTCAGTCCAAATGAAGAAATGCTCCATAGGCCCGCCAGGTAATATTTCAAAATGTGCAGCTAGCTTACATTAAGCAGAATAAAACAAGGGATGTTTCTGAAGTTCCTGCACTAGATAAGTGATCAGGTCCTCATATTGCCATGCCTCCTCTTTTTCACTGAGAGGTGCAGCAAAAGATATCAGTCCAAATTTAGATTTTTTTAAGAAGTCGAGCAGCTTTCTCAGACATCTTGGAATGGAAAATACTGCCTTCCACCTCCAAAATGGTTCAAAATGGACTTCCTCAACTTGATCACTTCGAGGATACCACTAAAGCTCAGGAGCCCAACTCAGCCAATGAAGAGCAGAGGGCATGGAGGTGGCAATGACACCAAGTTTCAGTTGGTACCAACTTACAGTCTTTGACAAAACAGTGGGTTTCACCACTTCATACCATAGGATTCAGCACAAGACTGACACCTTGCTAATTCCATGAGCTACAGCAAAGGGCTATTTGTTGTTTTTCTGCTAGCTGGTGTGAACAAAGTGGACAAAAACATGTCAAATGGAGGCTTTGAACATAGCTGGCAAGGCAACATTTTTGCCAGAGAGCCCTGCCCTTTCACAGTACACCAATATGAGTAGGCTGGCACAGGCTTTGGTGGGGAGAGGAGACATTGTTTTATTTTCCCTATTAAAGACAGAGCATAACTTCATAACTTTGGGTCAAAGTACCAGGTTGCCCTGGCTAGCACCCAAATGTATATCTTATCCTATCATGACTTCCAAAGTGTTGTGATTACCAGCATGCATTTACACACTGAGATAAGTTTCATCTCTCTCTCTCTCTTAATCTCTGTCTCTCTCTGTCTCTGTCTCTCTCTTTCCCTCTCCATCTCTCTCTCTCTTCCTCTCTCTCTCTCTCTCTCTCTCTCTCTCTCTCTTCCTCTCTCTCTCTCTTTTTATGTGTGTATGTGTGTATGTGTATGTGTGTGTTTAGTTCACTCAAACACTTGTGAATTTGTTTACTATGTTTAAGTAGATAAGAAAAAACAAAACATAGAACATAAAAAATAATTGTACTATGCCATGGCAGAGCACGCTGATTATATCACAATAAATTTCATATTTTGTGAGTAATTAGGAGCAGTTTTTAACTTTGGAAATTAATGATAAGAGGATAGAAATATGTTAATAAAGTTTTAAAATTTAAATTGTGTATAATAGTCTGAAAAGAAAAGTTAACCCTTGTCATGTCTGTTCTTTAATTTTTTTATTAAATTAATCAAAATTTAAAATATACAACTCAGTATTGACATTTTAAGTCATCAAAATAATTAATTATAGTTCAATGCCCCTTAAATATAAATGATAACTTCTGAAGCTAAAAGTAATATGCATTCAGCCAGCTTTTAAAATCTACTTGGAACTTTAAACATGATAGAAGTAGAAAAAAATCTCTTATGAAGTCCTCTATGATAGGAAATTGTGACATGTTCTCAATTAGACAGAAATTATTCCATCTCTAAGGGAGAATATGTAGAATAACTGTGGCTTCATAGAATGAATTGGGTAGTGTTCCTTCTGTTTCTATTCTGTGGAATAGTTCGAAAAGTACTGGGGTTAGGTCTTCTTTGAGGATCTGACAGAATTCTGCACTAAACCCATTTGGTCCTAGGCTTCTTTTGGTTGGGACTTTTAATGACTGCTTATGGGACTGTTTACATGGTTTATCTGGTCCTGATTTAAATTTGGGACCTAATATCTAACTAGAAAATGGCCCATTTTATTCAGATTTTCCTTTTGTAGTAGGATCTGATGAGTTTTTTTTAATTTCCTCAGTTTCTGTTAGTTTCAATGTGACTGTTTAGTTTGTGTTCCAATTATCTGTCCATTGATGAGAGTGGGGTGTTGAAATCTCTCACTATTTTTGTGTGAGGTGCAATGTGTGCTTTGAGCTTTAGTAAAGTTTTTTTGTTTTTGTTTTGTTTTGCTTTCTTTGTTTGTTTTAATGAATGTATATGCCAATGCATTTAGAGCATAAATGTTCAGAATTAAAATTTCATCCTGTAGATTTTTCCTTTGATGAGAAAGAAGTGTCTTTTCTTATCTTTTTGATAAGTTTTGGTTGAAAGTTGATTTTATTCGATAGAATGACTCATCCAGCTTGTTTTTTGAGACCGTTTGCTTGTAGATTTGTTTTCCAGCCCTTTACTCTAAGGTAGTATCTGTCTTTGACTGTGAGGTGTGTTTACTCTATGCAGCAAAATGCTGGGTCCTATTTACATATCTAGTCTGTTATTCTACATCTCTTTATTGAGGAATTGAATCCATTGATGATAAGAGATATTAAGGAATAGTGGTTGTTGCTGCCTGTTATTTTTTATGTTATTTTACATTTGTGTGGCTATCTTCTTTTTGGGTTTGTTAAAAGAAGATTACTTTCTTTAATTTTAACTAGGGTGTAGTTTTCCTCCTTGTGTTGACATTTTCTGTCTATTCTCCTTTGTAGTACTGGATTTGTAGAAAGATATACAAGGTTTGGTTTCTCCATGTATCCTTTGTGCCTAGCCCAGGAGATTTTCTTTTGTTTACGTTTGTCTAAGTTTACTTTTCCTGTTGCTGTGGTAAATATGGCACAAATCACATAAGGGACAAAAGGGACATGGACAAGGGGAAGCAATTGGTCACATTATCTTTACAGTGGGAGAGCAGGGAGCAATGGGTGCTTGTATGCCAGCATTCACCTCTTTTCTATATTTACAGAGTTCAGTGTGGAAATGGCCCCGTCCACAGTTAAATACACCTTCCGACATCGATTAATCTCATCAAGATAATCCCTCATAGCACTGCTCAGAGGTCATCTTTGAGCTGATTCTAGAATTTTTTCAAGTTGACAATACTTCCATACTGTCGTATTACTTCTTGAATGATTCTAAGGAAAAGACACATTTAGACTAGTATTTTAAACCTGGAACACACAAACAAATCCCATTGTGACTTATCACAATGTCAATATCATACAGCAGGAACACATGGAGCCAGAGAATCTTCATTTTTAACAAGCTTCTGCATATTTCCATATTATGTGGACAAACTGGCCTCCAGAGCTTAGTGGATGCTGTACTTGTTGGAATGCTATTTCAAAAGAATGGAACTTTCTCTAGTGTAATGGGCAAACTGAAGTTCATTCTCCTAGGATTCCTCTCATGTGGTTGCTACCTTGCTTTAGTGAAGGGATCATGATAAGTTTGCCTATTTCCTGGTATTATGAGATTTTTTCCAGGTATATAATGGTGTGTAGAGCTTGTAGGAAGAAAAAGATTGTTCCATGTGACTGTTGGGACCTTTGGTTTTTGAATCTATCTTACTGTCAAGTGACTAAAATCAATTTGGAAGCAAATATGTTATCCCATGCTTGACCATTTCCATATCAATTTATACCTGTTTTGGAAGACTTGGCTGTTGATGAGATGGTGATGAGAGAGAGAGAGAGAGAGAGAGAGAGAGAGAGAGAGAGAGAGAGAGAGATATTAACAGACAGAGACCAAGAGACAGAGAGACAGAGATAGTGAGATAGTGAGATAGTGACAAGGAGACAGAGAGAATAACACGGAGACAGAAAGAGAGACAGAGAAACCGAGAGGCTAGAAAAAAGAAACCCACCCCTGGTCCAATGACCTGGGTGGCCTGAAAGAAAACACTCAAGCCCCCTTGCCAGCCTAAGGAAGCCAAAAGAATGGTACCCATGTACCTTCTGTGGTAGGCCACTGAGATAGACATAGGCATGATAGAGAGGTAGGAAAGATGGAATACATGGT